>NC_090838.1:21917500-22235833 GCF_028021215.1 Eschrichtius robustus | reverse complement strand
AAGAGCCTTTGTTCTTAGAATGTAAGTTTTGGAATCTTATGTGAAATTTTTTGTGAGATGAACAGCTCTTCCGTACACTACCTCTTCTGAAGTCTGTAATCAAGGATAATTACACTACAGCATAAAAGCCAAAAGTTACTACAATTTTAATAGCATCTTATACACTCTATAAAAATATTTTAAATTCATAAAACATATAGGAACAAAGAGCTGCAGTCTTCTCTTAAGACTTTAGTCCTTAAAGAGCAAAAAGTTTACTTATATCTGCTGTAAGAAGATATTTAAATATAGAAAGTTGTGCTTTGTTGTTACAAACATTTATGCACTTTTATAACTAACCAGTCTCTCCACTCCCATTAATTATATTTAATTCTATTGTCAGTTAGTAGACAAAGCTTTGGGCAATGTTAGTGTTTGTCTCCAAAACCTAAAGGCTAAAAGGTTTGCTCAGCTTCTGAAAATGAAAGACGATAGTATTTGAGAGAATTCTTATATATTTTCCAAGTCATTTACTCCCCCTGCCAATTTACAATTAATGAAAGAATATGTTGAGCTGGAAAACACTGCTGATCACCTAAATTAGGTACTGATGATACACGGTGAATAAGGCACTGAGTCTGTCTTTTAAGAGCTCATGGTACAGAAATACAGAAATACAGTATGAAAAAAAATGAAATGATAAGATTCTTTATTAAAAATGTTAAATGGTCATCTAGGATTTAAACAACCTCAGTTAAACTGTATGTTAAATTACTAAAACAGGAGTTACTTCCATAAACGTTTTAAATGTAAAATTTTATAAAAATGGATGAAATTTTCTACCTCGAGATTTTAATTAAGTCTAAAAATCTATAATATATAATTTATACAATATAAAATATAAAATGTATACAATAAATGAGGAAAAGTCCGTGAGACAATGAGGAAGTAGAGAGTCTTATTCAAATGAAGTGAAAATGATTGTATTATAGTTATAGTAATCACACGCCAAAGAACACTCAATTTGAGTTAGCTGCCTACTGCAGTAACTTCTGAAGTATACAATAGAAAATACTGTATACTACATTTGAACAATTAGTTAAAATGACTTTCCATATCTGTCAAAAACTGTAGAACACAAAGACTTACATGGTAGACAAAAGCAGGTGGCGACCCTGAAAAAAGATACCCTGGGCTTGTATGTGCATACACACACACACACACACACACACACACACACACACACACTCACTCACTCACTCACTTTGTTTTTATGGTAACCCTAATTTGAAATGGTAATAGGAAGGTGTAATGCTTTTTCAAACTTAACCTTACAGTTGGTCCTTGTATCCAAGGGTTCTGCATCTACAGATTTAACCAACCACGGATCAAAAATATTTGAGGAAAAACAATTCCAGAAAGTTCCAAAAAGCAAAACTTGAATTTGCTGACCATCAGCAACTAATTTCATAGTGTTTACATTGTATTTACAACAATTTGCATAACATTTACATTGAATTAGGTATTATAAGTACTCTAGAGATGATTTAAAGTATACTAGAGGAGGTGCATAGGTTATATGCAAATACTATGCTATTTTATATAAGGGATTTGAGCGCCTCAGGGGTCCTGGAACCAATTTCCCATAGATTCTGAGGGATGACTGCACTTTCATCCTTTCTTAAATAAGGACAAATTTTCCTTGCCTAGAAGGGAATGCCAATATGAACTCGGAAGCCCCTGTTTACTGCAGAGGTGGGGCCTCACGGCTGTACAGCTCCCTCACTAACTTGTTAGGAGCCTGAAGGCCAAGTTAATCCGCATTAAAAAAAAATTTATTTTAAAGCAGCCCTCTCAGCTTTTAACAGAGGTGTGGTCCAATCCAGACAATTGTGTGTCCCAGCATATTCTGCTAGATCCAAATAGTTTCCATTGTGATCAAGAAAAAAGCTTGCTTGTCAGAACTTGTATTAGCTGTATTGGGTGTACTTTGTATTAAAACTGGAAGCAGGCAAAGGCAACAGCTGACTTCTTAACTAAGTAGTATGGAAAATCTTCAAGGTTCGATACAGATGTGGTCCCGAGGGTCCATGAACTGGGAAAATCTGTGACTATCTTAGGCATGCCCTAGAGGAACTTCTTAAAAAACTGCCCTCCTTTTCCTGGTCTATACCAAACCTCCCTTCCCCAAAAATTTCTGGCAGAAGCATAATCTCAAATACTTATTTAGTTAAATGTACACTAAAAGTATAAAGTTCACTATTCTCAAGGAAATTTTACATCTTAAACAAGAGCTTGAAAATCCAAATTTATCCAAATCAATGGGCTGTCTATGGATGGTAAACAAGTGCCATCCACTGGTCCTTGTCTGCTTGGGTGACCATTCCCTCCAATAAATACTCCAAACTTTTCATCTTTCCTCACCCCTGCTAAAGCCATGGAGGGCAGAAAAGAAGAGAGAATGTGAAAGTCCACAGAAAGGGAAATGGGTCTACTGGAGATTTACCAGTAGTATAATGACACTTAGGAAGGGTTAGGGAAGTAAAAATCCTGTTTTATTTATAGGCACACACACAAATCTACAAAGGGCTAAATTTGGATTTTGTCCCGTTAAGTGTTGGTCATAGACTCTTCTCTCAGAAATAAGGCACTCTGCATCTGCTGAATAAAGAAATATAAATGGTACCAGTGGCATCTGATATTTGACTAGAGATTAGAGAGAACTCCATATGGCCCTAAGAGATGTTAATCTGAACAACCAAAAAAAGTTCTAAACTTGAGCTTACACATGAATAAATAGAGACAAAGGGAGACTTCAAAGCGCAGCAGACTATCAACTTTTCCTAAATGAGTGCAATGAAGAAATCTGAAGGTCAAGTGGCACCCACTTCAAGCATCTCCCTAAGCATATAACTGACTCTTCGTTAGACAATGCTTTTGCAATCCTAAATCTTAGGTAGGAACTGAGTTCAGGGTCAGAGAAGGACTCCTGGCTGACATGGCTTGGTTGTCATGGTTCTGGGTTGTCATGGCTCTTGTCACAAGAGTAAAGCTGTGGTAACAGATAATTCTTAATTCTCTACATACCATTTCAAACATTTCTGAAAAGTAAAACTGACAAAATGCAGTCTGCTCTCTACAACATTCAAGGTCTGGTCTCTATCAGCTTCACCAGCTTCAGCTCCAATGGAAACACCACATACGCAACTGTCTAGCTGAAATAGAATTCCAGGATTACGCTCTTTGAATTCATTTGTGGTTTGGTGGATGGGGGAGTGTTAAACTCCTAAGTGAAATCATGGCCAGATAGGAAGCAGCAAAGGGCCATCACCACTAAGTACAACTGGGGGGGGGTGGTCCTCAGATGCACTGAAGACAAAGGGAGGGTGACCAGCGCTGCCGCCAGCTCCACAGAGAGAGCGTGGGTGCAACACAGCCAGAGAGCACCGCCCAGTTTACAGACGCATCAGGTTGAGAGTGAGCACAACTGAACACTGTAAATCACTGTGTTGCATCAACAAGTTTTCAACATAGTCTGTTTCCCACAAATTTTCTTTACTGTTCAAAGAATAAGGCAAGAACACCTATAGTTTTACCAAAGGAACTAAACCCAAGCTGTTTTCCCCCTCAAACCACTGTAACATAACATGAGAAAATCTTAACTACTTCTCAGGAATTTAATCATTATGTAAATTGGTAGGAAGAGACTAAGAATTAAATTTAAACGAACAGAGTTGCATTATAGAAACAAAATTGGGGGGGGGGTTGGAATTCAGTGATTTTGAACCTGCCTTTCCCATATGAACTGTATCACTGGATAACCAAATAGTAGATGAGAGAAAGCATCTCCTTATTCAATTATTCCAGCTAATACATAGAATGATAAAATTACAGCATCACCATTTGCAACCCCCAATGAATTAATGGATCTAAGCATTAAGCACCAATGGCTGCTACCTTCACAAAAAGAGTGACAACCAGACATTTACGTGCCTCTTGATAAAAGAACACACTACCACCTATAGTCTTGCCAAAGGAATTAAACCCAGATCTGATTAAGCCTTTCGATTCAGCTGCCGATTTGCAGGAAATACATAGGAACATGCTTCACAGCACAATGAGTCTGCAATCAGCAAAATCTAGACTGTGGGAAACTCTGCAAGTAAGTGACCTGGGTTCTTGACAACAACAACAAAAAAAGTAAAGAATAAAGAAGGAACCTGTAGACAAAAAAAGACTTAAAAGACACATCAAATTTAAAACAACAGGTAAGACACAAATATAGTTGAGGGATACACACTTGGGTGATGAAACCATAAGGAATCTCAAGGGCTTCTTCCTAAAAAGTCAGGGCAGTGCTTACTTTTGAAGTGAGGAAGAAGGTGTGATTGGGATGGGGCACAGGAAGTCACGGGAGAGTGCTCTTAATAGGTGACATTTCGGACAGATATTACTACTTTATAATTAAGAAAACTGAAGCTTAATGGGTCTGAGTAATCCACCAAGGTTCCACAGTAAGTGGTGGGCGTGTAGCTGTAGTTCCGACACAGGCTGTCTGACTACAAGCTTGAGCTCTTGCCTAGGGCCTACCTGGATTTAGCACCTTTTTTTTTATTTTAAAGGTATAATTTACAAAAACTAAAGTGCACCCATACTGAGTGTAACTTTTACTTGAGAGTAAAGTCCAATGAACTTTACATTTGAAACACTACCTGCGTCTTAATATCCATAAAAATAGAGGAATGCATAACCTCTTTAAGCAAATATCTTTGCCAGTGCAAAGCCAAGCTGTCGACAATTTAAGATTAATAAGGAAGGTACTTCAGAGACTACAGTAGTAAGTGAGTTTTTCCCGGAACTGGGGATAAAACAGGATGATGCTTCCTATGTGATCTAATGTTTTAGTTTTCTTTTTTTACTGGTCAAAATTAATAATTACCTGGGGATTTTTGAAGACAGCCAAGGTGTGGGCATTGGAAGTAAGAGATAACAAAGTATTTTCTCTCCATAGGAAAAAAGAGACATGAGTGGGGCATCAGAATAGGAGCTACCATAAATACAAACTTTCAGGTTAGCTAACAAAGGGGTAAGTTTTCATAGCACCCCGGAGCAAGCAGAAAAAGACACGAGAAAGCTTCGTGCGAATTAAAAAAGATTAAAAGATTTTCTTAAAGAAAGACTTTCCTAGAGAAAACAGAGTGAAAAAGTACTTTGATTACGGTTAGGTTTAATGAAGCTATTTGAAACTGTGCCTTAAAGTAGGTCTAACTCTTTTGAGTTTATTTATTGTAACATCTAGGCTTGGATTTGTTTGTAAATCATAGTAGTTAGTAAATATTTGTCCTGTTATTTTAAGAATTCTTTTTTGTAACAATCATAGTAATAGGAATGATAATAAGTAACATGCCTCGAGTGCTCTGTGGTGGTCCCTGAACTAACCAGTTACAGGTATCAACTCATTTAATCTTCAGAGCCACTCTCTGAAGTAGGTTGTAACTGTGGATGTACCAAGGCAAACAATTAGTAATCAGCAGAGCTGGAACATTGACACTTTTGTGTGTTTGCATTTATCCACTGCTTTGCAGTTACTTGGCAGTTAATCTTCTTGTTGGGCCAATCCTGCTCTAAACTAGCACCACAATCCCCATGCTGGTGGGCAACCTTAATGGAACTTAGGAGAAACTAAGAGCTCTCTAGAGGGAATGACTATCTGAGTTTGTTCCATTTCAGGGAAGGAAATATTAGAGGTAGACTTGACCTATACTTTTAACTTTCTGTAACTAACTCTTTGATCCATTATATTCCACAGATATCTGGAAATATCAATACATCAGACAGGATTTATCCTATAAACTATGGGTTTCTCTACTACAGTGGTTGGCACACAGTAGGTACTCAATATTGAATGAAAGTGAAAACGAATACATGAGCTAACAATCACAGAACTTTTAGACATATTGTATAATCTGTAGAGTACCAAGGAAGTAAACCGATCATCTCAAGTGGCCCCTTTCTTTTTAAGCAGTGTCGAAAGGTTGAACTAAAGAAAGGGATAAAAAGCGAGATCCCTGGAAAGAAGACAGGGGAAGAAAAGGACCAATGCAGGGAGTATGTAGCTGAGAGAACCAATAAAGAGGATAGTAGGCAATGATTCAAGTTTTCTCACGAATGCATAAATTTATATGGATATTTGTCTTTATTTTCAGTTTGCTAGGAGTCTCTATTATCCTGAAAGGTGAAAATATAATGAAGATGTACCCCTTCATCACTGTCATACACAGACACGTTCATACTTACTCCATTAAAAACATCCTCTGACTTAGAGAAAAAACTTATGGTCACCGGGGGGAAGGGGGGAGGAAGGGATAGATTGGGAGTTTGGGATTGACACGTACACATCACTATATTTATTTATTTATTTATTTAAAGCATTAGGCCTATAGATTTTTTTTAATTAATTAATTAATTTATTTATTTATTTGGCTGCGTCGGGTCTTAGTTGCAGCACGCAGGCTTAGTTGTCCCGCGGCATGTGGGATCTTAGTTCTCCAACCAGGGATCGAACCCACATCCACTGCATTGGAAGGCAGATTCTTAACCACTGGACCACCAGGGAAGTCCCCACACTGCTACATTTAAAACAGATAACCAACAAGGACCTACTGTATAGCACAGGGAACTCTGCTCAATACTCTTTAATAACCTAAATGGGAAAAGAATTTGAAAAAGAATAGATACATGTATATGTATAAGTGACTCACTCTGCTGTATACCTGAAACTACTGCAACATTGTTAATCAACTATACTCCAATATAAAATAAAAGATTAAAAAAAAGTCCTCTGAAATAAAAGAAAAAAAATCAGAGCAGAGTTGGTTTTTTTTTTTCATGCATTCATTTTTTTGGTTTTTATCAACCCAGTTATTTTGGGTTGCTATAAACTAAAAGCTATAAGAATGTCAGTGTCGAGGCCATATGTTGAAAGTCAACAGGATTCTTTTTCTTCTAGCATTCTCTCTTTTATTGGCAGGTTTTCCTAGTAAGATCTGTCATCTGGAAGAGCTCATTCTGCACAGTTGATGATTTTCCATAGGTTATGTTTTCAGGCTGAATCATAATCTTTTGTAGCCATAATCTGCTGAAATTCTCATCACATGCATACAATATTTAAAACATTTCATTTTTTTTCCAAAATGTAATATACAAGTTTTCCCCCATCTTCACAATTAAACCAATATCAAAATGTCTTGGCAGAATTAATTATAGGGTGGGAAGGGTAATTAAATTTTAGAACTTAAAACCTCAAATCTACCACAGAGTTGTAAACTTAGAATTTTATGCATTCTTAACAAAGGTTGTCTGCCTCAGCCAAGTAAGTTCACAAATGTTACATTGCGTGACTTGATTCTGATTTACGGTTAAGATTGTTAGAACTTGTATTTTGTGCCCTTGCCACACATGTACATTGTAAATATTGCATAAGAAGACTGGAATGCAATAGTCATAAAAATAATTGCAGGCTATTACATAATCAGAAGTCTGTTTCTATCCTTTATTAGGCTAGTCTCATCACACCAAGTAAACTATGTATACCAAATAAAAATAGAATGAGTTCTAGAATTATATTTCCTTTTTCATGTTTTCTTTAGATTTAAGATTTTAATTGCTATAATGTGGATCATAATGTTTCTTTTTTAAAAAATCAGTAGAAAAGGGAGAGTTCACTTGAATAATGTACAAGTGAATCTTCCTTCATCTACATTGCCATGAAATCATTCTACAGATACTATATACTTACACATATGTGTTTTTTTCTTTAAAAGCAAATTCTTCCTGAGTATATACTGTGTTCAGGATGGTACACCAGAATGCAGGGAAATACAAAGGTGAATTAGACTAAGTCTGCCATAAGGGGCTTAAACTCACAAACATCATCCTTTCCTTCCTATGTACCACTGCCAGTGTATCACTTCCCTTCTAGACTGTTGCTGTCTCCTCTAACCTATGCTCCTTGCCTCCGTGTGCCATCCGCAGTGAAATCTTAAGGCATCCCTTTGACTGTACCTTGCCACTGACTTTTGAGCACGTACTAAATGAAGTTCAAACCCTTTAGTCTGGCATTCCACACTCAACAATCTTGTTTTTCCTTGAACAGAATTCAAACTTGTCTACCTTTAGGCCTTTCCTCAAACTTTCACTCCTCCTAGAAGTAACAGTGGTATAAGGCCACACATCTGACGGGTAAGATTTCAACAGGTAGAAACTGTAACACAGAGGATTCCAGACTGAAGAAGACACAAAACCAAGGAAGAGTGACAAACGTTCAAGCTAATTGTTTGGTATGGTTGGAATGTAAGATTGATGTAAGTAAGTAGAGGGATACAGGGATAACATAATGCTCATAAGCTTTCAGGTCCTAGTATTTACCTGTCTTTCTATCTCCCAATTTACCTACTTACTTCCTGTGGTGGTTTTAAAATATGTTCACAAATTCCTTGAAACTCCTGCCTTCAAGAATTAGAGCCTTGGGCTTCCCTGGTGGTGCAGTGGTTAAGATTCTGCCTGCCAATGCAGGGGAAACGGGTTCGAGCCCTGGTCTGGGAGGATCCCACATGCCGCGGAGCAACTAGGCCCGTGAGCCACAACTACTGAGCCTGCGCGTCTGGAGCCTGTGCTCCGCAACAAGAGAGGCCGCGATAGTGAGAGGCCCGCGCACCGCGATGAAGAGTGGCCCCCGCTTGCCGCAACTAGAGAAAGCCCTCACACAGAAACGAAGACCCGACACAGCCAAAAATAAATAAATAAATAAATAAAATTTAAAAAAGAATTAGAGCTTAATTCTCTTTTTCTTAAGTATGGGCTGGACTTAAGCCACTACTAAAGAAGTGAATGAAGGGAAGTGACACTGTGTGACTTCAGACACTAGGTCCAAAGCTTCTTCCTTACTCTCTCAGATTGCTCACCCCGGAGAAAGTCAGGTGCCATGTTGTGAGGACACTCAAGCAGCCTATAGAGAGGCCCATGTGATAAGGAATCAAGCCCTCCCGCCAACAGCCCTGAGAGCGAGCCATCCTGGAAGCGGATGCTGCAGGCCCAGATAAACCTTCAGATGACTACATCATTGCCAACATCCTGACAGCAAACACATGAAAGACTCTGAGCTGGAAACTCACAGCTAAGTGACTCCCAAATTCCTAACCCAGAGAAGCTATGACATAATGAATGTTCACTGGTTCAAGGCACTAAGTTTTGGAATAATTTATTATGCAATAGTAAATAACTGCTGTGCTACCTATGGGATAAATGTCTACCAAGAAGAATGACTTCAGATATAAATATAAATCTTTATGACAATATTCCCAAAGAGTATACTAAAGAATAAATAGCCTTTTAACCTGTGGTATCACTCATATGATTAGAGAGCACAGTGAGGACACAGATCACATATATCATGTTTTCCACCATGTATATCCTCAGCATCAAGTACAGTGCCTAACACAGTAACAATTCAATAATATTTGTTGAATGGATGGACCCCTTCCCAAGGATGGCTCTGAAGGGGATTTCCATACAATATAATAGATTTCACAGCCCTGAGTTTCTTAGCAAAAGATAAGACTAGGCAGGATAAATGGAGATAAAATATAATTCCTTAAAACTGTCTACATTCACCTCTGACCAAAGTGTTCCTCTTTGGCTTACCATTTTAGAGACCTTGAGAAACTGATTTAATCTTCCTGAAAATATTTGACTCTGACATTAATAGTACTACTTAGCACATAGACCTGATATGTTATTTAAATGAAATATTTAAATCATCTGGAACAGTTCAAGGCATAGCAGGCACCCAATAATTAAATACTAATGTTAGTATTATTATTCTCTAAATATCAAGTCTAGAAAAATACAATTTACTTATGGTAGACATTGACATATATGTAAATTGTATCATTCTTATTTCTCACTAGCTATTTAAAAGGCAATGTTGGTTAATCTAAAACTTAATCAAATGTTCTTATATGACTCAGATAATTGTTTTTTTAATGCCCTCCAGAAAATTGTCTATGTTATAAGCAGAAACTCATTTTAAGTGAAAATTACATCATAGCTGATCTTTCCTTGTGCACGTTGCAATAGTCTTTGTGCCAAAGCAATAAAATACAACATGGATATGTAAATGAAAAAAAAACTGTCTACATTCAATACATTGTTTTTATTTTTATTATTTTACCTTCTTTTTGAAAAATACAACTACAAATACTGAAACTGACACAAAAAAGTATCTATAGCTTAGTGAATTACTAAAAGGCAAACACCCTGGAAAGAACCAACCAGGTCAAGAAACAGAGCTTTGCCAGCTACCCCAGGAGCCCCTCCAAACTGAGTGTGTGTGCAGATGTAGTTTCCTTTCTTACATCCTACACCTAAGAAAGGAAAGAACCAGACTACTTAGGCTTAGAAAATAGAGAGGAGATTAAAGAAGAACCAGATCCAAGGAGGTGACTCTCATCATGGCCAGGATCTCATGAGCAGAGTTCCCACAGCACTAAGAACTGGCTGCCAACTGTAGAAACTGTGGGTGTGCAGCAAGAGCTATATGACAGGATCATGAATGGGAAGACCCTTAATGTGAACGTATTATCTTTTTTTCTTAAAATTTTAATACATGGCATAAAAGAGGCATGGATGGAATTTCTGAATAAGAGATGTGATGGTGGTAGCAGGTTCAGACGTCACACTTGTAAATACGAGAGCACTCTTGCTTTGTAGATTTTAATTTTGGGGAGCTTTATGTCACATTATCCACTGAAGTTAAACTGCCTTGAACTGTTATGTTATTGTCTAATAATGAAACATCTGATAGTGTGCTAACAAGGTAAATAAATTAAGTTGAATTTCTAGCTCTGTGCCATCAAATATAAATTCTTTTACTCAGTTTATGGATTGCCTGAGTGTTCTAGCATAAAACCCCAGCTCTGTGCATGTTAATCATCAACACATGGGATTATGACAATTTCCTAAAATGGATCAACTATCAACTGAACAGCAGAGTATTGGACTGAAAAACAAAAAAGAATAGCCTCATGTTGATTTCCAGTTTTTTGCAACATCAGTTATGGCACCGAGAAAAGACTGAATCATTCTAGAATTATTGTGAGATCTTGCTTAACTATATTCAGGGTGGAAAACAGATCTTACGCAGCCTTAACAGGGCTCATAAGTCTTGCTCTTTAATGATGTAATTGTTTAGAGGTGCTAATAAAGCTGCCTGGAGAGGCTGTAATAGATTTCAAATGAAACAAGGTTGGATGACTCCACCAGTATACAAGGCAGCACATATGTGACCACAAGATATGGAGGACTGAAGCAGGTTCCATTCACGGCCAAGTGACTTGCTGAAGTAACTTTTTAGAGAGGGGTGGAGGTAGAATATGTTCCCACCAAAAAGTTCCTGTCAAAAAAAGAAGTATTTTCATAATTCCACTATAAGAGGCTAGAAAGAACTTGTTGACCTTTGAATATGTAAGAATAAAGTTCCACCCCTTTATGTGAAGAAACAGGTCTGCTCTACTGCTAGCTTCCATGACAACTTCTTGTGGTGGAAGGAGCCTGGGCTTTCAAGTGAGACAAACCTGAACTGAAACCCTGTGCCCTGCCACATACAGATAAGGTAACCCACGTAACCCAGTTAACTTCTCTCAGCTTTAGTTTCCTCATCTAAAAAAAATGGAGACAATAATGTCTTCATGTACAAGTCAAGATTTTTCTGATCATAAAGGACAGAAACCCAAATGATACTCACTTAAGCAAAAAAGATTATTTATTGGAAAACTATTGGAAAGGCTCAAAAACTCCAAAGAACAGCTGGTCATAGGAGTTAGAGACAAGACAGGTCCTCAAACCTCAAGGAATGAAACCAAAAACCTCACTACTGACAGTACTGTTTCTCTCTCTCTCCTCTGTACTTCTTTTTCCATACTGGTGTTCTTCATTCCCACTGTGTAGAGGTGTACTGTCCAATATAGTAGCCATTAACCAAATGTGACTATTGAGCATTTGGAATATGACTAGTTTGAACTAAGAGGTGGTAAAGAGTAATATACATACCAGGCTTAAAAGGCTTAGTACAAAAAATATATATAATATGTCTCATTAATAATTTTCATTTTGATTATATATTGAAATAATATTTTGAATAACGATGGATTAAATAAAATATATTATTAAAACTATTTCCACCTGTTTCTTTTTAGTTCTTTATGTGGCAACTAGAAATTACATACATAGCTCATATATGTGACTTGCATTATATTTCTACTGAGCAGTGCTACCAAAAACTACAAAAACAACCAGAAAACAATTAACAAAATGACAGTAAGTACACATCTATCAATAATTACATTAAGTGTTAACAAACTAAATGCACCAAACGGCTAAATTGTTAAAAAAAAAAAAAAATAAGACCTCTATATAAGCTGCATATAATAGACCCACTTAAGATCTAAAGGCACACACACATTGAAAGTGAGGGAATGGAAAAAGGTCTTCCATGCAAATGGAAACAAACAAACAAAAAAGCTGGGGTACCAATACTTACATCAAAATAGACTTTAAAATAAAGACTGTTACAAGAGACAAAGGACATTACATAACACTCAAGGGAGCAATCCAACAAGGAGATATAACAATTGTAAATCTAAATGCACTCAACATAGAAGCACTTAAATACAAAAAGTTACTACAAAAATAAAGGGAGAAACTGACAATAACACAGTAATAGCAGGGGACTTAAAATCCCACTTACATCAATGACAGATCATCCGACAGAAAATCAATAAGGAAACACAGGCTTTAAATGACACATTAGATCAAATGGACTTATATGTATATTCATTCCATCCATAAGCAGCAGAATACACATTCTTTTCAAGTGCATATGGAATATTCCCCAGAATAGATAACATGCTAGACCACAAAACAAACCTTAATAAATTTGAAAAGAATGAAATCAAATCAAGCATCTTTTCTGATCATAACAGTATGAGACTAGAAATCGATTACAAGAAAAAAAAACTGCAAAAAACACAAACACATGGAGGCTTACAATATGCTGCTACAGAACCACTGGGTCACTGAAGAAATCAAAGAGTCAATAAAAATATATCTGCAGACAAATGAAAATGGAAACACAATGATTCAAAATCTATGGAATACAGGGTGGAGTAAAGATGGCGTATTAGAAGGACGCGGGATTCTCATCTCCTCACAACTAGGGCACCTACCAGGCACCGGTGGGGGACCAAGGACACCTAAGGGGATGGGAGGAACCCCCAGTGACCGGGTAGGACATGGGGTGTGAGAGGAGTGAAGGGGGAGGAGAAGTGGAGGCAGGACGAGACTGGCGCCCCAGAGGGGCGGCTGGGGGAGGGGAAGGGATCCCACACCTGAAGGGGGAGATTGGGGAACCACTGAGAGGGCAGAGAATCAATAGGGAGCATGGCCAGGTTTCCCCTGCCCACTTGGGCCACCAGGACCCTGCTGAGATCCTGGGCCTGATCCTCTGCCCACCTAGGCCTCCTCCAGCTGCACGGGTCCTGAGGGAGTGGGAGGGAGGGAAAGGGGAGCAAAAGTAAAGGCCAGACCTCCGGGACTGGCACCCCTGAGGGGTGGCTGGGGGAGGGGAGGAATTCCAACACCTAGCGGGACCCACCCAAGGTTAGGGGTCCAGTGGTGACACAGGAGACCCTGGGGGAGACAGTGGGGGAGGGGAGCGAAGGAATGGAAGGGAATGCAGCCAGTGCTTTCCTAGTCCACTTAGGCACTGGGGAGCCTACTGGGCTCCTGGGTCTAATCCTCTGCCCTCCGAGCCTCCCTCCTGCCCTGCAGAACCCAAGGCCTACCCCTACACCCCCACCCAGAGCCCCACCTCTAAACTCTGAGACCCCCTCCAATGCGCTGGGCCTAAACCCCACCCACACACCCTCACTCAGGGCCCTACCTCCAAACTCCGGAACCCCCACACTCCGGAGGCCCTACTTTCAATGTGCTGCCCCTCCCCTTCTGCTCGGGTCCTAAGCAGAAGCCCCACCCACGCTTGAACCGTCGCCCCGCCTAGGCTCCGCTGCATGCTCAAACGTCACCCCGCCACATCTGCCTAGGTCCCGCCCCACCCTAAACCCTGCCCCTGCCTAGGTTCCACCCCTGCCTAAACTCCACCCCCAGAGCCAAGGATTTATTTATTATTTATTTATTTTTTATTTTTTCCTCTTTTTAGATCAGGGTTCTGTTTTACCTTCTTGATTCACTGTTGTTGATCCTTTTATATTTTTATCTTTCCTAATAAGTCTTTTATCTTTCTAATTTTATTTTGTTTTTTATTCTTTGACATTGTACTGCTTTTTTTCTTTCTTTCTTTTACTTTTTTTTTTTTTTTTTTTTACCATGCCACAAACCTTGCGGGATCTTGGTTCCCAGGCCGGAGGTGGGGCCTGAGCGCCTGTGGTGGGAGCTCCAAGTCCAAACCACTGGACTAATAGAGAACCTCGGACCCCATGGAATATCAATTGGAGTGAGGCCTCACGGAGGTCCTCATCTCAGCACCAAGACCTGGATCTATCCAACTGCCTGCAAACTCCAGTGCTGGACGTCTCAGCCAAACAACCAGAAAGACAGGAATAGCGCACCACCCATCAAAAAAAAAAAAAAAAAAAAGAAATGACAAAAAAGTATGTTACAGACGAAGGAGCAAGGTAAAATCCTACAACACCAAATAAATGAAGATGAAATAGGCAACCTACCTGAAAAACAATTCAGACTAATGATAGTAAAGATGATCCAAAATCTCGGAAATAGAATGGAGAAAATACAAGAAACATTTAACAAGGTTCTAGAAGAACTAAAGAGCAAACAGTGATGAACAACACAATTACTGAAATTAAAAATACTCTAGAAGGAATCAATAGCAGAATAACTGAGGCAGAAGAATGGATAAGTGAGCTGAAAGATAAAATGGTGGAACTAACTGCCAGGGAGCAGAATAAAGAAAAAACAATGAAAAGAATTGAGGACAGTCTCAGAGACCTCTGGGACAACATTAAACACACCAACATCCGAATTGGAGGGGTCAGAGAAGAAGAAGAGAAAAAGAAAGGGTCTGAGAAAATACTTGAAGAGATTATACTCTAAAACTTCCCTAACATGAGAAAGGAAATAGTCAATCAAGTCCAGGAAGCACAGAGAGT
The DNA here is from genome assembly GCF_028021215.1 of Eschrichtius robustus. NCBI lineage: Eukaryota > Metazoa > Chordata > Mammalia > Artiodactyla > Eschrichtiidae > Eschrichtius > Eschrichtius robustus. Next base: position 22,220,612 of record NC_090838.1, on the reverse strand, counting down.
ACCATACAGGATAAACCCAAAGAGAAACACACCGAGACACATACTAATCAAGCTATCAAAAATTAAATACAAAAGAAAAAATATTAAAAGCAGTAAGGGAAAAGCAACAAACAACATACAAGGGAATCTCCGTAAGGTTAACAGCTGATTTTTCAGCAGAAACTCTGCAAGCCAGAAGGGAGTGGCAGGACATATTTAAAGTGATGAAAGGGAAAAACCTACAACGAAGATTACTCTACCCAGCAGGGATCTCATTCAGATTCGATGGAGAAATCAAAAGCTTTACAGACAGGCAAAAGCTAAGAGGATTCAGCACCACCAAACCAGCTCTACAACAAATGCTAAAGGAACTTCTCTAAGTAGGAAACACAGGAGAAGAAAAGGACCTACAAAAACAAACCCAACACAATCAAGAAAAAGGTCATAGGAACATACATATCGATAATTACCTTAAACATGAATGGATTAAATGATCCAACCAAAAGACACAGGCTTGCTGAATGGATACAAAAACAAGACCCATATATATGCTGTCTACAAGATACCCACTTCAGACCTAGGGACACATACAGACTAAAAGTGAGGGGATGGAAAAAGATATTCCATGCAAATGGAAATCAAAAGAAAGCTGGAGTAGCTATACTCATTATCAGATAAAATAGACTTTAAAATAAAGAACGTTACAAGAGACAAGAAAGGACACTACATAATGATCAAGAGATCAATCCAAGAAGAAGATATGACAATTAAAAAAATATATATGCACCCAACATAGGAGCACCTCAATACATAAGGCAACTGCTAACGGCTATAAAAGAGGAAATCGAGAGTAACACAATAATAGTGGGGTACTTTAACACCTCACTTACACCAATGGACAGATCATCCAAAATGAAAATAAATAAGGAAATAGAAGCTTTAAATGACACAATAGACCAGATAGATTTAATTGATATTTATAGGACATTCCATCCAAAAACAGCAGATTACACTTTCTTCTCAAGTGTACACAGAACATTCTCCAGGACAGATCACATCTTGGGTCACAAATCAAGCCTCAGTAAATTTAAGAAAACTGAAATCATATCAAGCACCTTTTCTGACCACAACACAATGAGATTAGAAATGACCTACAGGGAAAAAAACGTAAAAAACACAAGCACTTGGAGGCTGAACAATACGTTACTAAATAACCAAGAGATCACTGAAGAAATCAAAGAGGAAATCAAAAAATGCCTAGAGAAAAATGACAATGAAAATACGATGATCCGAAACCTATGGGATGCAGCAAAAGCAGTTCTAAGAGGGAAGTTTATAGCTATACAAGCCTACCTCAAGAAACAAGAAAAATCTCAAATAAACAATCTAAACTTACACCTAAAGGAATTAGAGAAAGAACAAACAAAACCAAAGTTAATAGAAGGAAAGAAATCATAAAGATCAGAGCAGAAATAAATGAAATAGAAACAAACAAAACAATAGCAAATATCAATAAAACTAAAAGCTAGTTCTTTGACAAGATACACAAAATTGATAAACCATTAGCCAGACTCATCAAGAAAAAGAGGGAGAGGACTCAAATCAATAAAATTAAAAATGAAAACAAAGTTACAACAGACACCGCAGAAATAGAAAGCATCCTAAGAGACTACTACAAGCAACTCTATGACAATAACATGGACAACCTGGAAAAAATGGACAAATTCTTAGAAAGGTATAATCTTCCAAGACTGAACCAGGAAGAAACAGAAAATATGAACAGACCAATCACAGGTAATGAAATTGAAACTGTGATTAAAAATCTTCCAACAAAAGTCCAGGACCAGATGGCTTCACAGGTGAATTCTATCAAACATTTACAGAAGAGCTAACACCCATCTTTCTCAAACTACTCCAAAATATTGCAGAGGAAGGAACACTCCCAAACTCATTCTAGGAGGTCACCATCACACTGATACCAAAACCAGACAAAGATTCTACAAAAAAAGAAAATTACAGACCAATATCACTGATGAATATAGATGCAAAAATCCTCAACAAAATACAAGCAAACAGAATCCAACAACACATTAAAAGGATCATACACCATGATCAAATGGGATTTATCCCAGGCATTCATGGATTCCTCAATATATGCAAATCAATCAATGTGACACACCATATTAACAAATTGAAGGAGAAAAATCATATGATCATCTCAATAGATGCAGAAAAAGCTTTTGACAAAATTCAACACCCATTTATGATAAAAACTCTCCAGAAAGTGGGCATAGAGGGAACCTACCTCAACATGATAAAGGCCATAGATGACAAACCCACAGCAAACATCATTCTCAATGGTGAAAACCTGAAAGCATTTCCTCTAACATCAGGAACAAGACAAGGATGTCCACTCTCACCACTATCATTCAACATAGTTTTGGAAGTCTTAGCCACGGCAATCAGAGAAGAAAAAGAAATAAAAGGAATACAAATCGGAAAAGAAGAAGTAAAACTGTCACTGTTTGCAGATGACATGATACTATACATAGAGAATCCTAAAGATGCAACCAGAAAACTACTAGAGCTAATCAATGAATTTGGTAAAGTTGCAGGATACAAAATTAATGCGCAGAAATCTCTTGCATTCCTATATACTAATGATGAAAAATCTGAAAGAGAAATTAAGGAAACACTCCCATTTACCATTGCAACAAAAAGAATAAAATACCTAGGAATAAACCTACCAAGGAGACAAAAGACCTGAATGCAGAAAACTATAAGACACTGATGAAAGAAATTAAAGATGATACCAACAGATGGAGAGATATACCATGTTCTTGAATTGGAAGAATCAATATTGTGAAAATGACTATACTACCCAAAGCAATCTACAGATTCAATGCAATCCCTATCAAATTACCAATGGCATTTTTTGCAGAACTAGAACAAAAAATCTTAAAATTTGTATGGAGACACAAAAGACCCTGAATAGCCAAAGCAGTCTTGAGAGAAAAAAGCAGAGCTGGAGGTATCAGACTCCCTGACTTCAGACTATACTACAAAGCTACAGTAATCAAGACAATATGGTACTGGCACAAAAAAAGAAATATAGATCAATGGAACAGGATAGAAAGCCCAGAGATAAACCCCTGCACCTTTGGTCAGCTAATGTATGAAAAAGGAGGCAAGGATATAAAATGAAGAAAAGACAGTCTCTTCAATAAGTGGTGCTGGGAAAACTGGACAGCTACATGTAAAAGAATGAAATTTGCATCTTAGGATGCAAAAGAATGAAATTAGAACACTCCCTAACACCATACACAAAAATAAACTCAAAATGGATTACAGACCTAAATGTGAGACAGGACACCATAAAACTCTTAGAGGAAAACATAGAGAGAACACTCTTTGACATAAATCACAGCAAGATCCTTTTTGACCCACCTCCTAGAGAAATGGAAATAAAAACAAAAATAAACAAATGGGACCTAATGACACTTCAAAGCTTTTGCACAACAAAGGAAACCATAAACAAGACAAAAAGACAACCCTCAGAATAGGAGAAAATAGTTGCAAATGAATCAATGGACAAAGGATTAATCTCCAAAATATATAAACAGCTCATGCAGCTCAATATTAAAAAAAAAACAGCCCAATCCAAAAATGGGCAGAAGACCTAAATAGACATTTCTCCAAAGACACACAGATGGCCAAGAAGCAAATAAAAAGCTGCTCAACATCACTAATTATTAGAGAAATGCAAATCAAAACTACAATGAGGTATCACCTCACACCAGTTAGAATGGGCATCATCAGAAAATCTACAAACAACAAATGCTGGAGAGGGTATGGAGAAAAGGGAACCCTCTTGCACTGTTGGTGGGAATGTAAATTGGTACAGCCACTATGGAGAACAGTATGGAGGTTCCTTAAAAAACTAAAAATAGAATTACCATATGACCCAGCAATCCCACTACTGGGCATATACCCAGAGAAAAGCATAATTCAAAAAGAACCATGCACCCCAGTGTTCATTGCAGCACTATTTACAATAGCCAGGTCATGGAAGCAACCTAAATGCCCATCGACAGACGAATGGATAAAGAAGATGTGGTACATATATACAATGGAATATTACTCAGCCATCAAAAGGAACGAAATTGGGTCATTTGTTGAGACGTGGATGGATCTAGAGACTGTCATACAGAGTGGAGTAAGTCAAAAAGAGAAAAACAAATATCGTATATTAACGCATATATGTGGAACCTAGAAAAATGGTACAGATGAACTGGTTTGCAGGGCAGAAATTGAGACACAGATGTAGAGAACAAACGTATGGACACCAGGGGGGAAAGCGGTGGGGGGCTGGTGGGGGGGGTGGTGTGATGAATTGGGCAATCGGGATTGACATGTATACACTGATGTGTATAAAATTGATGACTAGCAAGAACCTGCTATATAAAAAAATAAATTAAATAAAATTCAAAAATTCAAAACAAGAAAAAACAAAAGTCAACATCCATTTATGATAAAAACTGTCAACAAAGTGGGTATATGGGGCATGCCTCAACATAGTAAAGACCATATATAACAAACCTAGAGCCATAATTATACTCAACAGTGAAAAACTGAAAGCATTTCCTATAAGAGCAGGAACAAGACAAGGATGCCCCTCTTGCCACTTTCATTCAACATAGTGCTGGAAATTCTAGCCACAGCAATCAGACAACAAAAAGAAGTAAAAAGAATCCTAACTAGAAAGGAAGAAGTTAAACTACCACTGTTTGTAGATAACACGATACTATACATAGAAAATCCTAAAGATGCCACCAGAGCCTATTAGAACTAATAAATGAATTCAGTAAAGTTGCAGGATACAAAATTCACATACAGAACTCTGTTGCATTTCTATACACTAACAAAGAACTATCAGAAAGAGAAATTAATGAAACAATCCCCTTTACAATTGCATCAAAAAGAATAAAATTTCTAGGAATAAATCTAACCAAGGAGGTTTAAAGAAAAATATCTGTATTTGTAAAACTATAAGACACTGATGAAAGAAATTAAAGACAAAAGAAACAAATGGAAAGATATACCATAATCATGGATTGGAAGAATTATTATTGTTAAAATGACCATACTACCCAAGGTAATCTACAGAGTCAATGCAATCCCTATCAAAATACCAATGGTGTTTTTCACAGAAGTAGAAAAAATAGTTCTAAAATTTGTAGGGAAACAAAAAAGACCTTGAATAGCCAAAGCAACCCTGAGAAAGAGGAACAAACCTGGAGGTATTACATACCCTGATTTCAAACTACACTACAAAGCTGCAGTAATCAAAACAGTATGGTACTGGCACAAAAAGAGACACATAGATCAACGGAATAGAACAGAGAGCTCAGAAATAAACCCATGCTTACTTGTATGGTCAATTAATCTATGACAAAAGAGGCAAGAACACACAATGGGGAAAAGACAGCCTATTCACTAAATGGTCTTGTGAAAACTGGACAGCCATAGGCAAAAGAATCAAACTAGATTACTTGCTCACATCCTATGCAAAAAATAAACTCAAAATTAACTGAAGACTTAAATGTAAACCCTGAAACTATAAAACTCCTAGAAGAAACAAAGGGAGTACATTCTTTGACATTAGGCTTAGCAATATTTTTTGTATATATCTCCTCAGGCAAGGGAAACAAAATCAAAAATAAACAAATGAGATTACATCAATGTAGGGACCTCCCTGGCAGTCCAGTGGTTAAGACTCCACGCTTCCACTGCAGGGGGCACAGGTTTGATCCCTGGTCGGGGAACTAAGATCCCACATGCCACGTGGCATGGGCAAAAATTTTTTTTAAATAAAAATAAAAAGGTTCTGCACAGCAAAACAAAATATCAACAAAACAAAAATCAGCCTATTGAATAGGTGACGGTATTTGCAAATGATATATTTGATAAGAGGTTAATACCCAAAATATACAAAGAAGTTGTACCATTAACATCAAAAAATAAACAACCTGATTAAGAAATGGCAGAAGATCTGAACAGACATTTTTCCAAAGAAGACAGACAGATGTCTAACAGACACATGGAAAGATGTTTGACATCACTAATCATCAGAGAAATGCAAATCAAAACTACAATGAGATATCACCTCACATCTGTCAGAATGGCTATAATCAAAAACACAAAGACAACAAAAAACAAGTGCTGGTGAGGACGTGTAGAAAATGGAACCCTCATGCACTGTTGGCGGGAATGTAAATTGGTGCCGCCACTATGGAAAACAGTATGGAGGTTCCACAAAAAGTTAAAAATAGAACGATCATACCATCCAGCAATTCCACTTCTGGGTATTTTTCCAAAGAAAATAAAAACACTACTTTGAAAAGATATATGCACCCCTATGTTTGGTGCAGCATCATTTACAATAGCCAGGATATGGAAGCAACCTAATGTCCTTCCATAGATGAATGGATCAAGAAGATGTGATATACACAATGGAATATTACACAGCCATACAAAAAAGTGAATGAAATCTTGCCATTTGGGACAACATGGATGGACCTAGAGAGTACTATGCTAAGTGAAATAAGTCAGAGAAAGACAAATATTGTACAATTTCACCTATATTTGGAATCTAAAAATCAAAACAAATAAACAAACATAAAACAGAAACATACTCACAGAGAACAACTGGTGGTTGCCAAAGGGGAGGAGGGTGAAGAAATAGGTGAGGGAGATTAAGGGGTACAAACTTCCAGTTCATAATCCATTTGAGTTAAATTATGGATTTAAAGGTATGGATTAACGTTTCTTTTTTCTTTTTTTGTGGGGGGGGGATAGATATCCAGTTGTTCTAGCAACATTTGTAGAAAAGATCATACTTTCTCTTCTGAATTGTCTTTCCACATTTGTCAAAAATCAGTTGTCTCTGTATGTATGGGTCTATATCTGGATACTCTTCTGTTCCACTGATCTGTATTGATCTATCTGCCTTTTTAAAACTGTCACCATACTTTCTTAATTACTGTAGCTTTATAATAAGTCCTTAAATCAGGGAGTCTAAGTCTTCCAATTTTGTTCTTTTCAGGATATTGTTTTGGCTATTCTAGGCCTTTGGTATTTCAAAATAAATTTTAGAATCAGATTGATGGTCTCTACAAAAAAGCCACTGGGTTTTGACCTGATAGGATTGAGACAGATCTATATATTCACTTGGGAAAAACTGACATCTCACAATATTGAGTCTTCCAATATACGAACATGGTATATATTTTAGCTTAGGTCTTCTTTAGTTTCACTCAGCAGTGTTTTATACTTTTTAACATACAGATATTTCATATCTTTTGTTATATTTATCCCTAAATATTTCATATTTTTATATTATAAATTATATTTTTTAAATTTAATATCGGATTATTTCTGGTTAGTATATAGAAATATGATTGATTTTTATATATTGATCCTGTATCTTGCAACATGACAAAATTCACTTATTATTTATAGAAGTTTTTTTGTAGATTCCTTAGGTTCTTCTACATAATAATCTTAGCATCTGTGCATAAAGACAGTTGCTTCTTCCTTTCTACTCTGAGTGCCTTTTATTCCTTTTTCTTGCCTTATTGCACTGGCTAGAAACTCCACTATTGAACAGTATTGGTGAAAGTAAACATCCTTGCCTTGCTAATAACCTTAGGGAGAAAACAGTGGTCTTTCACCATTAAGTATAATATTAGCTATAGACTTTTCATAGATGCAAGTTATCAGGTGAGGAAGTCCCTTTCTGATCCTAGTTTGCTGAGAGTTTTTATCAGGAATGGATGTTTGGTTCTGTCAAATGTTCTTTCTGTGGCTATTAAGATGATCATACAGTCTTTCTTTTTAGTTTGTTAATATGGTTAATCATAGTGTTGATTTTTTAAATATGCAGCCTACCTTGCATCCCTGGGACAAACTCCATTTTGTCATGATATATCATCTTTTTTATATATTATTATACTGAATTTCAGTACAATACAAAATTTCATTTTGAATTTTACATCTATATTCATGAGAGAGATTCATTTGTAGTTTACTTTTCTTGTAATATCTTTGTCTGGTTTTTGTTATCAGGTAATGCTGTCCTCATAGAATCAGTCAGAACGCATTCCCTCCTTTCCAATTTTCCAAACGAATGTGTAGAATTTGTGTATTATTTTTCCTTAAATGATTGATAAACCTTACCAGTGAAGTCATCTGTGCCTGCAGTTTCCTTTATGGGAAGGTATTTAACTATTTAACTATGATAGACATAAGACTATTCAAGTTATCTATTTCTTCTTGAATATGTTTTGGTAAACACTAAGAAATTTTTAAAATGCAAGAAAACATGAGCAGACACACCACTAGCCATCAGAGTGATGATTACATACTAACTAATACACCATGTAGGCTCTGGGAAATTCCACTACTCAATCATGAGGTAAATGAATTCTTAATTTTATTTTGAACTCAGTTTTTACTTTACGGACCCTCTGAAATGGTCTTGGCGATACCAGGAGTCCCAGGACCACACTTTGTGAAGTGCTGGTCTATGGAATAGAGACTAAGAATACCATCACCATCAATATTCCAGGATTTTATGTAAAAGACTATTTTCATGAAGTACCCACACACCGAATAGACATTCAGGGTGTATAGACTACGCTGTAGAGTTAGCACAAAGCTTGAAAAACCTAAACCATTGTCTATCCTGCTTCAAGAGAGTCAAAGCTTTGCATAAGCACCCTTGGAACAAATAATGACACCAACCTTGTTTCTGGGTGTCACCCATTCCAACAATATGGTCATCATGTAAAAACAAAGCTGCAGTAAATGGATTCAAGGAAGGAAAGGGATCTTCAGAAAAATGCTAGAAAGAGGGCAGGTATCACTGTGACATTGTTTTGTCATGAAACTAGATCAAAATATAAGTGTGCTGGTTAAAATTGTTTTAAAATATTTTATAAAGAAAAAAATCCCTCTCTTCCAGTTCTATATTAGATGCCATCCTAATCAAGGGCTGCAGTTTCCTTCTCCTACTCCAAATCCTGGCGGTGCGTTTATTAAGAAAAAAAGGAGAGTGGAACATTGTGTAACCGTGAATACAAAACCTAGCTAAGCAAAAAGAACAAAACTGAAAACCCCCAAGGATACTTAAAAAGACTGCTGTGTCTCAGGATAAGAGAGGCAATGGCAGCCAGGGGCCCTAGAACGCAAGGTGTGAGCTAGAACAGGGCTCCTCAAAATATCTACAATGAAGGACCTGTTACTGTTCATTTTGTTTTGTTTTTCCTAATTCTTCACATATTGACGGCTTCATAAAATACATTAAAAATGAGTTCTTATAAAAAGAAAAAAATTTTAAACATCAAAATGCAAACCCAATATTTTTATCATTACAGTCAACAGACATGATTATTCTGTCAAATTGCTTTAAATGTTTCTAAAGACTATCAATTCTGAACTTAGCTCATCATGAACCAAAACATACACTCTGGGTAGCACTGACTAGAACGTTCTGACTGCACCCTTTCCTCTCCCTCATTTTCCCAGGTTGATCATTGAGTTAGGTGAGTAAGCACGTCAGCTAACAGGTATGAAAACTTCAGCAAGTCTGAAACGTGGTCACCTAGACCCTTAATATTCAGTTTTACATCCCTTGAACCCTGACTATCAGCCTCATTTCCCTCTTCCTTCTCCCCAATCATTTTATATATGTCTCCTGGCAGACTTCTCTTCCTAAATACAATCCCAATCATAGTACTACTCAAAGCAATCACTCAAAACAATCACTAAACTCCCTAGTTGAATATTTAAGGCTCTGTCTATATCATTATATCTTTAAAATGCCTTTCTTTTCTTATCTCCCACTAGTCTGTATACATGTTCTGTGATTTAGGCAAACTAGACTTTTCTGCTGTTCTCCAAATGTTCTTTCATTGTCAACTAAAACCACGCTCATATTTTCCCTAGCTTCTCTCTATCAATACGAGTCTTTCAGGCCCATTTCAAATGTCACCTCCTTTATAAAGGTCTTTTCTAACTAGATGTAACCTCTCACCAACCCATTAAAGAACTTTGTACTTCTCTTACGGTACTGAAATTATTATGACTTGCATTACTATTGACTATGCAATCATCTTATGCCCCAAACCAGATTTTACTTTTATTTGAATTGTAGGTCAGCTGATTGATGAAAATGGATTAATGGTAACAGATGACACTGATAAACTGACACTAGCCCTGTCATGTGCCAGGTGGTAACCTTATGATGTGGGGAGAGGAAATGTCACCATTGAGAAAACAGCTCCGAATAAAAAATGGTAAACCTGTAATGATCACAGCCCATAATTCCTGTTACCCTCACTGTGCTAGTTGGTTCCAATCCATACTTCCCTTTCTGAATTATAGGTGGCAATACCTTCCCCATAAACAGGCTGAACAAAAAGGGCAAATTCAAAAAGACAGTATGAAGGGATTCGTCTATACTTTGCCTTAAAAAACCAACTGCATAAAACAGGATTAGAAAAATAAGGAAGTTTGGGTTTTTTTTACAAACTCAATACATACTCAATAAATGGTGAAGTTCAAAGTTCTAATGAACACTGACCTGATCAATCCTATCTGAAATTTTGTGCTTATTTCTGGACACCACAGTTTAAGAGAGATGCTGGCAATCTGGAATACCTCCTGAAGAGAAGTATGAGGATAGAGAAGGTTTTAAAATCGCATGACATGTAAGTATAAAGGACTAAAGCTGCCTAGCCTATAAAAGAACAGAATCTCTGGTTGTTTGAATACAATTGTTTTTGCTGTAATGTGAAAATGCATTCCTTTAAAAAATTGCATTTTAGTAAACTATACATTAAGAATAAGAGGCTTATGAGAAAAATATAGCAAGGCTAGACCTTACTTTACAGTTAGTCGCTTGTACAACTTTGTAACCGTAGCATTAACAAAAACCAAAGTAAATCCAATAAAACTCTAATGTACTTAAAATGACATGCTATATTCGTAATAAACAAAGAATTATTATACTAAATATAGGACTTTTAAAAAGCTGAAGATAACTTAATGAAAGGGGCTACAAGGAAAGGTTGAAACTGCTGAGTTATGGGAAAGAGTAGAGGGACATCATCATTAGAAGTTATAGCGGAGAAGCAGGTTTTGGACAAAATGTAGTGATGCCAGAGAGGGAAAGCTCTGGCTTATTGTCTTGTGTTTCTTTCCACAAAGACGGGGAGAAACCATGCGATAAATACTTAAATACAGAGTGTACAGCAAAACTGAGCCACGTGAAAGGAATGGAGTGAATGGACACTGTGTGCCATACAAAAACCCTCCACAGCTTGTTAGTTCATCTGCATTAGTGTACTTTCATTCAGCTGCTGTTATTCAGTGGTCAAACTATTAACTAAACCATGGCAACTTCTGACTTATACTGACATACTTCCACTATTTATCAATCATGTGCGAACTAATCCATGTTACTAAAGCATTGTATGTAACAGAATACACTGTACGTAAAGAACTATCAAGATATATGGGGACAGGGTAGCAAAGCAGGTCAACTGATAGTGATTTGAGACACAGCTCCATTCTAAAATTATAATTTAGAAGATAAAAACACAAGTACACCATAAAAAAATAAAAGCAAAAGAAAACAATAAAAGAAAACTGAAAGGAGGAAGTTCACAGAAGCTGCCTGTGACTATTCTTCATTTTCAGTAGGGAAAAATACTACTGTCAGAATTACCATAAATTATATCTGAAAATTTGGGGCAAGTGAAAATTTGGGTTTTGAATTCTAGATGGGGGAAAAACAGGACAGAAGAAAAAGAAGTAGTAAACATAACTCTATCTTAATTTCAATGAAATGCTTACTTTCTTCCTAGACCACAATAAATTCAATACTTTGAAATATAAATTAATGACTAAATAAAATCAAAACCATTTCTATTCTGCATTTACTCCAAGCTCAGAAATGTATTAAGTACCATCATGTTCATCATCTCATTGATATTCCCAACAACCCAATGTGTTGTGCTATAGCCTAATCACATTTTAACAGTTAGGGAAACTAAGACTTGGAAGAAAATTTAGTAAACTGTATGCTGCTAACAGATTATTTAAAAATAAGAGAGAAGATGGAATAAAGGAAGGAAGAAAACAAGGAAGGAAAGGAAGAGGAGGGAAGAAAAGAGGGAGGGAGACTTCAACCAAGCTGAAGGTGCTAGTAAAATAAAAACAAAGAGACCATGGTATTAAAATCCACTTAAACTCACTGAACCAAATCTTTTTCTCATCTTTCTATGATGCCCCAGGTGCCTTTGTGAAGAATTTCCCCCACCCTCCATCCCATAATTTAGAAAAGGGGCCAGCAAACAATTGTCTGCAGTCCAAAGCCAGTCCAATGTCTATTTTTTTAAATAAAGTTTTACTGGGATTCAGACACAATCATTGATTTAGATATTGTCCGTAGCTGCTTTCATGCTGTGACAGCAAAGTTAAGTAGTTGTGATGGAGACCACATGGCCTACAAGCCTAAAATTTTACTATCTTGTGATTAAGCCTCAAATGCAGATTTTGGCTCAATTTTAGCAATGATAAAGCAGACTTATTACTGGAATAAAAAGCACTCTACTTTTATGGCACGTTCTTCCAGGTACATATTCTTACTTTTATAAAGGTATGCCTACCCCTATTTGATTAGAAACTATTTCCTTTCAGATAACATGAGGGTTTCCTGTGAATTCTTTATGGTCTTTCAAGCACCAGACAACTGTTTTGTTTAAAACCAGATTTCACAAGAGTGAGTTAAAGCAGTCTTTATTTCTAAAAGCTGCTTATTAAGTGTGACTTTATTGGATCCAAAAAATTCCCTAAACTAAAAGGTATCAAATTCTTTTTTTTTCTTTTTAACATCTTTATTGGAGTATAATTGCTTTACAATGGTGTGTTAGTTTCTGCTTTATAACAAAGTGAATCAGCTATACATATATATATATATATATATCCCCATATCTCCTCCCTCTTGCGTCTCCCTCCAACCCTCCCTATCCCACCCCTCTAGGTGGTCACAAAGCACCTAGCTGATCTCCCTGTGCTAAGCAGCTGCTTCCCACTAGCTATCTATTTTACATTTGGTAGTGTATATATGTCCATGCCACTCTCTCACTTCATCCCAGCTTGCCCTTCCCACTCCCCGTGTCCTCAAGTCCATTCTCTTCGTCTGCGTGTTTATTCCTGTCCTGCCCTTAGGTTCTTCAGAACCATTTTTTTTAGATTCCATATATATGTGTTAGCATATGGTATTTGTTTTTCTCTTTCTGACTTACTTCACTCTGTATGACAGACTCTAGGTCCATCCACCTCACTACAAATGACTCAATTTTGCTTCTTTTTATGGCTGAGTAATATTGCATTGCATATATGTGCCACATCTTCTTTATCCATTCATCTGTCAATGGACACTTAGGTTGCTTCCATGTACTGGCTATTGTAAATAGTGCTGCAGTGAACATTGTGGTACATGACTCTTTTTGAATTATGGTTTTCTCAGGGTATATGTCCAGTAGTGGGATTGCTGGGTCATATGGTAGTTCTATTTTTAGTTTTTTAAGGAAATCTCCATACTGTTCTCTATAGTGGCTGTATCAATTTACATTCCCACCAACAGGGCAAGAGGGTTCCCTTTTCCCCCACACCCTCTCCAGCATTTAGTGTTTGTATGATGGCCATTCTGACTGGTGTGAGGTGATACCTCATTGCAGTTTTGATTTGTATTTATCTAATGATTAGTGATGTTGAGCATCCTTTCATGCGTTTGTTGGCAATCTGTGTATCTTCTTTGGAGAAATGTCTATTTAGGTCTTCTGCCCATTTTTGGATTGGGTTGTTTGTTTTTTTGATATTGAGCTGTATGAGTTGCTTGTAAATTTTGGAGATTAATCCTTTGTCAGTTGCTTCATTTGCAAATATTTTCTCCCATGCTGAGGGTTGTCTTTTCGTCTTGTTTATGGTTTCCTTTGCTGTGCAAAAGCTTTTAAGTTTCATTAGGTCCCATTTGTTTATTTTTGTTTTTATTTCCCTTACTCTAGGAGGTGGGTCAAAAAGGTTCTTGCTGTGATTTATGTCATAGAGTGTTGCCTATGTTTTCCCCTAAGAATTTTATAGTGTCTGGCCTTACATTTAGGTCTTTAATCCATTTTGAGCTTATTTTTGTGTATGGTGTTAGGGAGTGTTCTAATTTCATTCTTTTACATGTAGCTGTCCAGTTTTTCCAGCACCACTTATTAAAGAGACTGTCTTTTCTCCATTGTATATTCTTGCCTCTAAAAGGTATCACATTCTGAAGCATCTTTTAATGTGTGGTTTAGAGAAAAAATTTTGTAATGAACAGTCTTTGAATTTATATTCAGTTATCAGGATCAGAGGGCTTTTTGATGTTTGCTACCTTATGCTTGCTGAGAAACAACTATAATCAATACATATCACTCTAACAAGCTTGCTATATTTTAAAAAAGAGAATATTTGGGGGAAGTTATCAGTTTCCTTCCTAGCAAATATGTAAAAATAAATGGACTTTCAAACAATTCCAAATAATAAAGGACAATGCAAGAATTCATCAAAAAAAAAAAATCCAGGGAGATTAATTAGCCTAATTCTCTTCTTCCGGCTGCAGAGAATGCAAAATTCTTCCCTGTTCCTAAGGAAAGGTGAGGAGAGTGAGGAATTTTAAAACGGAAAATTTACTAAAACTCAATCTTTGATGACAAGTCACATTTTGTGACTGTCATACACACACATTTTAAACAGTCATGCTATTACCTATTTTCCCCTACTATATGAAAGAATGATAGCACCCCACTCTCACCACTTTTATTCAACATAGTATTGGAAGTCCTAGCCATAGCAATCAGACAAGAAAAAGAAATAAAAGGAATCCAAGTTGGAAAGGAAGAAGTAAAACTGTCACTGTTTGCAGATGACACGATACTATACATAGAAAATCCTAAAGATGCCACCAAAAAACTACTAGAGCTCATCAATAAATTCAGTAAAGTTGCAGGATACAAAATTCATATACAGAAATCTGTTGCATCTCTATACATTAACAAAGAACTATTAGAAAGAGAAATTAAGGAAACAATCCCATTTGCAATCACATCCAAAAAAAAAAAAATAGCTAGGTATAAACTTACCTAAGGAAGTAAAAGACCTGTATTCAGAAAACTATAAGACACTGATGAAAGAAATTGAAGATGACACAACAGATGGAAAAATATAACGTGTTCACAGATTGGAAGAATTAATATTGTTAAAATGAGCACACAACACAAGGCAAGCTACAGATTCAATACAACCCCTATCAAAATATCAATGGCATTTTTTCACTGAAGTAGAAAAAAATAATTCTAAAATTCATATGGAAACACAAAAGACCTCTAATAGCCAAAAGAATTTTGAGAAAGAAGAACAAAGCTGAAGGTATCACATGCCCTGACTTCAGACTATGCCACAAAGCTACAGTAATCAAAACAGTATGGTACTGGCACAAAAACAGATGCATAGATCAATGGAACAGAATAGAGAGCCCAGAAATAAACCCACACACCTCTGGTCAAATAATCTATGACAAAGGAGGCAAGAATATACAATGGAGAAAAGACCATCTCTTCAATAAGCGGTGCTGGGAAAACTGGACAGCTACATGTAAAAGAATGAAATATGAACATTTTCTCACACCATATACAAAAATAAGCTCAAAATGGATTAAAGACCTGAATGTAAGTTCTGAAACCATAAAACTCCTAGACGAAAACATAGGCAGAACACTCTTTTACATAAATCACTGCAATATTTTTTGGATCTGTCTCCTAAGGCAGAGAAAACAAAAGGAAAAATAAACAAACAGGACCTAATTAAACTTAAAAGCTTTTGCACAGCAAAGGAAGTCATTGACAAAATGAAAAGGCAACCTACCAAATGGGAGAAAATATTTGCAAATGATATGACCAATAAGGGGTTACTATCCAAAATATATAAACAGCTCATACAACTCAATATCAAAAAAATAAACAACCCATACAAACAGCTCATACAGCTCAATATCAAAAAAACAAACAACCCAATCAAAAAGTGGGCAGAAGACCTAAATAGACATTTCTCCAAAGAAGACATACAGATGGCCAACAGGCACATGAAAAGATGCTCAATATTGCTAACTATTAGAGAAATAAATCAAAACTGCAATGAGGTATCACCTCACACCAGTCAGAATGGCCATCATCAAAAAGTCTACAAATAATAAACGCTGGAGAGGGTGTGGAGAAAAAGGAACCTGCCTACACTGTTGGTGGGAATGTAAATTGGTGCAGCCACTATGGAGAACATTATGGAGGTTCCTTAAAAAATTAAAAGTAGAGTTACCATATGATTCAGCAATCCCACTGCTGGACATATATCTGGAAAAGATGAAAACTCTAATTTGAAATCACTCAGCCATAAAAAGGAAGGAAATAATGCCATCTGCAGCAACATGGATGGACGTAGAGATTATCATACTAAGTGAAGTAAGTCAGACAAAGACAAATATCATATGATATCACTTATATGTGGAATCTAAAAAAAAAAACGATAAAAATGAACTTATTTACAAAAGAGATACAGACTCACAGACATAGAAAACAAACTTATGGTTACCAAAGGGGGATGGGGGGGGCAGGAATAAACTAGGAGTTCGGGATTAACAGATACACACTACTATACATAAAATAAACAATAAGGACCTATTGTATAGTACAGGAAACTATATTCAGTATCTTGTAATAACCTACAATGGAAAAGAATCTGAAAAAGAATATATGTATGTATAACTGAATCCCTTTGCTGTACATACAATATTGTAAATCAACTATACTTCAATGAAAAATTTTTTAAAAAAATAAAATAATAAATAAACAACCTGATTTAAAAATGGGCAGAAGAACTGAAATAAACATTTTCCAAAAAACAAAACATACCTATGGCCAACAGGCACATGAAAACATGTTCAACATCAATAATCATCAGAGAAATGCAAATCAAAACCACAATGAGATATCACCTCACACCTGTCAGAATGGCTATCATCAAAAAGGTCACAAACAACAAATGTTGGCAAAGCTGCAGAGAAAAGGGAACCCTGGTACCCTGTTGGTGGGAATGTAAATTGGTGCAGCCACTGTGGAAAACAGTATGGAGGTGCCTCAAAAAACTAAAAATGGAACTACCACATGATCCAGCAATTCCACTCCTGGGTATTTACCCAAAGAAAACAAAAACACTAATTCAAAAAGATACATGCACCCCCATGTTCATAGCAGCACTGTTTATAATAGCCAAGATATGGAAGCAACCTAAATGTCCATCAACAGATGAATGGATAAATAAGATGTACTTGTATACAATGGAATATTACTCAGTCATAAAAAAGAATGAAATTTTGCCATTTGCAACAACATGGATGGAGCGTATTCTCTTCAGTTGAGAAGTTCAGGGGTGCACACCTGCGCCCAAGTAGGACAGACATGGGAAAGTCAGTCTATGCCTACCTGTAATTTATTTCCTGCTACGTGGACTATGGAAGCAGAGGATTTGTACCACATTTCCCATTTAATTTATACTAGTTTGTGCTGGAGTCCTATCACCCAGAAATAAAGAATCCTAATTAATACAGAAGTATTTTTTTTTTTACTGACTGAGTTTTTATGTAAATGATTTATCTAACCCTTTGACTTACCACAGCTAAGAATAAAACTCAGACACTAAAGTCAGGACTCATTTTCAGAATGAATTCATTCTATCCCATGTAACAACCATATACGTGGACTTCCGTGGTGGCACAGTGGTTAAGAATCTGCCCGCCAATGCAGGGGACACAGGTTCGAGCCCTGGTCTGGGAAGATCCCACATGCCGTGGAGCAACTAAGCCCGTGTGCCACAACTACTGAGCCTGCGCTCTAGAGCCCGTGAGCCACAACTAGTGAGCCCACGTGCCACAACTACTGAAGCCAGCGCATCTAGAGCCCGTGCTCCACAACAAGAGAAGCCACCGAAACGAGAAGCCCATGCACCACAATGAAGAGCAGTCCCTGCTCATCACAACTAGAGAAAGCCCACACGCAGCAACGAAGACCCAACGCAGCCAAAAAAAAAAAAAGAACCATATATGCTTGGAGTATAGTATAAGGCAAAATCATATCACTGAATATTTCATGACTTTTTCATTCTAACATCAAAAAATTTCATTAGTGGATAAAACATGTACACTTGGAAATATAAACTTATGAGTGAATGATGGCTTCATCATAGGGTGATAAAATTTCACTGTAGCAAATTGGTAGGATATGTAGTCAAACTCCATGATATGTCAATATTTAAAAGTTCTACTTTACCTTTCATTTCTTTGAGATGGTGAGGCAAAACTACATTGATGCTGTGAAGAGTATCCTAACCCTAGGAATTTGAGGAATTTACTTTTGGACTTAAGACTATCAGACAGCAGGCAGGTAATTAGATTAGGAGCATCCAAATGCAGATAACATGTAGAACAGTTCCTAATGCAAACTTAGTTTTAAGCATATAGCCAAATGTCCCAAGATTATGATACAACAACTTTAGGAACTTAGATCTTAAAACCCTCAACAGGTATTCTGGATTACTTTTGGTATGCAGGTAGGTATTTTTTTGCCCTTGTTTTGTGTTATACAAGAGTTTCTCTTTTTTTATCCTTGTTGTTTTTTTTCCTCTCTGCAGGAACTAAAGATCCAGAAAGACATTAGTGCTGCAAGGTAGGCATTTAATCTATAGTAGAAAAATCACTTCATTGTACTTTGGGAAGGGAAAAATGCTTTCCAATTCTGCCAAAGAGGTTCCCAATTCTGCCAAATAGGTTCCACCTTTTTCCTATCTGACTGGCAAGGAAAGTTAGGGCAAAACAATATAAAGTTAGAAGTCTTAGAATAGAAAACATGGAAATTTGGTTTTGAAGAGGAAAAAATATATAGATTATGATCCAAGAAGTATGTTTTTTCCTCTGACCTTCAAGAACATGAGCAGAGACAACACTAAGTTCAAACAAACAGGACAACCATTCAAACTGATAAGGCCCAACAGATCAAAACACAGGAACTATAACTGTAAATTATGGATTAAAGTGATTATATGAATAATATACTCTCATATACTACTGAATTTTGTTTTAAATGAGCAGAAATAGAGTTTTAACTGGACATATAGAGGTCAATGAGTCTGTGATTTAAGAGTTTCCAAAGAGACTGCTTGCTATTCTAATAGAGCAAAGTAACTGCTAAAACCAAATTAATTATGCTTGGTAATCACAGGTCACAACTCTTGGATACACAGTGGGAAAACAGTCAACTAGAAACTAAAAATGAAAGTTTAATGAGGCACAAAAATCCCATGTTTTACTTAGGGGAAAAGAAACTAATAAGTCCCTTGGGTAGAATGTTTAAAAAAAAAAAAGTGTTCCCTAATCTTTCCTATGGTCTATAGTTTATATACCAGACTATACTGTATTTCCAGGCATTATCAAGATTAAGATCTAATGTTATTTATGACTACTATAATATGCAGGAACACTTGCACAAGGATTTTGTCTTCTCGCTACACTGTAATAAATACCATTAACCCTCTGAACAACATCAAATTTGGAAGGCAGAAATTTTTCTTACATTAGAGCAAAGCTATATCACCATGGGCTGAAGATGGCTGAGGAGATACCTTAAATTACGACCCAAATCTACATCTACGATAAACTTAGGCCTTTGTCTTAAGGCTTCCTGTTCAGAACTTGCTGGTTCCCTGGTCCATTTAGTTTTTTTTCACACTAACCACAGCCTAGTGTGGATCTGGATTTCCTCTACAAAGCATTTTGCAGACCCCTTCCCAAAGTAGCTGCTCCCAAGCCACAAGTTGCCTGCATCATATTTTAAAGAATGCCATATACACCGGCCTAACTCAATTCTAGGTCTCTCCAGGACAGTCCAACTTTCAAGGTGCCCAGGATCAACTGCGACATAAATAAAGAAAATGAAACATCCTTTAGCACAGCATAGTTAATATGCAATCCTACTTAAAGACAGAATGCATATTAAGATAATTTCTAAGAGAGCCTTTCATCCCCAAAAGATTATTAACCAAAGGCAGTTTTTTTTCCAATGTTTAATTTGCTTTTACTAATTTTGTCTGATAAGGAAAATCCATTTTGAAATGATTTTTAGGGCCACTATTTTAGCTTTTAGGTAACAGTAACTCCGTGGATCTTCATGTAATATATTTTTTAATAGAATTCATCATCTGAACAAAATGCTGGCAAACCATGCAAGTACTCGGAGTTAAATAATGACTTAAAAAGCTCATTTACATTCTCATACTGATAATCATATACTTTTACCTTGAGCAGGTATGTGGGAATATTGCTGAAATCCACCGGCAACTTCAAAAGGAAACGAGCTGAAAATTCACCAGTCTGCAGGGAACAAAAAGGTTTAATAATAAGATTAAAATAAAAAATAGATTGTGAAGTGACAATTACAGCCAAGGCCACAAGTTCAACCTGTTTGAACTGCAGGTATCTTCAATTTGGGTTTCCTAACATCAAGCAAGAAAAGAAGGTTGAAAAAGTAGGGGAGGATCAAAAAGCACTATTAAATTATTAGTTACTAAAAAGCACAATTAGAATTTTTTAAATCTGCATTTTAAATGTGCAATAGAATTATAATGCAGTAGTTTTACCTTTTTGTTTTTTAAAAGGATGAAAAGAATACATGAATGTGTGATTTTTTTTTTAATCCAAACAATAGGCACAGACCTGCCCATTCGATTCATCTGACTTTACTAAAGCATTCAGACCACTTCACTAATATTTATAACCCATAAGCTAATGACATAAATCACCATCCTTTATAGTATGTCTGGAAGTAAAAACAAAGGTCAAACTTCGACCCACGCATATAAAGCAGTACATCAGTGGGTACCCCAAATAAGACTCTAATCACTTGACAATCTGTTAATATCATTATCATCAACTAAAATTTTTCAGTAATTCTTTCCATGAACTAGTCTCTATAGGAAAGATGTGCAGAGGTTTGGTGATTTAAAACATTAACTAAGCTTAAATAATAGCTTCTATTTTTTTCTAAAAGAGAAAACTCATGCAAAAGAAAAAAGTTTCCCTCTCAATTTATGATGATGGGAAATCATAATAATATTTTTTCTTTTTTATGATGGGAAAGGCTAAGGAATCACATTTTTTAAAAAAACTCTGGCGTAGTCTAGAGGAGGGGTTTTTCCAACTGGGCTATGCAGACGCCTAGGGCTTCTAAGAAACCTCTGCAAAGGCAACAAAGAGGGGTGCTGAGCTGGTGGGGTCCTGGGTCTTCCAGCCTCTCTGGCAGCAAGCCTGCAGTGCAGCTTGGGATTTTGACATCTTGGGTTTCATTATGAAATTCTGTTTGAATAAAGAACTCTGGGGATGATCTAGAGCTACTCTAAAGAGTAGGTCTCCACCTTTTTCATATTATGACCACTAGACAGCTCCCTGAATCTCCACTGTCTACCCCCCCTTAAAAAAATGAGAGCCCTAAACTCCCTAGCACATCTTTAAACATAGCAGGCATTTACAAATATTTTTTATGGATGGGTGGATGAACGCACATAAGGAGGCATGCACACCTCTTACAGAAGATTCCACAAGAGCCACCACTCCTTTCTACAAACACCCAAGCAACTGGCTTCAAGGTCCTGGCCCTAATTTTAAAACTCTGACCTAAAACCTTGAAAATGCAAACAGAAATATAAACCTTAAGCTCAAAAGATAAAAATGGTAACTACAATCTGCATAGTTGTCTGCTGTTTTACTGCTTACAACATCTTTTAACTTACATCAACCTCTGGCTAAGGACAGATCACTTCTTCATCACCACAAGCCTAACCCCATGACAGAAAAGGCAGAAAAGAGAGAACCAAATGGACAGAATCAAAGCTGAGGTCCCAGAAGTCACTGTGTCACCAGGAATGCCAACGGTGAGAAACAGCGATACTCCTTAAAGCTGAGCAGCTGTGCTCTTCCTTTGATACTTATTCCTCATTTCAGTAAATGGTAATTCCATTCTTTCAGTCTCTCAGACCAGAAACCTCAGAATCATTCTTGACACAGTATGGAACCCCAATCGTGCAGGCTACTTGCAACTCAACACTTGAGAGAATAGTTAAGAGCTACTTAAGGATCTATAAAGAGCTTGTCATTGTGGATGGGAGGAGAAGGTTTGTGAAAGATTCTAATAAAATTCTTACCTTCTGTTATAGTCCAAAATTGCTAGAAAGATGTGGTTTTAGTGTACTGTTAAGCTCCTAGAGGACTAACATATCCTGTGAAGTGTGATTCTTTGGCCCTAAGTACCAGAAGTCATACTTTGAAAGGGTTAAGTATAGGAGCAACAGAGTTATATGGGAACTTATAAGAGGAGCATCTAGCTCAGTAGGAGTTTGGGAAGAAGAAGAGAAAAGTCTTCCTTTAGTGCTGCATACAGTACTATAGAGGGAGGAACACTCACAAAAGAATACATGTTCCCAACAATTGTCCCCATTCTTTCTCCTATATTCTGTATTTTTTCCTGTTTACCCACTCACTCCCATCAGCATGCAAACATCATTAAAAAAGGTCTTTCTTGACTTCATATCCCTCTTCAGGTCCCATCTCATTTCTCTGTTCTACTTTACAAAATAATCTCCTGTAAAGAATTAGTCTATATTCGAGGTCTACATTTCCTCTTTTATTATCCTCTCCAGAACCCTCTCCCAGTCAGCCTTTCCTCCACACCTCTCTACAAAAACAGCTCAAGGTCACCAATGACCACAACATTGCCAAATCCAATGGTCATTTCTCAGTCCTCATCTTATTACTGTTCTATCAGCAGCATTCCAACATAGCTGATCACTTTTTTCCTGGAACATTCTTTACTTGACTTCCAGGATCCCAGTCTCTCTTGGCTCTTCCCTGCTTCTCCACTGGCCCTCCCTCTGGTCTCCCCAACCTCTAAACAATGAAGTGTACCAACGCTTAACCCCAAGACCTCTTTTCTTTATCTACACTCCCCCAGGTGAGCTCATCCAGGCTCTTGACTTTAAATACCATTTATATGCTGATGATTCTCAACTATTTTATCTCCATCCCAGACCTCTTCCTAATTCGAGTTTCATTATCCAACTACCACGATGAAAACAAAAAATCCTGATTTTGTGCTTTTCCTTTGATATTTATTCCTCATTTCAGTGAATGGCAATTTCATTCTTTCTGTCTCTCAGGCCAAAAACTTCAGCATCATCCTTGATTCCTATCTTTCTCTTGCTTCCACATTCCAAATGGCAGCAAATCCTACTGACTCCACTGTCAATTTATATCCTCAGTCCAGCCACTTCTCACCACCTCCACAACCACCTGATCTGAGCCATTATTATCTCCAGCCTGGTTGACTGCAACTACCCCTAACTGCTTCTGCCCTCGCTCACTTGCAGTCGATTCCCATCACCACAGGCAGAGAGATCTTTTCAACACACTCATCAGATTATGTCCCTCCTTGGCTCAAGAGTCTCAAACGGTAGGGATTTAGCTCCTTCACAGAGGAGTCTGACAAGGTAACAATTGAGCAAAGATGTGAAAAATACACAAAAAATGTGTTTTTTTGAAAACAACAACAAAAGGAGTGAAATGTGAGACTTAAAAAATTAAAACAACTCTTGTACATATAAGGTAATCGGAAAGATAATTACATATTTAGCACTTGGACTCATTTGAACTGCTAGTTATTTTAGTTCACGTACTGCACTGTAGCTCTTTTGCCCTATTTTAGTTTGTACAATGTATTTTTATTCTACTGGCTATTTTAGACCAACATTCTTTTAAAAATGCTCAGACGATCCCTACTTTATCCCTTCTCAAAATGTTGATCCTAGAACTAATATAAATTTATGTTTATTGGCAAAAGACTGATTTATACAGCTAAATTTATAATAAAAGAAATGCTGATCTCAGGACTAATATTAATTTGTGTTTATCAGCAATGGGCTGATTTACACAACTAAATTCAAAATAAAAGAAACTTAAGAGTGTGAAAAGAATTTGGTCTACTGGAAACCATAAAAAGTGCTTTATGATCTCCAACTTTCAAACCTACTATACATTCTTTATTTTGCCTTTGAGAGAATAAAGAAAACTTAGTACTTGTTTCTAACAGCGTTGGAAATGTTGGAGACTAACGTTCTAGAATTCAGTCTTCAGTTCTGCCACTGATTTTCCTTGTGACCTATAAGCTAATCTTTTTTTGTGAAACTGAGTAAGTGGTGATTTAAAACATGTCTTAATGTAAAATTTGAGCCATAAACATTATATGAGGAGTAAAACACAAGTGAAAAATCCTCCTGGAGTTCTACCTCAGACAGTGACTCTTCCTGTGTTTTTATATTTGAAGTTCCAACAGTTATTCAAGCAATTTACTGCCACTCTGTTGCAACGTCAAAAGATTGCTTCCATAGCAATCTTTCCTGTAAGCCGAAAATGAGACATTTAGATGCAGCCAAGTCAACATAATCATTTGATTTTCTTTTTGTCAATCCTTGGTCAAATCTTCTCTTGGATAGACATAGAAGATTATCTGACCTATGACTGTTAAAATGTCAGCTGTTCTGCCAACTGCCTTAATGGCAATTTCCCCAGCATTAGCAATAAATATGTGCATCCTTCCTTTTTTCAAGTTATAGTACCTTGGCAAGTAACTTAAACTAACAACATGGAGTTTGGGCAATTTATTAAGTCTAAGCTTTTCTTCTGGTAATAGCAGCTGTGTCATAGTTCTCTTTTCCTTTCAGAAGTGACAGGTAGACATCTTGCGCAGAATGGATTCCAAACCCAGGTTGCTCTGCAAAGGGAAATTTTATTTCTTTTTTTAGAGACTGTTCGCTGTCAACAAACAAGCTGTCATCTGAAATTGACTGCTCTTACTGCTTAGGTAGCTAAAAGCTAAGAAATACTCAACAGTGCCTATAACTTTAGCTGGTGACAGCCTGGTAAGGATGATTCTTTAAATAGACTCTGACAACCAATAGCCTAAATCTGGAGGTTGTTCCTTGTTAAATGCATAATTATCTACCACACGTGAGAAGGAAAGCCGAAGTTAGTCTGATTAGAACATCTCACACTTCACAAAAATATTTTCTAAGATATATCATTTAATTATTCTCAAACCCTGTTCAGCAGATATAACTCATTTATACCTATTTTAGAAATGAGAAAACTGAGGCTTAGTCAAGAAACCTGCCTGCAGTCATTGAGAGAGTAATAAACGAGTCAGAACTCAACCTTAAGACTTAAAATTTATTCATCCATTCATTACTGTACAGAGCCTAAAATCTGCCAGGCCCTATACGAGGCACTGCAAATATAGTAAGTAAAAGAGACAAGATCCCTGCCCTCCTGGAGCTTATGGTCTAGTGAGTGAGTGAGTCAGACATTAATCCAAAATAATACTCCTATAAATTACAACCTGTGAAAAATACTATCCATGAAAGGGCAGAGTGCTCTGAGAGCATTTTCAGGAAGACCTGGCCTGTTCAGGCTTTGGGGCTCATTACTTGAGGGAACTTTAAAAAGCTGAGTCAAAAGACCATGTGGAAAAATAAACAATCAATACCAGCCATGAGAGGAGGCTAGTTATGCCAGATAACAAAGCAGCATATAAACACACAGTAATTACAGCAGCATAGTACTGGTGTTAAATCAACAGACAGACTAATGGAACAGGAAGTAAGTCCAGAAATAAGCCCAAAAAGATTTAGTGCGTGATTGATAGTGTGGGACAACTGGAGCCATAAAGGAATAAATAAAACTTAGATCCATATTTCACATCATATATAAGGAAAAAGTCCAAGTGGATTAAGAATTTCAGTGTAAAAACTGAAACTGTAAAGAAGCAAACATTGACGAATGTCTTTATAAAATCTTGCAGCGGAGAATGACTTTCTAATTCAGAAGCCACAAAGGAAAAGATAGATAAACTTGACTACCTGAACATAAAAATTTTCTGGATGGAAAAAAACACCATCAGCAATGTTAAAAGACAACTGGCAAACTGAGGAAAGTATATTTTCAACTCCATCACAAAGAGCTAATGCTCTTAATGAAAAAGAGATTTAAAACCCAAGAGAATAACAGGAAAGGATAAACAGAAAAGAAATACAAATGACTCTTAAACATATGAAAATATTCTAAACCTCATTCATATCAAAAAATATACAAATTAAAACTAAATTGAACATCATTTTCCACCAAACAAATTGGCAGAAATCTATCAGCACTTTAAAGATATCACTGTACTGTCTTCTCACCTCCACTGTTTTTGATGAACAGTTAGTGGTGACACAAATAATTTTCACCTACATATAAAGTGTTATGTTCTGTGGTCACTTGAAATTTTCTCTTTATGTTTAGTTTTCAGTATTTTGACTACGATGTGCCTTGTTTTTTCCTTGCATTTGTCTTGGTTGGGGTTTGTTGAGATTCTTGAATCTGTAAATGTATGTCTTCCACCGTATTTGGAAATATCTGGGCATTATTTAATCAAATATTTTCCTGCTTTCTTTCACGCATATTAAACATTTGGATTTTGTCCCATAAGCTCTGCTTTCCCTTCTAAGTATCAACCCCCATCTAGTATCTGCTGCTTTTGATCACTCTCCAGTGCCTTGAGGCACATGGCTTTATATCTGAGGATGGGTTAGTCTAATAGGAGCTACCCGGCCATTATGCAAAGTGGAACCTGACAGAAACCTGCAAATAAGTTTGATTTATGATTGGCACTGCTGTGGAGAAACAACCACTCTCATATACTGCTGCTGGGTTAATAAATTGGTATAAACATTATGAGGGCATTCTGGTGATAAAATTATAAACACACATAATCTTTGATCCAGCAATTCCACTTCTAGTTATTTATCTTACAGACATACTGGAACACATGCAAAGTGACATGTACAAGATTATTTATTCCAGTCTTATTTGTAACAGCGAAAGATTCAAAACAACTTTAATGCCCAACAATAGAATTCAGATTAAATAAATTATGGTTCAATTATTCAGTGTAATAATATACAATTATTTTTTTAAAGGAACGCTTATATGGAAAAAAATCTCTGAGCTATATTAAGTCAAAAGTAAGGTGCAAAACAGAGTATATATGTTACCATTTGCATAAAAAGTATGTACTATATGTTACCATTTGCATATATGTGCATAAAGAAACTTTGAAAAACTACAATAGGTAAAAGCTACACCAGTGCTTATTTGGGGTGGGAGAAGCAAAGGAAGGTGGTTTGATTTGGGTGGACACAAGACAATGATGGGAGGGAGACTTTTTACTATATATCTTTTAATACATTTTGATTTTTGAACACTATGAACATATTACCCACTCAAAGAAATGTTAAGGGATTTGAAAAGTAAAATTAAAAGTGTGTATGATGAGATGCTCATAATTCATGCACTCATTCATTTATTCAACAAACATTTATTGAGCACCTACCATGCCAAGTCCCAGGCTGGGTAATGGAGATCTTAAGACCAACAAAATACAGTCTGTTTATCTTGACTAGACAAACAAAATATTACAGTGTGATGCTTGGAGAGAGAGATTTACAGGATGTGGCGGTAACTAAGTTAAGACTCTTAGTTTCAGGTGACAGGATTCTAATTCAAACTAACTTGAGCAAATAAAAGAGAATTTATTTAAAAGATATGCGGTATCTCAGGGAATCTAAGATTAAAAAAGCAGCCCACACCTAGAGGGGTGGGATAGGGAGGGTGGGAGGGATATGCAAGAGGGAGGAGATGTGGGGATGTATGTATACATATAGCTGATTCACTTTGTTATACAGCAGAAACTAACACACCAGTGTAAAGCAATTATACTCCAATAAAGATGTTAAAAAAAAAAAAAGCAGCCCAGCCTCAGTTCAAAGGACTCTAATGCCCCCAGAATTTTCTCTCTGTCTCTTATCTCTGCTCTCTCTGTGCTTCGTCTTACTTTCTCTCTATTTACCACTTTCTGATTCTTTTGACTAGATAATATGAGAAAAAAAGGTCCTAGAGTTACATGTTACACACCAGCTACCCATAACAAGACCAATCTCACTCTCAGAACTGACTCCAAACTCTCAAGCAAGACCTCTGTTTGGCTTAGGTGCCTCCTGATCTAATCAACACTCTTTCCACAGTTTTTGCAGTGAAAAAGTTAATGTTACCATAAATTCACTGAAAATAACTGAAAAACTAGGAAACTCTTCGGGGGAGGCAGGGTTGAGTTATATGTACATTTCCCAAAAGTCCTAAAAAAGTATGAGGGGCTTTCTTACAGAACACATCAAATACAAGATTCTTCATCTTTTTCCTTTTACTACGTGGAGTAGACTCAGGGCTTCCCTGGTGGTGCAGTGGTTGAGAATCTGCCTGCCAATGCAGGGGACACGGGTTCGAGCCCTGGTCTGGGAAGATCCCACATGCCGCGGAGCAACTAGGCCCGTGAGCCACAATTACTGAGCCTGTGCGTCTGGAGCCTGTGCTCCTCAACGAGAGGCCGCGACAGTGAGAGGCCCGCGCACCGCGATAAAGAGTGGCCCCCACTTGCCGCAACTAGAGAAAGCCCTCGCGCAGAAACGAAGACCCAACACAGCCATAAATAAATAAATAAATAAATAAATAAATAAATAAACAAACCCAAAGTTTAAAAAAAAAAAAAATTTATAAAAAGTAGACTGAGCCGGTCCTTTGGAGGTACTCGTAGGTTCTCCTCATGCTGAGGGGTGCTCCCAACATCTAAATACCATCGAAAATGGGGCACCCAAGACTCAGAACAAACAAGTGGCTTCACAAATGCAAGTAAGCGGCACCATTCCAGCCCTCCCTCACACGCTGCTGTGCGAGGTGCAGGCAAAGGATTCCCTCTCTGTTTCATAATGTTTCCGTAAAACCAGGTCTTTTCCACTTGACTGGCCCTGCTGCTAAAGGAAACTTGAATTTTCTACTGATGCTTGTATTAAAAAAAAAAAAAAAACAGTAATAAAGGTCCTTTTAAAAGTCAGTAAGGGGCTTCCCTGGTGGCGCAGGGGTTGAGAATCTGCCTGCCAATGCAGGGGACACGGGTTCGAGCCCTGGTCTGGGAAGATCCCACATGCCGCGGAGCAACTGGGCCCGTGAGCCACAACTACTGAGCCTGTGCGTCTGGAGCCTGTGCTCCGCAACAAGAGAGGCCGCGATGGTGAGAGGCCCGCGCACCGCGATGAAGAGTGGCCCCCACTTGCCACAACTAGAGAAAGCCCTCGTACAGAAACGAAGACCCAACACAGCCATAAATAAATAAATAAATTTTTTTTAAAAAATGGAGGCTAATTTAAAAAAAAAAAAGTAAGATTGGAAAAGCTATCATGTTGACTTTAAATGTCTGGTGACATAAAGCAATTTAGGTACACACACACACTACTTTTAGTGAATAAACTAAAAAACTGAGGTATAAACTACTGTGACCAAGATCCTAAGTACTCCTACTGACATACAGGTCAAAATCCAATATAACAAATTCCATTATGCAAACAATAAAATTGTGAGAGCCTCTGTCCTGGGATCATTTATTTTAAATAATGCTCAACTCATAATAGTTCCATGTGGTTAAAAACAAAAACAAACAAACAAATCTGGACAGTTTCAAGAAGTGACTATTATAGATTTGACTACCATGCTACACTCTTTCCAAAGGAGAGCCACAAGTTTATCCCTGCCACAGGTCAAATGCCATCAGAACATAACTCCCAAGTAGCATAAATTAAAGGGGGATGATGAGAAGCCCCCTGTATCCCCTGCTCCCTGTGGCTGACTGGCGTCACTGAACACCTACTCCATCCTCGTGGCCAGCAGTGAAAAGGCCGTCCACTTCCAGACCCTCCAGCTATTCTGATCTCTCTCTGAGCACTCTCGCCCTCCTCTCCCACCATTCTAGACCAGTGCTGCCCAAGAGACAGAGAGATAGAGAGAAGGAATGCAATACACAAATGTGAGCCATATATACATATGCCATTGGAGATTATTTAACATTTTCTAACAGCCACATGTAAAAAGATAAAGAGGGACTTCCCTGGTGGTCCAGTGGTAAAGGATCTGCCTTCCAATGCAGCAGTGGCCCGGGCTCGATCCCTGGTCGGGGAAATAAGATCCCAACTAAGCCCGCACGCCACAACTACTGAGCTCACGTGCCACAACTAGAGAGCCTATGTGCTGCAAACTACAGAGCCCACGTACCCTGGAGCCTGCGCGCCACAACTAGAGGAGAGAAAACCCACGCGCCATGAAGAAAGATCCCGCACGCCTGAATGAAGATCCCGCATGCCACAAGTAAGACCCGACGTAGCCAGAAGTAAAATTTAAATAAATAAACAATAAATAAATCTTTAAAAAAAAATAAAAAGATAAAGAAAAACAGGTGAAATTAATTTTAATAATATGTCCCGATATATCCAGAATATTATCATTTCCACGTATCAACATTAAAAAATTACTAACAAGATCATTTTTTGTGCCAGTTCTTTGAACTCTGCTGTGTATTTCACACTTGCATACATCTCAATTCAGACCAGCCACATTTCAAGTGCTCAACAGTCACTTATGTACAGTCAGCGGTTCCTGTTTTGGACAGCACAGTTCAAGATATTTTTCCATTGGACAGCACAGTTCAAGATATTTTTCTACTAACATTAATTCCTATGTTAAGTTAGTTACTCCCTGTCACAAATACCTGAAGAGCTACCTGAGCTACCAAATGCTATGAACCTGGAACACTCCTAACAGGAAGGTTGGTAAATGTCACCTGGTTAGTGGGAATGAACATGGGACCCATGCCTCTTGCAGCTAATATGTTTTTTCCTTCTTCCTCCAAATACAATCTGAACTTACTGCCTTTACTTCGTCTTCACCACTTCCCTTGCTGATACCCTGAAATCTGTTCCCCCAACCTCAGAACCCCACCAAAACTACTCCTGGAAAGATAAGCAACACTCTCCTTCTTAAAAAGTAACTCTCCCCTTCCCCTTGTTTTCCATACTTAATCTACACCTTGGTGATATCAGCTTCTACTCGTCCACACATGGTACTTTATGATTAACAGCATTTTCAGAGATAAGACAGGAACAATCACTGAACTACAATTTACTGAGCAACTACTATAATAAGTTACTTCCAATATATACAAAAGAAGGCTAATAATAATAACAATAATACTTTGTATTACACAACTCCACCGTTCGCTTAATTTTGTTTGCTTCGCACACAGGAGATCTAATTTAATCTTTGTGTCAAGGTTGGGGTGACAGAGTAGTTATCTCCAGCAAAGTGACACAGGGAAACGCTTTAGTCAGACACACACAAAAACTAATGACAGGGGCTTCCCTGGTGGTCCAGTGGGTAAGACTCTGCACTCCCAATGCAAGGGGCCCAGGTTCGATCCCTGGTTGGGGAACTAGATCCCGCATGCATGCCGCAACTAAGACCCAGCACAGCCAAAATAAGTAAATATTTTAAAAATACAACTAATGACAGAATTAGAATCCAAAGCTCCCACCTCCCAGATCACTTCTCTCTCCAACACATTTCTAGATGGCCTCTGCCCTAGAGGAGCTTACACTCTAAGCACACTGCTCTAAAAGTAATCAAACAACGAGGCCAGAAGAGTGAGGAGGCTCTAATGCCTTGGTAGCCAACTTAAGCCAGAATCAATTCCTGTAAATGCCTCAAGGTTAAGAAGAACAGCCAATCCCAAACAGTCAACTAGTCTTTCCCAAAAAATGCAACCACGTTGGCTCTAGCCAATCAGTTTCCTTGTTTTGCGTCCAACTCCTCTCTGTAAAAACCTTGCCCGTAACTCTTATCAGTAGAACACTCCTAACCACCTTGCATCAGTGTTTGCTCAAATAAACTCTTAAAAATTTTGATATGTCTCAGTTTATCTTTTAACAGTGCTCATATACTTTCCCTTCAAATGTAATATCACAGCAAGATGGGGTGACAGAAGCATCAAGTCATTAACTCAAATGAGGAGCTATCATGAAATGGCTCCTTTCATATTTTTAAATGTTGCCAGAGTTTAATTTATAAGCCATAAATTTTAAAAATCTTACTGGGATTTGTGGTCAGGTACAACAAAAAACGGTAATTGTTTCACATTCTCCAACATATATCATTATTAAGAAAATGCCCACAAAAGGAAAAAATCGGTTGCTAAGAAAATGTTTTATCTCACAGATCACCCACTGGTGATCTTTAATATGTAAAATATGTGAAAATATGTGGTTTTAGAACATCTCAAAACCTTCATTTCACGGCAGGAAAGACAAATGCCTTTAATCAAAATATTAGGGATGATAAACTAACTTTGAGTTCTGGGAATTAAAACAAAAGCCAAAGAAAAATTCACAAATTTGCTTACTGCGCTCTGTCACCATTAACAGACTCTGGTTCTTTAGCTATAACAGACACATGCAGGAAATGCTGACAAGGCAGTTGACAGATACAATATAAAGTGAGACCTTAGGTTTTACCCACTGAGAAAACTTATAATGTACCTTTATTTTGATATGTTGTAGCAAAACAGTATATACAATTTTAACACCTATAGCTTACATTGTGACATTCATTGAAATTAAAATTCTAATCTTAATAACTCTGCTCAAAGAGGTAGCAGGAGGAAGATCTTTGTGGTAATCTGTATCTTAATTGCAGTGGTAGTTACAGGAAATTACTCATGTGATAAAATGGCATACACATACATTGTACCAATGTCAATCTCTTGGTTATGTAAAACATAACCACTGGGGGAAACCAGGTGAGGGTATACAAGCCCTCTCTGTACTATTTTGCAACTTCTTGTGAATCTATAACTATTTAATATATCTTTCAAAATTAAATATTTTAATATACCTTTTAAAAATGATTCTGATCATGCAGGAACATTAGAATTGTTCATTGTGAACAGGTAAGCTTGCATCCCAATGTATCATCTGTTTTCTCCCAACTAAAAAAAATACTGGTGTTTACTAAAAATTATAAAACCAGCATAGACTAAGAATACAATCTTCAAAACTCTACTTATTAAAGGAGATGGACAAGGCAATAAGAGAGATGACTTCATAAAAAGACCATGGTAAAGAATTAATAAAGAGTTTGTGTTCGTTTCTTGTTTGTTTGTTTGTTTTTTTAATGTTTACTTTCAAATGTGCACTTGCTGAAATCCTCTAACTGGAAATTGAGGAGGAAAAAGAAGAGTGTCTGCAGTGGTGTGGAGGGAGCACTGTATTTCAAATTAATATGCTTGTCAGAAGGCTGACAGGAGATCAGAGCCCTCTCCCTCTTTCTACTACATGGTTTTCCCTTTTGCCAGCTGAAGGTAAAATGGAAGAGGCATCTCAGGTTTTTCAGAGCCTCTTACTTTTAGAGCAGAAATGTAAGGTTAAGAATGTAAACACATGTTCCAAAAAGAAAAACTCCGTGATGCAAAGGCGAAAACAAAAAGTCACCATCCTCTCAAATGAATACAGGATGTTGTAATCCAAAGGTATTCAATACTTATGCACAGTCTTGGACTCATTACAGAAAATATTTATCAGATGGCCTAGTAGAATCAGGAGAACCAAAATACATGGATTCACATTTAGCCCAGGAAGAACATAGTGACTCTTATAATAATTTTATTTAGGGAATATATTAATTTTCATATTTTATTTCCTATATCAATTTATTTCATATTAAAATGTCCCCTTGCTTCAATATTCCAAAAAGACATAATAGATATGATTTACTAATCAGTAAAGCAGTCATATGTGTGCTTCTAATTCTTGTCCCCCACGTATGCTATGCCTCTAAGTTGTTCTGCAACCATATAACCCCCTGACCTCCTCTTGCTATACTGCTGTCTATGTCCACCTTCCTTTAGGACCTAGTTACCCAACTGCTGTTCCAATTGACTACTGCATTCTTATTTAAGTGTCTGCGAATCATCCACCTAAAGACCTGAGTGTAATTCTTTCAAAAATCTCCAGAATGTTTTTGCTTTCTACAATCCCTAGGACCTTTCTGCTTCTCCCTAATATCTCAAAGATAATATCTCTGAAGCACATCAGCCAGTTTCTTCAGTGCCCTGAAACAGTCCCCCCTAGAGCCTCCAGAAGGAACGCAGCCTTGCCGACAATTTGATTTTAGTCCAGGGAGACCCATTTTGGACTTCTGACCACCAGAACTGTAAGATAATAAATTTGTGTTGTTTTAAGCTACCAAGTTTGTGGCAATTTGTCACAGCAGCAATAGGAAACTATTACAGTCCCTGATTCAAAAAATCTCGGCTCAAAACCAAACTGCTTTCCTTCTGCTAGGGTCCTGTGTTTGTCACCCAAATTCTTGGTCTGGATTTGTATTCCATTAGCAAGCTGTCCTTTAACATATTCCTGAACCAGCATGCCATGCTCAAATGTGTTTCATCCTGCAAGACTCACCTTTATGCCCTGTTCCTAGACCAGGAACTAACTCGTATGCCTATATTTTTACTTCTAGAGTCTCGGCTCCTACTTCCACTGGGCCCTCCCTAGGGCTGGTCAGCTGCAAGCTTAACCTCTAATTGTCCACCTTGCCTTCTTACAGGATTCTCAGTTTCTTTACTTACCCTAAGTCCATAATCATTGCCCTAATGCTTACAAATTACTCAATAGTATATCAAAATAAACTGGGGCAAATGTAGCAGTAGTAGGTTTAAAGAATGGAGAATCAATAACATTAAATGAGAAGTTTTAAATATACTATAAATTCAAACTACCTAGCTATTTTAAATGAATTTAAACTTCTACACTCAGAAGAACTATATCTCAAGTATTAGCTGAGCCAATGAACATAATTTTAAAAATCCTTAGATCAGAAATGGTACCATAGGGCTTCCCTGGTGGCGCAGTGGTTGAGAATCTGCCTGCCAATGCAGGGGACACGGGTTCGAGCCCTGGTCTGGGAAGATCCCACATGCCGCGGAGCAACTAGGCCCGTGAGCCACAATTACTGAGCCTGCGCGTCTGGAGCCTGTGCTCTGCAACAAGAGAGCCCACGATAGTGAGAGGCCCGCGCACCGCGATGAAGAGTGGCCCCCGCTTGCCGCAACTGGAGAAAGCCCTCGCACAGAAACGAAGACCCAACACAGCCATAAATAAATAAATAAATAAATACATAAAATTAAAAAAAAAAAAGAAATAGTACCATAAAACTGTATATACTTAAATTCAGCCTTAATATTAAAAGGGGGAATTAGGAGGGAAGGAAAATCCTAAAAACTAAAGATCAATTAGTTTGACGGTGATTCCAATCATGTCTTTAAAGGAATCTATCGGCACTAAAGACAACACAGACAGGTTCACCAAGAAGTCATGTCAAGTTAACCTAACACCTCTTTTGAGAGGACAACTAAGTTGATTTTTTAATAAGAAAAATGTTGGGATTAGAGGATACACTAAGTTTAATAAAGTTTTCCTTACTATCCATATGAACAGATTAAAGTTTCAAAACAATAGTGTAAAACCTTGAACTCTGCACTACTGGTAGAAATGTAAAATGGGGCAGCCATTATGGAAAACAGTACAGAGATTCCACAAAAGAAATTAAAAATAGAATTAGCAATATGATCCAGCAATCCTACTTTGGGGGATATATTCAAAAGAATTCAAAGCAAGATCTTTGTACATACCCATGTGTAGTCAGCATTATTCACAATAGCCAAGAGGTGAAAGCAATGCAAATGTCCACTGACGGATGAATGGATAAACAAAATGTGGCACATGCATGCAATGCAATGCCAGGCAGTCTTAAAAAGGACAGAAATCCTGTCACATGCTACGACATGGATGAACCTCAAAGACATTATGCTAAGCGAAATAAGCCAATCACAAAAAGACAAATGTTGTTCGATTCCACTTATATGAGGTCTCTAAAGGAGTCAAAAATCATAGAAACAGGAGGTAGAAAGGTAGTTGCCAAGGGCTGGAGGGAAGAGGAATTAGTATTTAAATTGGTAGAGTTTCAGTTTTACAAAATGGAAAAGCTCTAGAGATCTATTGCACAACAATGTGAACATACTTAACACTACTAAACTGTATACTTACAAATGGTTGACGGTAAATTTCATTTTGTCTTTTACCACAGTAAAATAAGCAAAATAAATTTACAAAATAACAAAAAAACCTTGAACTGAACACAAGATGATTTGTAACAAGGATGAATTTTAGTCCTACTGATTCAAAGGCATTAATCATGTATAAAACCTTGGAAAACATGTCCTTTGAGAAAGAGCTGAAGAACAAAAGGGGAAAGGCATATTTAACCTAAGAAAAGAAAGACTAAGTGAAATCTGAAAGAATTAACACAGAGAAGGGAACCTAAACTTATTCTGTGCTTAAATAAACTAGAGTTTATTAATTAATTCATTCAACAAATGTTTACGGAATGTAAACAATATGGCAGGCACTGTTCTAGGTGTTTACTATATTTCCAGTGAATGGAACAAAGATCTTGGCCTTGGTGGAATTTTACATTCCGCTGGGGAGAGACAAACAAACAATAAACATAATACGTAAGTGTGGTAGGCTCCCAGTGATCTCTGGTATTCACACTCTTATGTAATGCCTCCCCTGCGTGTAGACTGCACTTAACAAGCAGAATACATCAAAATTGATGAGATGTCACTTCTGAGATTAGGTTATGAAGACTGTGACTTCTGTCTTGCTCACATACTCACTCCTGCTTACTCGCTCTGGTGAAGCCAGCTGCCATTTTATGAACTGCCCTGTGGAGAGGCCCTAAGAAGAGGCAAGGAACTGAGGGCAGCCTCCAGCCAACAGGCAGCACTAGACTGAGACCCTCAGGTCAACAGCCCACAGAGAATTGAACGGTACCAAGAAATACATGAATGAACTTAGAATGGATCTCTCTCCAGTTGAGCCTTGAGTGACTACAGCCCTGGCCAGTACCTTGAGTGCAGTCTGTGAGAGACCCTCAAACACAGGGTCTACACAGATTCCTGGCAAACAAAAATTATGATAATAAATGCTATTGCTTTAAGCCACTAAATTCTGGTATGATTATTTTATGTGGCAACATGTAACTAATACAATATGTTAATTATATAGTTTGTTAAAAAGAGATGCAAAAAAAAATGTGGAGCAGGGTGAGGGTCGGGGGAGGGTGTACAAGTTACAATTTTAAAAAGAGATGTTGGAAAGACCTGCACGTGAATGTCTGTACAGCATTATTCATAACAGTCAAAAAGCAGAAACAACCCAAATGCCCATCAATTGGTGAATGGATATGTGGTATGCCCACCAAATGGACTATTACTTAGCCACAAACAGAAATGAAGTACTGACACATGCTACAACATGGATGAACCGCACACGTAACATGTGAGGTAAAAGAATCCAGTCACAAAAGACCACATACTGTATGATTCCACCACAGGTATGCCTCATTTTATTGTGCTTCATTTTACTGCCCTTCTCAGATATTGCATTTTTTATAAATTGGAGGTTTGTAAACCTTCTCTGTTGTTAGACGATAGTTGGCATTTTTTAGCAATAAAGTACTTTTTAATTAAGGTATGTACATTGTTTTTTATAGACATAATGCTATTGCACACTTAATAGACTACAGTGTAGTGTAAACATAACTTTTATATGCATTAGGAAACCAAAAAATTCGTGTAACTCACTTTATTGTGATATTTGCTTATTTGCAGTGGTCTGGAACCAAACCCGCAATACTTCCCAAGTATGCCTGTGCATGAATGTTCAGAAAAGAAAATCTATACAGACAGAAACTAGTTTAGTGGTTGCCTGAGGCTGGGGGTGGGAATAGGATTAACTATAAATGGGCATGAGGGATATTACTGGGGTGATGGAACCACTCAAAAACTGGATTGATGGTGGTTGCTCAACTTGGCAAATTCATTAAAAACCATTAAACTTTACACTTAAAACAGGTGAATTTATGGTATCAAAATTATACCCAAAAAAAGTTGTTTAAAAAAAAATGGGGGTATTAATATAGGCATTGCTGAGAACATAACACATGAGTAAAAACGTTAAGGAGGAAGGATATTAGCCTTGCGAATATCCAGGGGAAATATGCCAGACAACGGGAAAGCTATGCAAAGACCCTAGGGCAGGAGCATATCTTGTGTGTCTGCAGCACAGCAAGGGTGCTACAGAGGCTGGAGCTGATGATTTTTAGACAGGAAAGTGGGAGACGAAGAGAGAGAAGGAATGATGGATGGAGGATGGTGGTGACAGGAATCATGTACAGCTTTTTTACACCTCTGGAAAGACTGCGGCTTTTACTATGAAAGAAGAAGAGAGGGATATGAAAGTGCTGGGCAAAGGAGTGATACACTCTGACGTGCATTTTTAAAGGATCATACAATGTAAAGAAATTATAAAAGGATCCGTATAAGCTGGCTACCTCCAGAGTTACTGACCCCTCTCATCTGACTGGAATACTATATACTTTCTCATAATTCAGAGTTTTGAAAAGACATTAATGTTTATCTGGTTTCTCAAAGATACCGCCTGGGAAGTTTGTAAAATTTGGAGTCTCACATCCGCAGCCGCAGATATTCAGAAGTCAGGGGCTGCGGATGTGAGACTGAGAAAGTACACGGGCAACCTAAATCATGTTTATCTAAGGAAATGGCCAGGATTTATTATAAATGCATGTCTGAATTGATTATTTTATTCTATTGCAGATAAAGTGACCTTTTTTCTCCCATTCTCAAAAAACCTTACCCAGTTGTTTTTTTTCCCGGCATAAATTTCCATGTTCTCTCCATACTGCGGCTCTTCCAGTAACGTCTGGTATTCAAACATGAGGCGGGAACTCTCACGGAGGCGGCTGCATTGAAATTGGTGATATTGTTGCACAAGTTCCTTCACCACAAGTAAGAGACATTCAGGATTTGATGGATTCCAGGAGGCAAGGTTCTGCAGGAGCCAAAAATAAAAGACCAGTAACAAATGCATTTTCACACAAATCCAGTATCATATTAGCACATCAATATAGAGAAAAAGAATAATGAAAATCTAAGAGAAACAGACTACTCTTTTTTTTATTGAAGTATAGTTGATTTACAATGTTGTGTTAGTTTCTGCTGTACAGCAAAGTAATTCAGCTAAACATATATGTATATATAATCTTTTTCATATTCTTTTCCATATGGTTTATTACAGGATGTTGAATATAGTTCCCTGTGCTATACAGTAGGATTGTTGTTTATCTATTTTAGATATATATAATATATATATATATATATAATATATCTGCTAATCCCAAACTTCTAATTTATCCCTCCCCCACCCCCTTCTCCCTTTGTTAACCAGAAGTTTGTTTTCTATGTTTGTGAGTCTGTTTCTGTTTTGTAAACAAGTTTCTTTGTATCATATTTTAGATTCCACATGTAAGTGATATCACATGGTATTTGTCTTTCTCTTTCTGATTTACTTCACTTAGTATGATAATCTCTAAGTCCATTCATGTAGCTGCAAATGGCATTATTTCATTCTTCTTTATGGCTGAGTAGTATTCCACTGTATACATGTACCACATCTTCTTTAGCCATTCATCTGCCAACGGACACTTAGGCTGCTTCCATGTCTTGGCTATTGTAAATAGTGCTGCTATGAACACTGGGGTGCATTTACCTTTTCAAATTAGAGTTTTCTCTGGATATATGCCCAGGTGTGGGATTGCTGAATCATATGGCAACTCTATTTTTAGTTCTTTTAAGGAACCTCCATACTGTTTTCCATAGTGGCTGAACCAATTTACATTCCCACCAACAGTCTAACAGGGAAACAGACTACTCTTAATTTATGATAAACTCAGAGCTGAAGTTAGAAGGGTCTTTTGAGCTTGGTGATTTTTCCTGCCTTCTAAAAATTCTTGCAGAAAATCAAGGAGAATTCCACCGTGGGTAGGCAGAAATATAAAGTGTAAAGTAGGGTAGTAACAAAACAAGAAACCTAAACATCCTAGAAGACCATAATTGTAGCCCTGGAAGACTGAATTTGCTTCATAGTCTTTCATAATTTTAATTTATTTCCCTCTGCACCTAAATTCAGCATTAAAAGCTAATGTCATTCAACTCAGATCCACAGACCATCTGCATCTGTAATACCAGACATAAACAAATGCTCTGTAAACATTAGCACCCCACAGAAATATAAGCACAATGGTGGTGGTTCAGCCTGAAAAAGATAGGAATGGAGTAGAGATGAGGGAAAATACAATTAGGAAATGCAAAGTTCAAAGAAAAAGAGGAAGGGAATGTCTCTGATAGCTTATGACCAGGAAAGGAGCTGGGAAAGATGTGGTAAGTATATAGTAGCTGTTAAGCTCTCATTCATTCAACAAATACTTATCAAGTACCTATTCTGTATCAGCCACTGTTCTAGGCAGTGACAGGAACAAGCCAAGTCCTTGCTAAAGGAGCTTACGTTCTTGTGGGCCAAAATAAATAATAAACAATATCAGATGGTAATAAATGCTACCGAGAAAAATAAAGCATGCATCCCTGAAAAGTGATGAAGGAAGGGCTTCAAAAGAGAAGTGATCAGCTGGGTCAAATGGTGTTGAGAGTAACATGAGGCTTGGCAATTGACTGCTGGGTCTATTGACACAGGTCAATAGTGTGCTCAGCAAGTGCTACTTTGGTGAAATAGAAGCTTGACTGTGGAGGTTTAAAGATAGGATGAGTAGAAAGAAACTGCAGACAGCTAATACAGACAATTCAAACTGGTAACCAGAGGCAGAAGCGGGGTCAAGAAAAAGTTGTGCTCAGATGTTTACAGCTTGATGGAATATCCCCATAGAGGGGGGAACGTGCTGATGTAAAGGGAGGTGGGGCAAGATTCCACCAGAGAAGATGACGATTAGGGAGGTAGGGATGGGATCTCCAAGAGGGTTGCCCTAGCAATGAGCACAGGGAGTCCATCCGTAGGTACAGGAGAAGAGGCCAGCTTAGGAGTACAGATGCAGGCAGGCTGTCCTAAGTGCTGATAAGAGCTTGTGGCGGTTCTCTACTGGGAGCTTACGTTGTCTCCTTGAAATAAGGTGATCAGCTGAGAGTGAGGAAGAAGGAGGGGATATGGGAAGTTTGAGAAGAAGGTGTGAAATAGTCATTTAGAACAATAAACAATAAATGAACTGGGGAAATGGGGGAGGAATAAATGGACTGGGGAAATGGAGGAGGCGTTCCAATTAGCACCAAAAGCCCCACTGAGCTTGAGGTATGATTTTTAAGTGAGACCAACAGCATAAATTCCCTTGCCTGGGTGCAATGTGGAGTGGGAGGAATCTGGATTTAACAAAGGTTGG
The DNA here is from genome assembly GCF_028021215.1 of Eschrichtius robustus. Lineage (NCBI taxonomy): Eukaryota > Metazoa > Chordata > Mammalia > Artiodactyla > Eschrichtiidae > Eschrichtius > Eschrichtius robustus. The sequence goes on along the minus strand of NC_090838.1, from coordinate 22,179,052 downwards.
GATTTTGCCAGGTAAGTACAAAAGAAAGAAAGAGGGGCAAGAGATCTTAGAGGGTTTGCAAAAGAATGATCATAATTATGGACCACTGATGTTAAGCCAGGAAAAAGCAAAGTAAGTTCATAAGGGAAGTGAGAGTTAGTGAAAAGGTGGTAGGACCCAAGGTCCTGGTGAGCTGGAAGAATTGTTGGAGTTGAGATGCTAAAAAGAGGAAATCGGAAAGACACGAGGCGTGGTCAGAGAATGGGATGTTTGCAACTGAGACGATGGAGGTGATCTATAGCGGTACTGATGAGGCCTGGCTGAGCATGTGCCTGGCTGAGGACGTGAAGGAAGGACGAGACCACTAGAGGAAAGGAAGTCAGGGACTGAGAGGCCTGCATGTTGGGAGGAGCATTTGTATGAATATTAAATCACCTGGAATCACGGCAAGAGCAATATTGCTGAGAAAATAACAGTGAGCCATGTGCTAAAATCTTCAAAGAATGCCTCTAGATAACAACAAGGAGGGGGTGGTGGGTCCCACTGCCTGAGGGCCTGAGTTTCAAGGCTGGGGGTGGGGTCCGGGAAAAGGGAATGACCTTTCCTTGCCAGCAGCACTGAGGAGCAGGAACACCTACCTCCCCTCCAAGTACAGTGATACAAGAGGTGAGAGAGAAATCAGCTACAATTTGCTTGAGAACATGCGGGGAAAGACAGAATCTCAGGGTAGAGGGTCTGAATACTCAGGCTTTAGAGTGGTGGTCATCAATCTTCAAACTGGAATCACCTAGAAATACTAATGCTTGGGCCCTACTCCCACCTCCAGACTCCGGTTTAACTGAGTTAATCTGGAGTACGTCTTGGGTAATGAGGTTTGTTTGTTTGTTTTCTAAAGCTCCCCAGGTGATTCAACATGCAGCAAAGGTTGAGAACCACTGACTTAGAAGAAAAAGGGGTAGAGAAGTTAAGGATATCAGGGACTTCACTGATAACAGACCAGGTCAATACCCAAAAACACCCAATCTCTAGAAAGCTAGAAATTTAGCACCTATAAAGGAAAACAGCAATACATTACAAATGTTCAACAGGTAGTAATTATATAGCTTGCTGAGTACTATAGAAGTTCTAAGAACTTTTCGTCTATTCAAGTTAATCCTTATGACAACCTATGTTATATTATTATACCATTTTATAGGTGAGGAAACTGAGGCCAAAAGTAGTTTGGTATCTCATCCAAGGTCACAGAGCTATTAAACAATAAAACTAGGTTTCAAACTTAAGCAATTTGACTCCAAGTCCCTGCTTAAGCACCACAGCAGAGGTTCTTACACATTTTGGTCTCAGGAACCTTTTATACTCTTAACAAGTATTGAGGACCCCAAGGAGCTTCTATATATATGAATTATATGGGTTAAATTTACTATATTAAAAATGAAAACTGAGAAATTTTTTTAATATTTATTAATTCATTTTAAAATAACAATCTTATTACATGTTAACATAAAAACATTTTTTAATGAAAAAACTGTATTTTCCCCAAAACTCATGAGACGCATGGCATTGTTTCATATTCTTGCAAATCTCTTTAATGTCTGGTTTAATTAAAGAGCTGGATTCTCATACGTGCTTTTACATTCAGTGTTGCAATATGTTGTTTTGGTTGAAGTATATGAAGAAAATCCAACCTCATTCAAATATGTACTTTGAAAAAAGAGGAGTATTTTAATAGCCTTTTCAAATAATTCTGGATCTTCTTTGATACTACACCAAAACTCAACAAGTGGCAGTTTCTTAAAGGTTAGTTGCAATGTGGAAACTAAAACTACTTTTTTTTCTTTTCCATTATGGTTTATTACAGGATATTGAATATAGTTCCCTGTGTTATACAGTAGGATAAAACTATATTAATAAACACTTCATACTCTTACCCTAAATTCCATTTGTCTATCCTACACTTTAAATGAAGCTTTTACTCGTGTATGACTTTGTATCATGCATTGATCATTTAGAAAATACTGACTCACTGAGTTATACAGATCTTCCAAATGTTGACATATTTCATGTATATAATTTTTAAAAACCACATTCATTAATATCATGACCAATCTCACCAGAAAAGTCTTCTATCAAAAGAAACAAACAAAAGGTAAAGAAATGCATCCTTTAAAAGGATGGTAATTATTTTGCTCCACTGCATGGGTTGATTTAGGGACTAAATGACAATGGAGACACCACTAAACTTACAGGAAAGATAGGTCTTAAGGGATATCCAAATGAAGACTTGATGAACAGAGGAAAAAGTAAGAGCTTCAGCATGCTACACTGAAGGACAGAGGGCCCTTGCTATGAAGCGATTTGACAGAAAGAGTACAAAGTCCTCACAGGCAAACCTCTGGACCTCAAGAGCCTGAGGTCCTTTGGGGCTACTCAAGACCGCAGAAGGATATAACAACACAGTATAGAACTTAAAGTGATCATTATATAGCTGGCTATGCATTTCCTTCAGAGATCATCATTAAACACTGATAAATAGGAAAAATACACAATCTTCCATTTCCTGGTCAAGTATTCCTTTCAAGTCCTTGTTCCAGTACAAAAAGAAAAAGCTTTAGTTGCCTCAATTTAAACTCTTAATTCTATCATTTCTCTTTAGCTATTTGGCAAGTTACAAGCTTACATCCACAAATTTTTTTTTAATTATGAAAGCATATAAGCTGGCAAACACCTCTTACCAATTTGAATTCATTTCAAGTGATTCAATCTAATTGTTAAATGCATAGTAAAGACATGCCAAGCAGTCCCTTTCCATTAAATACAACCTCCCAATACATGGAAATGCATTTGACCTCTTTGGCCATTCAATGAAGACTTCACTGGGAAATGATTTAGCTGAAAAACGTTCCCATCAAGGGAAGCAGAGACACGGTCACAGTGATAAAAATTCCTCTACTACTGCTACTTGACCACTTTTACATATTAAGTAATTTGTGCTTTGAACTACTTGGCCTCAAAGGCGAGAACCCTGAAGATATACAAGATTTTTTTGGTCACTTCCTAAGACTAAAGCATATTTTAAAAACAAGTCTAACAATGCAGGACATTGGGGTTTTCCACTCTCTTGAGTAGGAGATAGAGACAAATACCCAAAGCTTCCTCAAGGAAAGACTGAGAGAGCATAAATTAAGAGGCCTCTTTATGAAAAAAAGAAAAATAAGTTTCTCTCTCTATGCACCAAGTTCTTATTCTGCTTATTTTTGGTAATACATGAAAGAGGAAATCTGAAATGTGGATGGTCAAGAAGAATAGGCATAGGACACATAATATACTAACATAGAAAAGAGTAATGAAAATGCATTAGGAGAAAGTGATATAATACAATAAAAGAGACAAAAGCAAAAGAAGTAACTACTATTATGAAACTTTATTCATTCTCACCAGACACCTATGAAGCAGTTCAGGGAAGGTATCACAGCAGTGCTTTTTCCAAGACTGGTTAACTAGAGAGGCTGAATAACTCTGAGGATACTCAAGTGTAGAACTGAGAGTGTAGAATGTAAACCTGACAACCTTCCCCCATTCAGGTCACTTAAAATATCCGTTTCTAACCAAAGAATTGGCATCTGCCTCTTTGTAGCCACAACCTGTCTCCCACCTAGCAATAATTCTTGATTCCTCACTTTGGTTCCCTGTCCAGGCTGCCTGACTTGAGGGATGTTCCTGTTCATGTGACCTTCAACCTTCCCACATCTCTGTCATCAATACACTCCACCACGCACATTATCCTCCCAGATCAATGGCCCCGCAGGCTTGAAAAGGCACAACCAATCCTCAGCTCCTTATGTGAGCTTCCTTATGTGAGAAACATAGCTAAGGATAACTTTTTCAGACGCCTAACTCACTTCACCCGCAAATCACATCTCACTTATTCAAAACAAGGCTTCTCAGCCATACTGAAGCAAATTCATTCACAATGGCACCAATATATGAAAAAAGCTGGGAAACAATGTACTAGGTTCACAGCGCTGGGGAGATGAAGAAGGGAAATAAGCAAATTAGCAAATGAGCCCTGGGACCATCACTGCCTAATAATGAAGGGGAAAAAAATCTTCTAAGGGAAAAAATTTTTCTTTTAAAAAATAAAGCTTATAATAAAAATTTTCAATTAATAAAAGGATAAAGTACAGGCATAAATTAGAAATACTTCTTTAAAATTGTCTGAAACTTCTTACTATAAAATTTCACACAACTCTCTAGCATTGTATACAACATACAATACTGTACTATATAGCACTAAGTAGGCCTTCTACCTATACTACTCCAAGAGTTAAGACAGCAGAAGGATTTAGAAAGAACATTTTTTTTACAGTCAGTTAATTTACCATGTAAAATTGAAAGTTGCTAAGATAATAAATCTTAAAAGTTCTCATCACAAGAAATCTGTAACTATGTGTAGTGATGAAAGTTAAATTTATTGTGGTACTCATTTCGTTATTCATATACGTATCAAATCAAAATGTTGTACACCTAAAACTAATACAATATTATATGTCAATTACATCTCAATAAAAAGTTAAAAAACAATATATGAAAAGTATGTAACCTTATTAATAAGCAAAGAAATGTGATTTTCCTGATTTCTTCTTTTTCATAAACTAATATTTCATTGAAATAGTAATATATACATGGTAAAAGTAATAGCATGTTTTTCCAATAGCATAAAAGAGTGTAAAGAATAAAGGTAAGTCTCCCTCCCAACCTATACTATCAGATCCCCGCCCCCCCCCGCCACTCTCCAAGAAGACTACTCTTATCCCCCAGAAGGAGCCACACTGGGACCTCGTAAAGTACCAACGTTTGGCCCTTCTTGGGTGTTCCTACATCTGACCTCTGGCTGTGCTCACTCGGAGCTTCCTCCTCTCCTCTTTGAAGCTCCATGACCTGCTTCCCATGGTTCAACTGGCTCCCTTGGATCAGGTCTTAGTTTGAACTCATTAGCCTGACTTTTACTCCAAGACAGGGCCTCAGTCCCACAAGTTGTTTCTTGTTCCCCTGGGACTTACTAATTTGGCCTGCCCCTCACCCAGCATTCCCCACAAGAGAAGAAAATCAAGCAATAATTATTAGAAACAAAATTTACATCTTAAATTAGCCAAGTTCTTTCTGTAAACAAATAACTAATGCTGGTGAGGATGTAGTTTAACAGACACTTTACACACGAGAGCACAGACTGGTACAAGCATTTTATATATATGATTTTTTTAGGAAGATTTTTTTTCCCATATATATATATATATATATATATATATATATATATATATGCACACTACCATGTGTAAAATTGATAACTAATGGGAACCTGCTGTATAGCACAGAGAGCTCAGCTCAGTGCTCTGTGATGACCTAAATGGGTGGGATGGGGTCAGGGGAGGCCCAAGAGGGAGGGGATAGGTGTATACATATAGCTGATTCACTTCATTGTACAGCAGAAACTAACATAACATTGCAAAGCAACTTACTCCAACTAAAAAAAAAAAAAAGGAATCTTAAATATGTTCATTCTCAAAACCTCAATTACCCCTAGAAATCCTGTTTATCAAGAGTCTTAAAAATGTTCATTCTCAAAAATCTCAATACCCTTAGAAATCCTATTTCTGGGAATCTATCTAAGAAAACAACAAAAATAAGGGGGAAAAAAATCTTCATAGACAAAAAATATACTTTGAGTCATTTATAATATCATAAAATTGCAAATTGCAAATAACCTAAAAAGCCTGATAATAAGAAACAGTTGAAAAACTGTTATAGTCATTCAAAGGAATAATATGCAGCCAATATGTTCACAAATACTATGTAACAGCATAGGAAATACTTTCATTAAAATATTAAATGAAGACAGATATAAAACTATATATACATTATGATCACAATTTTTGACTACCCCTACCCCTCCAACCCTCCACAGCAAAAACCATCTATCCACAGAAAAATTACTATAAAAAATGTTAACAACTGATGTCTATAGTTGGGAGCTGTTTAGAAGAGTTTTTCTTTTCCCTTCTTCCTAATTTTCTATATTTTCCAAATTTTCTGAGTATGTTTCTACAGATATGTATGTATATGTGTATATGTGCACATGCAAAACACATGCATATACCATAATGGAAAAAAGGTAAATTTTAAATAAAATAGCATACTTCAGACATTTCACTTCAACCTGCTTCTCAATCTCAAAGTTTAAGAAATTCCACTTGCCATCTACATATTTTATGAGACTTCAATCATCTCTTCTGATCAGCTAAAAGTTAGTTCCACAGCCTTCTGGAGAATAAATCTTTCTAAATAAATACGCTTCAAGTAACCTTGAACCTGGTGTTTCCTAAGTTCCAAGCCTCACAGAACATTTCCAGAAAGCTAATGCAATATGCTATAATGTAACAGTCACAGTTGTAGGAATGTATTCTTCTCTCAACCAAAACTCTTTTGTAGTACACTCCTCGAGTGGAAAGTCTCAGGAAATGACCAGTTGACATCTTACATTTCTAACAGAACTGTAACTTAACAGCATGAATTTTTAAGATGTCACTTCATCCGGAGAATACAAAAGATAACAAAAATAAATTTTCTATTTGATCTGTTTTTAAGAGGACCAAGTATTATCAGAAATGAATGTCTACACTATACATTAGAACAGGGTTGAGTATTTATAACTCCTCTAATATAGCATCTGAAATAATTTAAGTGAAATTACTTTAAACATTTTTTCATACTTTCTTAAAATATACCAACTTCTTAACTTCTTAAAGTAGAGTTAACATAACATAAATTTGGGAGTGGGTGAGAGGAAAGTTGGATTAAGAGAAACTAACTTTGGGACTATACAGAGCAAGTCTATTTCCTTTTCCATGTAACTTCCCTTCATGTATTTATAGTCATGTAGCTAACAAAAAGGACAACACAGCACTCCCAATCATATCCCTTATAGTTATAATTAACTTGTAGTTAATGTTTTGGCATTTTATATTTGAGAAGAGTCAACTATTAAAAACAAACTGGGGCATGTGGAAGGGGAAAGAACATCGGAGTTGTATTCTGCTCTAATAAAATTTGTAGAGTACTCACAGAAATAAATATTGGTAAGGCAAAATTTTAATTAGGGTAGTTTTATAATCCTCAGTGGCTTTATTTTCAAATATTCTAATAATTCTCTTCATTCTTATAAGCAGAGCTGACTGAGTCTGAGATGTGAGAACGTTGCCATGTCCTTTGAAGTTGTTGTTAATTACAGTCTTGAAAACTCAGTAGCTTCTTGGAAGCACAGAAGTTAATTAGAAAGAGATGCAAATCTGTGACATCCAAATGAATAGCTAAGAAGACAACCAATATAAGGCCACTTCTAGGATTAATATGGGCTAGTAAAAGCATTCCTGAAAGTACAGTTAAGTTAAATTCTCACACTTACTTAAGAACTATGTCTGACCAGTAAACTGAATGTATTCTGGTAAAATGTGGCAATTCGCAGCCTGTGTTCAGTGGCTGCTACTGAAGTAATGTGAGTAGAAGGCACTCCGACCTCTTAACCTGTTTTAACCAGGACACCTCTGCCATTCTGCTTTTGGTTTTGGTTTGGTTTGGTTTGGTTTGTTTGGGTTTGGGTTTGGGTTTTGTTGAAGTTTTACCTAAGATGTCATTTGAAAAAAAAAATTTATTTTTTGGAAAAAATGGGGTAGTCTAATAAGTAGTGAATACTTCTCTGAAATCTTATGCTTCTTTTACCCTTCCTATTTGTGACCATCTTCATCTTGACCCCGGAGGCCCTCCTAGGAGGAATCCAGAATTATAAAATGGCCTGGAGGACCTTCAAGATGTGCTGAAGAAAAGCATTTTCTCTAGTTTTTAAGACTATAGTCCCAAGTCACCAAATTAGTCTATGTATACAGCTCATGATTGGAGTAAAAGGGATTCATCTCCTTAAATCATACATATCTTGACAATAAGCAAAGTGGAAATGCCATCTTCTCAAAAAAATCTAGTCTGTTTGGGGCCAGTCATGGCAGCTTTCGCTGTGGTTCTGCCCCTGCTTTCTCTAGCGCTCTCCAAGGTTCTGACCTCCCTCTCAATCAACAACCAACTTCCCGGGATTTTTTTTTTTTTTCTTTTTTTTTAAGCCTTTTTGTGATCTAGGCTTTTCTTAGAAGTCTTTTTTATTTTCTTGCAGAAAAAAAAAAAATACAGCAGTCCATTCCCTGGCTTACAATCAATCAAAATACACAAATAGCTTAGTTTATGAAAAATCACTTTCCCACATGATTTCATGATAGAACCAACAGGCTCATAAGGAAGAAAAAGCAAAATAAAGAATTCTAAATCTGAATTTTTTGAAATGCCATTCAGTAGGCAGCCTCACCGACAGTTGCTAGGTAAGCGAAACTTCCAATTAACAGAGGAGTTCTGGGGAATCTTCAAATATCTACCAAGAGATGACCTACTGGTGCATCACACCAGAATTTCTCTACCATCCCAATTTTGTGCTAGGGTGACAGACTCATTGGAACTGACATACTTGTTTGCTTTCTTCCACAGTCAACCATGCTTTTAATCTAAAATGTACAAAAGTATCTAAAAATTATAGCTTTGGCTCCATTTAAAAAACTCAAAAAATTGTAATATCCCTTCTTGTCCATCAGAAGTTGCTCTACAGATTACCTGTCAGCTCCTCTAAAAAGAAAGTGACCAGCATGCAGCCTCATGACATGCTGAACTACCACTTCAAATAGGTCTCTAGGATCACCCAGCACATTTTCTAAGTTCTGTTTCTTTCTTTGGAATTGGGGGTGGAGAGATGGAAACAAGGAGGGAGGTGGGAGGGAGCAGAGGAAGAAAGGAATCTCAAACCACATCTCTTGATCCAGCCTTCCTTGTTTATTAAGAGGAAGAGAGTAAAGAGCAGATTCTTTTCTATCTTGAAACCCACCTCCCCAAGTGAAACATTCTTGAAAAGAAAGAGTACCCTTCCCAGAGCCTTTACTAGCCTTTCTTCTCTTAACAGTACAACCAATTAGAGAATAGGAATGGTATCTTTTCCAAAATGTGTATAAAAGAACTAAGACTGGAAACACTAAAGTCACTGAGTGCTGAATTTAATAAAAACTAAATCCACTCTATTTCTTCCCTAAGATGTTGTCTTTGTCCACACAACTTTAAGGTGCTATCTTTCAAATACAAAATCAAATCTATTTGGGGCCAAAATGCTCAAGTTTTACACCTACTGTTTCTCAAAAAAAAGTACGAATAAATAATATTATTAAGTTCAATTTTGGATAAAATGCCAGTGTAGACTAAAACTTGATTAATGAACCCTAAACATTAGAAATCCTTCTGTCTGGCCAACAAAGTGTTTTAAAGAAATTTAAATTCCTTTAAGTTGTGCATGCATCCAGTTTACCAAGACCCCAACAACTACAAACAAACAAACAAAAAAATCCTTCTGTGACCTAAGATTGGCTGTGGCTCTGAAATGAAAGTTACTATTTACCTGAGACACTGATGCCACACACCTTCTCAATCAAGGCTACTCAGACTCTGAGAATAAAAGGCAACATTGCAATGGCAGAAAGGAAATTAGCAAATATGATTTCCAACTTAATTCAAATTGTTTTTCCTGGGGATGCATTTAAATTGTCCAGGTTGCTCGAATATCATCCAGGGATGTGATTTTGAAGGAAACAGCTTGTTACTGGTTTTCCTGGCTGTACTACAAGAAACAACAGTGTGAGCTTATTTTAAGTTAAAGTGTGCTTCTGTGTTTCTTTACAAGAAATTAACTGCAATCATTTAGTTAAAGCAAACACTTTGTTAGGGTTTCACTTTTCATTACAAAATGTCTTCAGGAGTCTTTTAAACTTAGAAGATTAAGAATCCCATCTGCACAGAGATTTTAAGCTTGGAGCAAATTATTTAAATCATGGCAAAAGATGACTGAAGTGATCCTCTGTTGGCATTGAGTGTATTATAGCCATAGGTGAGTCACAACATCACAGGAGTCCTATCCATTCTCCCCTATCAAGACAACTTTTTTTCTGCCTCAGTCAGGACCAGACCTCAGGGTAGATTCTCATTTCTTTCCAACTAATCACAGAGATAATCACAAAAAGACCTATAGGAATGAGCAGTATGGTACAAGACAGAGAACAAACAGCTTCAACCAAGTTGTTATTTTTTAACCAAACACCTGCAAGCTCTGACCCCTGGTTTCTGACCCCTGCCCTAGATGATTTCCCTAGCTAGACCTGGCCCCTGGGCTACAATGATTTACACTGTACAACTGCTTCTCCTCACCTTAGCTGAGCTCCCTGGACTTAATTCTAGGCCTGCAGTATTTGCCAGACCCTCTTCCTCTTAGCCAAAATCCCAGTCCTGGGCCTTCCTGGCCAGTGGGCTTAGAGCAACCAGTGTCCTAGTAACACAGTCTGTGTGTGAATGATCAGGGGAAACTCCAACTGAAAAGGAGGCTGCCTCAAGCTCTTCTTGTTGCCCCAGCCACAGGCAGCTATAAGAGCAAGGAAGGAAAAGCCATGTAAACTAAAGGAACTAAAGGGGAACTAAAGGAAAAGACATCCGCTAAATGCAATACACAAGGTAGTAAGAGCTTTCAATGTCTTTATCCTTCCCCCTAAAAACTCTACCTCACCCTAGGTCCATATAATGTCCTTGGTCTAAACCCACATTTGTAGACATCTATTGTTTGATTTTCAACACCCATTTCCCTTCTGGTAACACAATCCCAAATGTCCTTTGGGAAACCACCCCTCCCCATTCTCAGGCATGGGTTTTGAGTAAGAACCTCCACTTCAAGCTCCACAGGTCCTGACTGCCTAACCCCATCAACATTTCCTACGCGCCTAGGAAATTCAGCTACGTGCACATATCCAATCAAACCCAATGAGAAAAATGAAAGACATCTGAGAAATAAAAGTGTTCCTTCCTCCCATGATAGGAGAATACAAAGTCTGAATTGGAGTAACAATTTTATATTCACAAAGGAAGAGATTTGAGCCGCTGGGTGGATATGGAGACTGAGAATAAAGTCAACACAGTGGAAGGTAGAGCAGAGAAGAAAAGAAATAGAAACTAGGTCCTTAAATGACACGATTGTAGCCACTGGACCAAGCCTTATCTGAAGCCCACCTCTGGTCCTTTAAGTTCTGTAAGCCAATGAACTCCCTCTATTGTTTAAGCCAGTTTGAATCAGGTTTTCTGTCAGAAGAAGAAGAGTAAGGAGGAGAAGGAGAAGAAAGAAAGAAGAAATAAAAGAGTACTGATACACCATATCACTATTTTACCTCCTCTAAGGCACAGAATAGAGGGAGACATGCATAAACTCATAACTACTTAAAAGCCCTTTAATCTAAAGTATAGATTTGATGTGGGTCCTTATGTTTTCTGCTAGAGAAAAAAGTTAGACAGCTTCTTACATTATCTGCAGGAAAATCTACACAGAGGATCAAGCTATTTCCACTAACCCAACAATGATTAAAATCATCTCTCTTAAGGAAAAAGTAAATTAAAAGGAAGGAAGGGAGGGAGGGAGGGAGGAAGGAAGGAAGAGTCCAGTCCTATATATTAATATTACAACTCATTCAATACACTTTTAGTTAAAATGGATCTGAAATAGGTATCTGAGATGTTCCCCATCCCAGAGCTTTTCAAACACCAGTAAGGTAATTGATTCAGTGGGTAATAAAGCGAGACTTCTGAAAAAGCCAATAGTCCTGTTGAAGGATACAAAGGAGAAAAGTGAACAACCGTTCCAGTCCAGATAAGGACACTTTGATTACTGGCACGTGTCTTGGGAAGGCATACAACAAGCCGCAGCCCAGCCCTTCATTAGCACTGAGCTTAGAGAGGAGGTCTTTACTGGCTTCATGGTCCTGTAAACAGGAGATATTTTTACCTTTCCTCCACTTGAGTGAAACAATCAGCATGGACAAACTGTACTATGGTGTCTTATCAATGCTGGCTCCATGCCAAGCTTGAAGTGTGTAGCTTTGACTAGTAAACCTTTATATCTTTTGCACAAATTCTCTCTCCAGAGAGAGTGAAAATAGGCCCCCACAAAGCAGCCACAGTGACAGCCTCAAACCATTTGTCAACTTAGCAATACACAGTGACTACTCGGTTTCATGAATTGTCACTTCCTTAAACTTACCATCCCTCTCTAGCCCCCAAAGCCATTCCTCTCATCAGTTGTTTCAAAACTGTGGTGCTCCTCACAGTCAACTAAACAAAAGCATCTACTTCAAATTGTACCACCCAAACAATCTTCCCTGGATCTCAGTTAGGGTAAACAATCACAGATACAAACCCCTCTAATGAAATGCCTCAAGAACCTTAACAATGCCCTTACATCCTAAGCCACCAATATCTATTACCATCAACACACTTTTATCGAACAGAATGGGGTTCTTTCTATCAATAAACACCACTTTTTAAAAAATTCTTCAATAGAGGGCTGTCAATATGCAATCTTCATTGACCAAAGAACCTGATATCTTCCAGCAAGTATATGAAACCTTGTCTACCTACAGCTGTAGTTCCCATCCTCAGAATAACTGTAAAAGTATCTTTCAAAAAGACAGATTCTCAGATCTTACACTCTGAGACACTGATTCAGTAAGCCTGGAGTGATACCCACTCCTTGGCCCTAGAGAATCTGTTTCGTGATTTTTGGAGTCATGTTCAGACATTCTGATAGCAAGGTAGAAACCCAGGAAGTTTGATCATCTTTCCGACAAATTTTCTTATTGTGATCAAAGACCCAAATAATTTCACATAAACTCATTAGGCTTTCACATAAGATCCACTGTTTAAATGATGGCTAAAGACTCCATCCACTAGAACTTTCCATTCAAGTTGCCCTGCATATTTCCCAGGAAGTAACAGAACGTGTCTCCAGACCTGTGACCTGCTTCTAACAATAATTAACACCTGAAATCCAGGGCTATCCATACCCTGAAAGAAAAAAATCTTCAACAATGGAGAGCCAAGATCATTCTTGTGAATTCCTATTTCTCCTACAGTAGTAGAATCTACTAAACTTGATCCCCTCATCTGCCTAGATCTATATCTTCCAGGCAGCTCCTCCTGGGATCCCATCATTCCTAATCCAATGTCATCTATGCCCCAGAAAAAAAACACCAAATAGCTTACCAAATGGTGTCATCATTCTTAAATTGGGAGTATTTATTTGTGTTTAATTTTAAATCACATCTTTCCTCTCAAATGCTTTTATGATGGTTCCATTTATATTAAGGAATTACAGAGGGGTTGCAAACTGGCAGCCTCAGCCTGCAGACATGCTTTCTCTGACCCACACAAAATTTTTTTTTGAAAATCTTTAGACAAAACATACACACTTCAGCAGGTCACAATCACCACCAATTGTGGTGATTGTGACCTGCTATACACTGTGCTATATACACTGATCTTTTTCACTCATTTGTATTACCTGCTGGCTCCTTTAGGCATCTGAGTTTGCAACACCTGAATTAAGACTTTAGGGAATTTACCAAGATATTTTTTAGTTCCTTCCTTGCTTCCTTCACTTATGGTAGATACATAAGGTGTTTATTGGCGTCACATAAGCAAAATGCAAAACGAATGGCTAAAGTCCTCAGGCATTGAAAATTAAAGATAAAAAGAAAATTCTCCTATTCAATGCACCCACTAATGTTCACGAAGAATGACTGTCTGGGTGATACAGTTCTTTCATATTATCTTCCCTCTATTAGACTATAAACTATCTGAGAACAGGGACAGTATCTTATTGATCTTTGCACAAGGGATGTACTAGACATCATAGGCTATTCAACGTGGGCACTCAAATTATTTGTCAAATGAATGATCACTACTATTCAATTCATCATAAACTAAGTTAAATATATTAAAGGATCCGAAAATTTTCCAGGGTCAATAAAGACACCGGCTTTTGGGAGCCAAGCTAATCCGCGGTTAAGAGCAGAAGTAGACAAAGGAAAACGGGACAGCAATTCTGAAAATACAATATTGCAATATGACTAATTATAGTCATCAATCATTAAAAGTTTGAACAGTCTGAAAAATATTATCTTAAAAGCGTTTTAAGATATCATATCTTTCCAAAAGCTAGCACACTTAAAATAAGAATTAAAAAATTATTAAAAACAAAATCAAATTATCATGGCTCAACAGACAAGGTCCAAGGGGTACAAAATAGCACATTAAATCAGTTCCCCGTTCAAAAAACCTGCATGAGCTGTTGATCTTCCTGTTTTTCATAAACCTAATAATTGTGCTTCCAGAAAACTACCAAGCAGCTGCCTCTATGTAGCTAATTCTTCTCATCTTGGAGCCCTCACAAGGAAATAGAGAGTGTACTGTGCCAGGATCACTATCTTCTCCAGCCAAAATCATTATGCTTCAGAGCCAATTTCCTCTTGGTAAATTTTGATCAAATTCCTTCAATTTGCAATTTCCTCAGTACTGGTAATGGCTGCACATGTCACAAGTCGGTATATATGTGTTATGTGTTTAACAATATTCATTATAAATTTAACAGTAATATGTGCACATGTGCACACATGTAAACATATATCTATGTCTGCAGCCACTCACATATATCCATGCATACTGGTTCCTATAAGTCTCTTTGCTTGGCTCTCTATGAACACCACAGTCACAAAGCCCATTTGGGCTTTCCTAATCCAGTGATAATTCTCTAGGAGTTAATATAACTTTGGAAATCTGCATTAATCAACTCTACTACGCAGCTACAACATCATGACAATCAAGCTTAATAATAATTCTGATGCTATAAACAGCCCCTTAAAAGCTTCTGAATCATCAAAAAAAGATCAAATTATGTTATAGGTTTAGTGTAAAGGGTATTTTATCAAAAACCAATTATTTTAAAAGAATTGGTGATCTATATATAACTTCCACAGTAAATTTTTATGAGTCTGAATATTTGATTAACCAGTATACCTTATTTCCCAGTTATTATTGATAAAGCAGAATTTCTGTAATTTTTATATGACTCCTATCTTTAAAATGTACATATTTACATATAGTATTAACAAGAATTGCAGATTAATCATAACACCATATTTTACAGCTATGATACATAATTCTTCAATCCTTTAAGTGCCAAACTGTTGACTCTCTAGTTGTTGTTATTCTTTAAAAATAAGCCATATTAAATATAATTCACCTTTCCCGATGAATCAAGGTCATTTTTATGAGAGCATATTACACTGCCAGTATGTATTTAAAAACAGTGATATCATTAGAGGTGTTCTTTTTTAGAGAAAAATGAATATTTTTAATTAATTTTTATTGGAGTATAGTTGCTTTACAATGTTGTGTTATTTTCTACTGTACAGCAAAATGAATCAGCTATACACATACATATATCCCTTCTTTTTTGGATTTCCTTCCCATTTAGGTCATCACAGTGCATCAAGTAGAGTTTCCCTGTGGTATACAGTATATTCTCATTAGTTATCTATTTTATACATAGTATCAATAGTGTACATGTATCAATCCCACTCTCCCAATTCCTCCCACCCCTGCCTTCCCCCTTGGTATCTATACATTTGTTTTCTACATCTGTGTCTCTATTTCTGCTTTGCAAATAAGATCTATACCATTTTTCTAGATTCCACATATATGCGTTAATATACGATATTTGTTTTTCTCTTTCTGACTTACTTCACTCTGTATGACAGTCTAGGTCCATCCACGTCTCTACAAATGACCCAATTTTGTTCCTTTTTATGGCTGAGTATGGAGGTTCCTTAAAAAACTAAAAACAGAACTACCATATGACCTAGCAATCGCACTACTGGGCATATACCCAGAGAAAACCATAATTCAAAAAGACACATGCACTCCAATGTTCACTGCAGCTCTATTTACAATAGCCAGGACATGGAAGCAACCTAAATGTCCATCAACAGAGGAATGGATAAAGAAGATGTGGTACATATATACAGTGGATCATTAGAGGTTTTTAAGTGAATAGGCTATCCTTAAAATGAATGAGTCCAGGATACTTTACCTTAATAATCCTTCTGTTGCTTTTGATAGTTCTTTTCTATCTACTATACAAACATTTGCCTCATTTTGCTATAACCAGTGTCATTGTAAATTTTAATCTTCAGTCATGCATTATTTACAATTATCTAAATAAAAACTAAAGATGCCTCTATAGCTCATGTATACATTACAGCATGTAGTCCCTACAACAAAATTCAGAACCTCTTTTTTTTGGGAGGGTGGGGGTTATTTTTGGTTTGTGACTACATACCAGGTGGTTGAAGGTGCACAAAATCTGGGACATATTTCCACCTACCAATTCATAGGAAATGCAGAGGAACATGTTCAACTGTGCCGTGGGAATACAATCAACAGAATCTAGTCTGTGGCAATTTTATAAGACAAATATCTCTGCTTCTTCAATCATAAATTGCAAATGGGGGAAAAAAGACAGAGAAAACTTACAAGTTAAAAGATATTTAAGGGGCTTCCCTGGTGGCGCAGTGGTTGAGAGTCTGCCTGCCGATGCAGGGGACACGGGTTCGAGCCCTGGTCTGGGAGGATCTCACATGCCACGGAGCAACTAAGCCCGTGCGCCACAACTACTGAGCCTGCGCGTCTGGAGCCGTGCTCCGCAACGAGAGGCCGCGATAGTGAGAGGCCCGCGCACCGCGATGAAGAGTGGCCCCCGCTCTCCACAACTGGAGAAAGCCCTCGCACAGAAATGAAGAACCAACACAGTCATAAATAAATAAATAAATAAATGTATAAAAAAAAAAAAAAAGATATTTAAAAGACATAACAATTAATCTTAATGCATAGATTTTGATTCAGACAATTTGAAATTTAAACACTGGTTATTTCACGATGCTACAGAATTACTGTTAATTTTTTTAGACAAGATAATGGTATTTTGGTTATGCTTTTTAAAAGATTCCTTATCTTTTTTAGTAACATACCAAAATATTCACAGATGAAATGACAAAATGTACAGGATTTGTCCACCTAGAGGGGTGGGATAGGGAGGGTGGGAGGGAGACGCAAGAGGGAGGAGAAATGGGGATAAATGTATCTGTATAGCTGATTCACTTTGTTATACAGCAGAAACTAACACACCATTGTAAAGCAATTATACTCCAATAAAGATGTTAAAAAAAATAATAGTATGCTAGGGAGTAAGTGGATGAAGGTACAGATAAAACAAGATTGATTATTAGCTGACAATTATTATGGGTGACAGACACATGAGGATTCACTATATAATACTTCCTACTTTTGTATATGTTTGAAATTTTCCATAATACAAAGTTTTTTTAAAATGAGGCAATTCTATAGTTATAAAGAATTTTGTTTTGCTTTGATTTCTAAAAATTATATCTAAGATTTTGCTTTGATTTCTAAAAATCGCTAGTTAAATTTATGCTAAAAGTTAAAAAAGCTATATCATTAAACTAATCATAATTTTTTAATCTAGCTAAAAGAGTTTCTCAGTTTTCAAAATCTCCATTTATCCTTTATCTTAAATGTTATTAACGTCTTACACTGCATTATTTTCTTAGGAAAAAAATTCTCACAGGGCATGTTGCAAAATAGCACAAAAATTTAGATCACAATTTAAATAGTTATAAATAAAAAGGTACAAAAAATTACTAACAAAAAAACTGAGAAATGGCTCCTAGGCTCTCTTCAGGAAGTGGAAGTCATTAGGTTCATGGAGAGTATTTCAGCTGTTTATTTTTAGTCTTAAAAGTTTGATAATTACTAATACGGATTTTCTGATTTGGTAAAAATATAATTAAGGGTGCCTATGATTTATTCACTATGAGTTACAAAAGATACATTTATAACATAAGTCTATAACTAATACCAAAATTATTTCTAGTCAGTTCTATTCATATATCAAGACAAACACACAAACTCAAATGTTGGAAACAGTTATTTCATCTTTTCCTGACCCTAAAATGCTTTTAAATTTAATGTGGGTGGATTTAGTGAATTTGGGTTTAGTAGTATTACCTAGGTAGGGGTTGAAAGTAAAACAAATGGTTAACTTACACTTTTAATATAATAACCTAATTTTTAAATTAAATCGAGTTTCATTGAGACAAATTTTACATTTTTAAAATAATTCCCGTAGAAGCTGACTGTGCTAAAAGTTCATGTTAACCTTGCAAACATCGCCAAAGTAATAAAAGAAATAAATCCTTTTAAAATGTACCTTTAAACATACAAATTATCTACAATTGTTATATTAATTACTATTCTTACCAATTAATTTTTTCAAATCTTCTAAAGGACTCCTTTGATTTAAAAATGTGACTGATCATTTCTGGTACACTATATTTTAGATACTGTAAGTAATTAGCTGTCCTTCTTTTAAAAATCTATAATCCAGACTTCTTACTTTTCAATCTGGCTTCTTCACAAATGTTCTTGAAACATATTCAAGAAACTGCATTAAATATGCTGAATGTTTTGCTTATAATAATATTGTGCTTCTATGGTATTTTCATAATCCCAACAACTTAAAAACATTTAAAAAATGTATACAGGGTCTACTGAGTCATTGTCAATTCAAGGCTACAAACCATTCTCTGGTTAAGTGATTACATCAGACCATTGTAAGGGTTGAGCTGGCACTTTACTTTGCAGGTTTAACTATCTTGGCTCTCCAAAGCTTGTGTGGGGGCCGCAGTTTGGCATAAAATTCTCAGCCGGATACAGATAATTTATCTGAAAAACTGTTTTAAATGGCTAAGGGTTTGTTTTTTTTTTGTTTTTTTTTTTCCTTTTTAAAAATGTTGGAGAAAGCATACATTAGAATCAGTTTCAAATTTTATAATATTCTTTTCCTTTTTAACGTTTCCATCCCCGTAGATAATCCAAGTATAGCAAAATAATCCCAACCCTAAAGACTTTCAATAAGTACAAAACCTCACTTCTATATGAGTTGAAATGCAAACTCAAAGATCAGAATAAATTGCTTTGAGTTATAAAGGGAAACCAGAGGACTTCTCAGAAAATACAAACATCTGCTAAACCTTCTATAGCTAAGATTATACATTGCCCTTGGTCATTTTGGCTTCTACACCTCTAGTTTTATTTCCATTTTTCCATTCAAATGTTACTTTCTTTATTCTTCACAACAGCCTTGTGAGATAGAGGTACTAATATTAGCAGTTTTATTAATAAATAAATAAATGTATAGATGCTAAGTACCTTGGCCAGCATAAACCACACAGTAATCAACAGAGCTAAAACTAGAATTCAGGTCTATCTCAACCATATTTGTTTTCAGTACCCTTAGGTCTCAGCCCTGGTTGTACACTAGAATTGGCTTTCTAAAACCACTGGTGGGGCTTCCCTGGTGGCATAGTGGTTAAGAATCCACCTGCCACTGCAGGGGACACAGGTTCGAGCCCTGGTCCAGGAAGATCCCACATGTCCCGAAGCAACTAAACCCGTGTGCCACAACTACTGAGCCTGCGCTTGAGAGCCCGCGAGCCACAACTACTGAGCCTGCGAGCCACAACTACTGAAGCCTGTGCACCTAGAGCCCGTGCTCCACAACGTGAGAAGCCACCACGATGAGAAGCCTGCACACTGCAACGAAGAGAGCAGCTAAGCCCATGCGCCACAACTACTGAGCCTGCGAGCCACAACTACTGAAGCCTGTGCGCCTAGAGCCCGTGCTCTGCAACAAGAGAAGCCACTGCAATGAGAAGCCTGCGCACCACAACAAAGAGTAGACCCCACTTGCTGCAACTAGAGAAAGCCCCCGCACAGCAACGAAGACCCAACACAGCCAAAAATAAATAAATAAATTTATTTTTAAAAATAATAATAAAACCACTGGTGCCCAGGCTCTAACCTAGACTAAATACCTAAATTAGAATCTTCAGGAGATAGGAGGCTCAGTATATTTCCAGTGGTCCCCACGAAAGAATCACAGTATTACACAAAGCAATACAAGAACAGAAGAGTAAAAGGACGGATGGCAGACATGGTCAATATTAAGTTGACCACGTGTAAAGCCAAGCTTTAATGCTATTTTTTTCCTCACCCTATAGACACCCACATCCCCACTCCCAAGTAAACGCCAAGAAAAAGTCACTTAATTTTAATATTTGCCTACATAAATTTTATTGGGAACATAAGTGCTAACATCCACCAAAATGTATAACATAGGTGTAGTTGAAATACCTTCTGGATGATTTATAATTTTATCCCCTCTTTACTGCTATCTCCCTTCACTGATTTTGTTGTTCTTCATTCCTTTCTGCATCTCTAATCTTCCAACTGAAATCTTTTCTTCTCCCTGAAGAATTAGTAAAGGTTTGCTGATGATGAACTCTGCTTTTGTTACCTAAAAATGTCATTATTTTACTTAAATTCTTGAAGAATATTTTTGCTAGATACAAATTTTAAATGGTTGTGGTTTTCTTTCATCACATTAAAGATATCATTAAACTGTCTTCTATCTTCCATGTTGCCATAAGAAGTCAACTAACAGTCTAACAGTTGCTCTTTTGTTTTCTCTGGCTATTTTTAGATTTTTCTTATTGTCTGGTTTTCTGTAATTTTGCCATGATGTATCTAGAAGTGCTTTTCTTTATACTACCTTCTTAGGATTAACTGGACTTCCTGAATCTGAGCAATTACGTTAATTTTTGAATGCTGAATGTATTCAATTATTTTTTAAATGTTTTATTGTAAAATATAACAAATATTTAGACAACATCACAAAACAAAAATGTATAGCTCAATTAATAATCATAAAACCAACACCTGTGAAAGGAATGGAGCACATGTACAAAGCTAGGCTGACCATCACCTTCTATCCCCCAGGCAACAATGTTCATGGATATGATGACCCAAGTGAGGTTAATCAAGACTAACAAAAACAAAACAAAAAAAAGACTAACAAGTCTCAATTCTAAGACTTCTGGTCATGATGTCAGATTTGCTCTTCTTCTGGTATTGTGATGTTGACCTAGAGGTATTAGGAGATGCTATGAAGGGTGTGAGAACAATGTCAGCAAAGCAGGAGGCAGAGCAAAGCCCTGATGCCACTGTTTGATCCTAAAACCAGTCATGCCCCAAGCTAGCTTTATCCCTGGTCTTTTCTGTTATGTGGACCAATAAATCCTCTTTTTACTTAAGCCAGTTAGGTGACATTTTCTGGCACTTGAATGCTACCAGGTTCTAATTGATACAATTCATTGTGTGATTTCCCTTCTTGAAGCATTTCTCCATCTGAATTTTGTTATTACCTTTCTTTTTTACCTTATATCATAATTATCTGCAGCCACATTTTCTCTATTATTGAACTATGAGCATGGAGCACAGGGGCTGACACAGAGGTATTTGATAAACATGTACTGAAGAAAGCGTAACTACATCAATCACTCATCTTTGTATTCCTAACACCTAGTACAAAGGCTTAAATATAGTACAGATTCAATACATGCTTGTAGAAGGAATTAACTAACAAATAAGCAGCTGGAAATAGTATTACAATAGAGCAGAGATCAGGACACACAAACGATATGTTAAAATATCCCTTTCCAGAGACTAGAATGATCCACGTGGTTGTGGATTAGAGTTGGAGACATCAGTATAAAATCATGTTTCACTTAATATAGATACAAATGGTTAATATATACAAACATTTATAGATATGTGTGTTTCCTTGCTCTGTTAGCTCAGAGGACCCAAAAGGAATGACACCCCAGTAGCAACAAGCACACTTAGCACTCAGATCTTGGTTTCTAATACCTTTCTCCAATAAAATTAAAAGAACTAGGGCTTCTTGGGGAAATGGCTGATTCTAAGACAAGAGCAGGAAAGAGATAAGATGGGCCTCAACATCTTGTCATGCTATAAAGTAAGAAAGTGATCCAACAAACAAACCTATAATAATGGGGGCATGTCAAAAGGATACAGGAGCCAACTGAATAGCTTCCAGTGGCCAAAGCTGGAACAATTTCAGCAGCAAAATAAATAATGTAGTATTGGATTGTAACCCAAAGTATAAAATAAATAAGTCCATACTGATATAAATAAGTGATGTGGGAGAACACACAAATCTCCCATGCAGAAGAATTCCAAATAAATTATGTAGATATTCTGCCATTAAAGAGGTATATCATACCTCCCAATCCTTAAGTGTGGCCTGCACACAGTTACTCCCTTCTAGGGAGGACAGTATGGAAAGGAGGAGAAAAGAGTAACTTTACAGTAAAGAACTGACAAACACTCTCTCAAGCCAAGTAATTAAGGATAATATCAACAGTGATAAGTCATATTGATAGTATGCACCCTAGATATGATGTGATGAAAATGGCACATTACCTCTGAGGTCCTCCTACCAAAAGCCCATAACCGCAGTCTAACCATGAGAAAAATATTAGGCAAATCCCAGTTGAGAGACATTCTATAAAATACCTTGCCAGTACACCACAAAACTGTCAAGGTCATCATAAACAAGGAAAGTCTTAGAAACTGTCACAACTACAGGAACCTAAACAGACAAAAGAACTAAATGTAATGTGGTATCTTGGATGGGATCCTAGACAGAAAAAGGACATTAGGAGAAAACAAAGGAAATCTGAATAAAGTGTGGACTTTAGTTAATAATGATGAATCAATATTGGTTCATTAATTGTACAAATGTATCATAGTAATGTAAGACGTTAGTGATAGGCAAAATAATGCGGGGTACACAGGAACTCTCTGTACTATCTTTGCAATTATTCTGTAAATCTAAAGCTAAAAGTTCTAAAACTGAAAGTTCTAAAAATTACAAGTTTATTAAAAAATAAATAGCCCTTCACTCACAAGGCCCTGCATACCAAAAGCACACAAAGTAAGCTAGCTGTAAGACTAGCCTTTGAAACAAGTAGAGAATGGGAAATAATCAATTTAGACATTCTGAGGGAACATAATCAACAATCAAGTACACATTTTTCTTTAAAAATGTAAAATAAAATTTGACTCCTCTGAAAAACTAATGTACACATATGAAGTTCATAACTATTTCCAGAAGTGTACTCACCAACAGGTGGCTAAAAAATAAAGGCATCAAAAATTTCTGGAATCCTTAATACCACAGGGGAAAAAATATCTTCAGATCATGAATATCTCACAAAAGCATGTCTTGGTAAACCATATTTTTTTTAAAAAGGAAAACAAAATAAAACAAAACCTAAGACTGCAGCAGTTTCTTAAAATCACAGCCTAAATCTGTAATGAATAATCTTTTGTATCCTAAACCCCTAACAATTTTGCTTCCATCTACTTCTGTAACTATATTTTCTATTCTTTACCTATGCAAACTCTACTCCAAGAAAACTGGTTTGCATAAACAAAACAAAAAGGCAACCTACAGACTGGGAGAAAATATTTGCAAACGATGTGACTGACAAGGTATTAATCTCCAAAATATACAAACAGCTCATAGAGCTTAATATCAAAAAAACAACAACAACCCAATCAAAAAATGGGTAGAAGACCTAAATAGACATTTCTCCAAAGAAGACAAACAGATGGCCAACAGGAACATGAAAAGATGCTCAATATCACCAATTATTAGAGAAATGTAAATCAAAACTACAATGTGGTATCACCTCACACCAGTCAGAATGGCCATCATTTAAAAAGTCTACAGATAATAAATGCTGGAGAGGGTATGGAGAAAAAGGAACCCTCTTACACTGTTGGTGGGAATGTAAATTGGTACAGCCACGGTAGAGAACAGTATGGAGGTTTCTTAAAAAACTAAAAACAGAGTTACCATATGACCCTGCAATCCCACTCCTGAGCATATAACCAGAGAAAACTCTAATTTGAAAAGATACATGCACCCCAATATTCATTGCAGCACTATTTACAATAGCCAAGACATGGAAGCAACCTAAGAGTCCATCAACAGACAAGTGGGTAAAGAAGATGTGGTACATACATACAATGGAATACTACTCAGCTATAAAAAAGAACAAAATAATGCCATTTGCAGCAACATGGATGGGCCTAGAAATTATCATACTATGTAAATCAGGCAGAGAAAGAAAATATGTGATATCACTTATATGTGGAAGCTAAAAAAGTGATAGAAATGAACTTATTTACAAAACAAAAATAGACTCACAGACAGAAAACAAACTTATGGTAACCAAAAAGGACAGCGCTGTGAGGGAGATAAATTAGGAGTTAGGGATTAACATACACACACTACTATACATAAAGCAGATAAATGACAAGGACCTACTGTATAGCACAGGGAACTATATTGAATATCATACACACACACACACAACTGAATCATTTTGATGTACATCTGAAACTAACACAACATTGTAAATTAATTGTACTTCAATTTAAAAAAAAAAACAAAAGAAAACTGGTTTGCTCAATGCTCTCAACATGCCATACTTGGTTTGTGATACTTCACTGTAGCTTTGTCTTCCTGACTACAGTGCCATTACCTCTGTTCATTTTCTAAATCCTACCGCTGCTTAAAGACCCAGCTAAAACCCTTCCTCCCTCATAAAGCCTCAGATGACCATAAAGGCACAATAATCAACACTTCATCAGAACTCCTGTACCATTAATGTGGTACTTAGCATATTCATTCATTTAAAAACAAAACAAAACAAAACAAACCTTAGTAGTGTGTACTTACTAAATGCGTATACCACAAGTAAGTGTTAGGGAAATTAAAGATGAGTTAAGATATGGTCTCTGGCCACCATCACCCTGATACCAAAACCAGACAAAGATGTCACAAAGAAAGAAAACTACAGGCCAATATCACTGATGAACACAGATGCAAAAATCCTCAACCAAATACAAGCAAACAGAATCCAATAGCACATTAAATGGATCATACACCACGATTAAGCAGGGTTTATCCCAGGAATGCAAGGATTCTTCAATATATGCAAATCAATCAATGTCATAAACCATATTAACAAATTGAAGGAGAAAAACCATATGATTATCTCAATAGATGCAGAAAGAGCTTTTGACAAAATTCAACACCCATTTATGATAAAAACCCTCCAGAAAGTAGGCATAGAGGGAACTTTCCGCAACATAATAAAGGTCATATATGACAAACCCACAACCAACATCGTTCTCAATGGTGAAAAACTGAAACCATTTCCTCTAAGATCAGGAACAAGACAAGGTTGTCCACTCTCACCACCATTATTCAACATAGTTTTGGAAGTTTTAGCCACAGCAATTAGAGAAGAAACAGAAATAAAAGGAATCCAAATCGGAAAAGAAGAAGTAAAGCTGTCACTGTTTGCAGATGGCATGATACTATACATAGAGAATCTTAAAGATGCTACCAGAAAACTCCTAGAGCTAATCAATGAATTTGGTAAAGTAGCAGGATACAAAATTAATGAACAGAAATCTCTTGCATTCCTATACACTAATGATGAAAAATCTGAAAGAGAAATTAAGGAAACACTCCCACTTACCACTGCAACAAAAAGAATAAAATATCTAGGAATAAACCTACCAAGGAGACAAAAGACCTGTATGAAGAAAATTATAAGACACTGATGAAAGAAATTAAAGATGATACAAACTGATGGAGATATATACCATGTTCTTGGATTGGAAGAATCAACATTGTGAAAATGACTATACTACCCAAAGCAATCTACAGATTCAATGCAATCCCTATCAAACTACCAATGGCATTTTTCACAGTACTAGAACAAAAAATTTTACAATTTGTATGGAAACACAAAAGACCCCAAACAGCCAAAGCAATCTTGAGAGAAGAAAAACGAAGCTGGAGGAATCAGGCTCCCGGACTTCAGACTATACTACAAAGGTACAGTAATCAAGACAGTATGGTACTGGCACAGAAACAGAAATATAGATCAATGGAACAGGATAGAAAGCCCAGAGATAAACCCATACACATATGGTCACCTTATATTTGATAAAGGAGGCAAGAATATACAATGGAGAAAAGACAGCCTCTTCAATAAGTGGTGCTGGGAAAACTGGACAGCTACATGTGAAAGAATGAAATTAGAACATTCCCTAACACCACACACAAAAATAAACTCAAAATGGATTAGAGACCTAAATGTACGGCCAGACACTATAAAACTCTTAGAGGAAAATATAGGCAGAACACTCTATGACATAAACCACAGCAAAATCATTTTTGACCCATCTCCTAGAGTAATGGAAATAAAAACAAAAAGAAACAAATGGGACCTAATGAAACTTAAAAGCTTTTGCACAGCAAAGGAAACCATAAACAAGACAAAAAGACAACCCTCAGAATGGGAGAAAATATTTGCAAATGAAGCAACTGACAAAGGATTAATCTCCAAAATATACAAGCAGCTCATGCAGCTCAATATCAAAACAACAAACAACCCAATCCAAAAATGGGCAGAAGACCTAAATAGACATTTCTCCAAAAAAGATATACAGATTGCCAACAAACACATAAAAAGATGCTCAACATCACTAATCATTAGAGAAATGCAAATCAAAACTACAATGAGGTATCACCTCACACCAGTCAGAAGGGCCATCATCAAAAAATCTACACACAATAAATGCTGGAGAGGGTGTGGAGAAAAGGGAACTCTCTTGCACTGTTGGTGGGAATGGAAATTGATACAGCCACTATGGAGAACAGTATGGAGGTCCCTTAAAAAACTAAAAATAGAACTACCATATGACCCAGCAATCCCACTACTGGGCGTATACCCTGAGGAACCATAATTCAAAAAGAGTCATGTACCACAATGTTCATTGCAGCTCTATTTACAATAGCCAGGACATGGAAGCAACCTAAGTCTCCATTGACAGATGAATGGATAAAGAAGATGTGGCACATATATACAATGGAATATTACTCAGCCATAAGAAGAAACGAAATTGAGTTATTTGTAGTGAGGTGGATGGACCTAGAGTCTGTCATACAGAGTGAAGTAAGTCAGAAAGAGAAAAACAAATACCATATGCTAACACATATATATGGAATCTAAAGAAAAAAAAAAAGGTTCTGAAGAACCTAGGGGCAGGACAGGAATAAAGACGCAGACGTAGAGAATGGACTTGAGGACACGGGGAGGGGGAAGGGTAAGCTGGGACAAAGTGAGAGAGTGGCATGGACATATATACACTATCAGCTGTAAAACAGATAGCTAGTGGGAAGCAGCTGCATAGCACAGGGAGATCAGCTCAGTGCTCTGTGTCCACCTAGAGGGGTGGGATAGGGAGGGTGGGAGGGAGACGCAAGAGGGAGGAGATATGGGGATATATGTACATGTATAACTGATTCACTTTGGTATAAAGCAGAAACTAACATACCATTGTCAAGCAATTATACTCCAATAAAGATGTTAAGAAAAAAAATATATATATATGGTCTCTGCCTGCAAGGTGTTCTCAGAATGGCAGAGGAGACAAAAAATGTAAACAAACAACAACTGGACAAAATAGTAGTGCTACAGAGGTATATATAATGTGTTATGACAATACACAATATTGTAACAATATGCTACAATATTTCTCTATTTATGTTTAAGTTCTGTTTCTCCAATTAAATCAAAGTCCTCTTGAAAGGTAGAGTGCTTTATCTCTACTCAATGCTGTATACATGTTAGCCAAAAACAACTTGGATATTGTTTCACTAAAACCTTAATTTCACCTCTATTTTCTTAAGAGAAGTGTGGGTAGAATCCCTGTTCACAGAAATTAGACTTACAATGATGAATTAATATACTTTTTTAAGCAAGTTATTGTAATATTAAGTAATATTATAATCACCAACTATTAGGTATTAAGAATTCACAAATTATTCCCATTTCACTTAAGTGAAGTTCCTTGTTTTCGATGAAAAACAAACTTGAAAGTAAAGAAAAAGGACTGGTTTGAGATACACTTTTTATGTTCCTGGGGATGCACTAACCATCAGGGACAGGGCAAAAGAACAGAAGCCAATTTTAAAAGATTCTTCAGACGAATTCATCATGTCAAAGGAAAAATGCTTACAATAATATGTAAGGTAAAAGAATATATATTGAAAACTGTAAAGGACATGTATGCGTGTGACAAAGACATAGAAAAATACTGAGAGTAAATCCACTAAAATGTTAATAATACTCATCTCTAAACTGTGGGATTAAGGATTTGTTTTTATTGGTACTTATCTGTATTTTATATGTTGTTAATAATAAAAATACCCTGTTATAATTTAAAAATCCAACTCTTTGAGAAGAGTGCTGGAGAGGAAAAAAGGTGATAAAGAGAGGATGACAGAGATGACCAACCAAAGACAATGAATAATCTTCAAAACTGATCATCAAGTAACTCCTCTGAATAAGCAGTTTTTGAACTGAAATGCTTCACATGCACGCAGTTCAGTACCTCATTTTCCCAAAAGCATTTTTACAAATTCACTTGAGTAAATCAGAACTGGCAATATATGCTAAATGTTATATTTGCCATTAGATTTCAAAAAATAAGTTGGTTTGCCTTTTTTTCATTTGTCTTATAAGAGTGAACATTTTTTTTTGGTATTTATTTTTGTTTAACATCTTTATTGGAGTATAATTGCTTGACAGTGGTATGTTAGTTTCTGCTTTATAACGAAGTGAATCAGCTATACATATACATATACATATATCCCCATATCTCCTCCCTCTTGCATCTCCCTCCCATCCTCCCTATCCCACCCCTCTAGGTGGTCACAAAGCACCGAGCTGACCTCCCTGTGCTATGGGGTTGCTCCCCATTAGCTATCTATTTTACATTTGGTAGTATACATAAGTCCATGCCACTCTTTCACTTCGTCCCAGCTTACCCTTCCCCCTCCCCATCTCCTCAAGTCCATTCTCTACGTCTGCATCTTTATTCCTGTCCTGCCCCTAGGTTCTTTAGAATCATTTTTTTTAATATTCCATATATATGTGTTAGCATACGGTATTTGTTTTTCTCTTTCTGACTTACTTCAAGAGTGAACATTTTAAATGTACCTTGTTTGTACTTACAAGATGTTGTTTTTCTACAACTGTGCTTTTAAAAGCCTTGTTTGTAACACATGCCTTCAAAATGATATGTGTGTATGCATATGTGTATACATTAATACTCATCTTATTCCACAGTTGGTTATGGTAGCAACACCTTTGAAAAAATAGATGAACTCATAAATCATCATTCCTAGACCAGGGGCCTTCCACTGTCTCCCCTAAGGAGGTACATTTTTCAAAGAATAACAATATCAGCATATTTCCTACCTCATAAAATGTTTCCATGGCTGATAAGTAAAAATAGATAATGGTGGAAATACAGAGTTTTTAACTCATCAGCACATAAACCAAGTTTGCATCGAAATTTCTCATAATTTTCTCATATTCACTTGGATCATACATTGATGCATCCTTTGAATCCAAGCTGCATTCAGATCAAGAGAACTAGAGATGCCATCTCTAAATAATGTTTACCCTTATTTCTTTCCACCTTAGGAAAATCTATTGGAACTTAAAATCTAGGTTTTCGGGCTTCCATGGTGGCGCAGTGGTTGAGAATCTGCCTGCCAATGCAGGGGACACGGGTTCGAGCCCTGGTCTGGGAAGATCCCACATGCCGCAGAGCAGCTGGGCCCGTGAGCCACAATTACTGAGCCTGCGCGTCTGGAGCCTGTGCTCCGCAACAAGAGAGGCCGCGATAGTGAGAGGCCCACGCACCACGATGAGGAGTGGCCCCCGCTTGCCACAACTAGAGAAAGCCCTTGCACAGAAACAAAGACCCAACACAGCCATAAATAAATAAATAAATAAATTTTTAAAAAATCTAGGTTTTCGTAAGAAAGGAAGAAGTACACTGTTTTTTGGCATTTTAATAATTTTTATTAATGTTATTGAAATTTTATTAACATTAAGTATTTTTATTATTAATAATGATTTTTCTTAATTCTGTATTCTTGCCAACATAGGAAGTGGTATTTATGGTCCACTAAGGTTTTGTACTTTTGCTTTGTTTGTTTTGTTTTGTTTTTTAATTGGAGTATAGTTGCTTTACAATATTGTGTTAGTTTATACTGTACAGCAAAGTGAATCAGCTATAGGTATACATATATCCCCTCTTTTTTGGATTTCCTTCTCATTTAGGTCACCACAGAGCATTGAGTAGAGTTCCCTGTGTTGTACAGTAGGTTCTCATTAGTTATCTATTTTATACATAGTATCAATAGTGTATATAAGTCAGTAAAGGGCAAAACTATATGTAGGACAACTGACTTATGCTTCCAGATCAGATGGAGTGGCTTTGTATAAACCAGCAGTCTCAGTAAGAACAACCAGAAAGCCAGATAGTTGAAGGTATTCGACGTCTGCTGAAGCAATGAGAACTGGAGGGGCTGAGAATTCAGAAAGGAGAGAGAATCAGGGAGAGGTATCCCTGGGACATTTGCAAATTCTGGGCACAGGAAGGAGGCTGAGAAACCAGGCTTTGCACAGCACAAAGTTGCTGCTGGACTCAGAAAAATCATCAGAACAGAGTCTTGAGAGACCTCAAACATGCAGCCAGTTCCCCTCAAGACATCTGATAAATTCTGGGGCAGCCCAAGGGCAAGAAGCTAAAAATTAAGCAACCGCTTCTGAAAAGCAGAGCAGAGTTACCAGCAGGCTTAACAAGACAAAATTTAGAATATGAGACCTCTCAGGGAGATCCATGAGATCCATGCTGTGCAGGTGTTCAAATAATTTGATAAATAACATGGTGTCTATTTTTAAAATATTTTATTGGCCAAAGCACTTAAAAGGGTCTAAGAACAGTGGCCACTCCAGACTCTTGGTTAAAAACCCTGAAGAGCTCTACTTCAGAAACAGTAGTAAAGCAAAGGCAGACGTACCCTTACCAAAGCCATAAACCAGCCTCAACCCAGCAGAGTCCCTGTCTGGATTAAGGTGATCGGTCAACGTGTATCTGCCTGTGAGAGGGGACAATGAACTTTCTCTCTAGAAGAAAAGAGCATCACCTGGAGCCTCTATTGTTTTTGAACTGGAATGTCTGACATCCACTCAAAACAACTAGAAACACCAAATACAGAATCATATCACTGATAAAGAAAAAAAGCAGGCAAAACAAATAGACCCAAGAATATTTCAGATATTGGAATTGGTTCATAAGGACTTGAAAATAAATACAATTAGTATGTACAAGAAAATGGAGAAAACTATAGATGAAAAGCTAAATTCACTAAAGAACTTATAGAAAAGAACCAAATGGAATTGTAGAATTGAAGAATATATTACCTAAAATTAAGAGCTCTTTAGATGGGTTTAACAGCAAATTAGACACAGCAGAAAAAATAAACTGGAAGGTAAGTTTGGTGTTACATAGTTGTGCTGGTTATTCCCTTATTGCCTCTCATCTCCCAAATCTACTCTTCTTTGTCCTGCTTATGAAACTGGAACTGGGCCCTCTAAACATGTTTCCTCTGTCAGCTGGTGCAATGTTTAGCTTGTCAATAGAAAGTGATGGAGGGACGGTGCAAGGCGTGACAGAAAGGGAGCTTCTTACCCTGGCTCTAGTGCACTTTTCAGAGCTGCACCTATGGTGCAGCTGCTAGAGGCACACAGGAGACCCAGCAGTGCTCACCCTCCAGCCCGTTTAACTGGCACCTAGCCCATTTCTACTTGCCAGCCTTGGCCTACCAGAACCCCCAAGTGAGGGTCTCCATCATCCAGGGGGCTGTAGCCACACCCTCTCCAACAAGGAGGTCAGAGTCTCAGCCTTGGGGGGTTGCAGGGAGCCATGAGTAAAGGGTCTTCCCAGTTTGTTCCTTTTGGGGCATTCTTCCTCTACCCTCCTCAAATTACTGATATGGTTTCTGTCTCCTGACTGAACGCTGACTGACAAAATGGTCAAGTTTCATTTTAAGTGTACCCTGTTTGTACTTTCAAGATGTTCTGTTTTTCTACAACTGTATTTTTAAAGACTTATTTATAACACATACCATCAAAATTATGTGTGTATGCACATGTGTATATATTAACAGTCCTCCCCTTAATCCTCTACACAACGTGAGCCAGTGAGTCTGCCCTTCAGTATACGCCCATCAGAAATGCACACATATGTCCAATGAGACATGCAGAATATTCATAATAGCACTATTCACAACAGCAAAAAAAAAATGTAAATAATCCAAACGTTGATCAACACTAGAATGGATAAATGAACCGTGGTACGCTCACACAGTGAAACACTATGAGCAACGAGCAGGCAACAACAACAGCTACACGGGTAAAGCTCCCAAATAAACGTTGAGTGAAAGAAGTCAGGCACACAAGTACATGCTGTTTGATTCCATTTGCAGAAAGATCAAAAAGAGGCAAATTAATAATGGTGAGAAAGTCAGCACAGTGTTTACTCTTGGGCAAGGTGGTCACAGTGATGGGAGAGGGCATGAGTGGGGCTTCTGGAAGCTGGATATGTTCTGTTTCTTGATCTGGGTGCCGATTACATAATGTCTTTACTTTCTGGAAATTTGCCATGCTAGGTAGTTACGATTTGTACACTCTTCTCTAGGCATGTTATTCTTCAATAAGTTACATAAAATGTGTATTATTTATAAACAACCAAATAATATGTTTCTAAGTCCTTGACACTTACTATCCATGGATCTGATAAACTGCTCCTCCTCCATGTCCCCCCAGCACCGTGTGCACATACCTCTATTTCCTGCTCGTATCACCCAAGGCTGCAATTCTGTTCACTTATTTGTCTTGAGCATTATGTCCAGCTTGAGGGTGAAGGATGAGTCTTTTATAAAAATGCAGAGCGTTCTATTTTATAATATGTTAATGGCCGTGGCAATGGTAGTGTCGAGGAACAGCAGCACCACACATCTGGATGGCATTTGTGAACAATGGGCCATGCAGTCTATCTCAGCTTAGTGCTTTCTTCACATATATTTCAAATATCTTTCATGTACACAGGATACGGACACTATTTTCCACGGACACATTCAAAAGATGTCTTTCTTTAGGTAGCACAGAGAAGAGCAGGGAAGGAGAAGCAACAAGGTGTGAGCACACTACTCTTTCTACACTTACATTCCACAAGCAGAACAGAGTCAGTGAAATAATTACACAACCAGTGGGCAGTACCTGCAGTAGCGTTAGGTTCCCTACCCTGAAGATGCTTGTCGCAAACACAAAATCGTCGTCACCTTCTTCAAACTAGGAAGTCAGATATCAGTGGTTTCTAACCATGCTATAATTGCAACATGTTCTTCTCATTTAAATATATGATCCACCCTTCCTCCTTTATGCAATTTTATTTTAAATTAAAGTGAATTATCACTATTACTTTGGGGGGAAAGAATTTCACAATACCCTCTAAGGCAGCTGAACACACCACACGGTGTTACAAAAGCGAGGCTGAAAAATCACAGCTTCAGAGTTTCTGTTAACTGATTTTTATCCTACAAATTTCTCAAAAATTGAATCTCTTTCTTCTAGTTTGAAATTTTCATTTAAGACATTTTCTAGTCTTGGAAACCAACAAGTCCCTTAAGGATGCAGAACCTTAAAGGCAAACTGTTCATCTAACAGATACACACTGCACACCTCTATGCACCAGGTACCCTTCTAGACACTAGGATACAGCAGTGAAGAAAACAAATTCCATTCTCTCAAGAAGCTTCCAATCCAGTGAATAAACAAAGGTGATCATGTATCCCAGTTTACCTGGGACTGTCCCGTCTTAGCAGTGAACATACTAAATCCCAGAAAATCCCTCACTCCGGGACAAACAGGGCAGTTGGTCACCTTAGCAGAAACAGATACCTAATAGATAAGCAGCCCCAAATTTATCAAATGGTGATAAAGTGCAGTGAAGAAAATAAAGCAGGATAATGATGAGAAAGTAATGGGGAGAGCGTTACTACTATTTTGCATAGGGATGTCAGGGCAGGCCTCTCTTATATAATGACATTTGAAGATAGGAGGAGAACAAGCCATTCAGATAACTGGGAGAAGAAGGTTCCAGGCAGAAGGGAATGAAACTGGTAAATAGCAAATAAAAAGTTTCTAAGGAGGTCCTCAGACTTTTGGAGGAATAGCAAGGAGGCCTGTGTGGCTGGAAAAGAGTGAGCACGGAATAGAATGGAAGGAGAAGCAATTATAACCGCTAGAGCAGACCCATCACTTACAGTTCAGCACAAGTTCCAACTTCTTTCTGATGATTTTAATCCTGCAGTTCCAACCCATGATAATTTTCCCTTTTTCTTTTTTTTTTTAATTTTTATTTATTTATTTATGGCTGTGTTGGGTCTTCGTTTCTGTGCGAGGGCTTTCTCTAGTTGTGGCAAGTGGGGGCCACTCTTCATCGCGGTGCGCGGGCCTCTCACTATCGCAGCCTCTCTTGTTGCGGAGCACAGGCTCCAGACGCGCAGGCTCAGCAGCTGTGGCTCACGGGGCCCAGCTGCTCCGCGGCATGTGGGATCTTCCCAGACCAGGGCTCGAACCCGTGTCCCCTGCATTGGCAGGCAGATTCTCAACCACTGCGCCACCAGGGAAGCCCCCTTTTTCATTTTAATGGAGCCTCTGTCTTAATTTAGTGATCATCCTCTCCTCTCATATTACATAATATATGTGAAAACACTATGTAATTATCCCACAGCACTTCTTGGTATCAAGTATTCCAGCACTGAAGTATATACACCTATGGCCATTTGTTTTCATGTATCTATGTCTCCCTAAAATTTAGCCTCCTTGAGGTCAAATTCCATATAACACAGTGTTGGACACACAGTGTGTAATCAATAAATACCCACAGATAGGATTTTCCCCAATTTGTCTGTTGTTGATTTTTATGCTTTTTCATTAGTAAAGGAGGGCATCAATAAGTCAGCCTCTTAGTTACAATATGACAGATGAAACAGTATGGCAAACACATAAGATAGAACAGAGTGAAAGCAAAGTCACTGACAAATTCACTTATAGGGCAGGGACAGCTCTTTAATCAGCATATGCTTCAGACTTGAGGCTCAAAGCAAAAGTGCAAACAGCAAAAAGCTCTACAAACAACCTCTCCAACCAAGAATCAACTCTTCTTAAGTGTCCCTGAAAAATACTTCTAAGCACAGATTAACTGGATGATTATCATGTTATTGTTGTATTAAAAACTTTCCACCACCAGCCCCAAACCAAATTAACTGCTCCCTCTGCCATGTACTATGTTGTATTCACATGATTTTCTCATATTGTCTATTAAATAAAGTAGTGTGCTAACCCTGCTAACCAGAGAACACTATATATCTAGAGTGTGTGTGTATATATATATATATATATATATATATATATATATATACACATATATATATATCTAGAGTATAGTATAGAGTATATCTAGAGTATAGTTCAGGCTTTTTTTTTTAATTGAAGTACAGTGATTTACAAGTTGTGTTAATTTCTACTGTATAGTGAAGTGACTCAGTTATACATATATATATTCTTTTCAATATTCTTTTTCATTATGATTTATCACAGGATATTGAGTACAGTTCCTTGTGTTATACAGCAGGATGTTGCTGTTTTTCCATCCTATATATAACAGTTTGCATCTGCTAATCCCAAACTCCTAATTCTTCCC
Organism: Eschrichtius robustus; assembly: GCF_028021215.1. Taxonomy (NCBI): domain Eukaryota; kingdom Metazoa; phylum Chordata; class Mammalia; order Artiodactyla; family Eschrichtiidae; genus Eschrichtius; species Eschrichtius robustus. The sequence continues at coordinate 22,143,352 of NC_090838.1, read as the reverse complement.
TTCCCCCCATACCCTCCTTGGCAACCACAAGTCTGTTCTCTATGTCTATGGGTCTGTTTCTGTTTCATAGATATGTTCATTTGTGTCATAGTTTAGATTCCACATATAAGTGATATCATATGGTATTTGTCTTTCTCTTTCTGACTTACTTTACTTAGTATGATAATCTCTAGGTCCATCCATGTTGCTGCAAATGGCATTATTTCATTCTTTTTAATGCCTGGGTAATATTCCTATATATATATTCCACATCTTCTTTACCCATTCATCTGTTGACTGATATTCAGGTTGTTTCCATGTCTTGGTTATTGTAAATACTGCTGCTATGAACATAGGGGTGCAAGTATCTTTTCAAATTATAGTTTTGTCTGCATATATGCCCAGGAATGGGATTGCTGGTTCATATGGTGTAGAGTTCAGGCTTTATCTCCATTGTTTAGGCCTTAGGTCATAACTTTCAATTAATATTACCTTACATGGTTTGGTGAATAAATTATTAGCATATATAATGTAGAGCAATGAGGCAAATTTTTAAGAAATCTACTACAATTTATGAATGTTGATCTTAAAAGAAGCTCCCAGACATACTGTAAGCTAATTGCAATGCTGCTTCCATTTCTATCTTATGAAACACTTTAAGTTGAGTTTAAGAGATCAAAGGAAAAGCAATATCAGTATTTTATGACCACATCTCAATATCAAAATATGTAATCACCCAGCTTCCACAACAAACTGATTTACATCAAAAAAGTAGAAAAAGATGAAGAACATAATTCTGTAAAGAGATTTCTGCTCAATAGAAAGAAAAACTTTATGTTAAAAGTTAGAGCTGTAAGGTTGCTGGATACAAGATCAATATACAAAAATCAATTGTTTCTGTATAGTATCAATGTGAAACTGAAAATGAAATTAAAAACAAGTTTATTTACAAAAACAATAAAGTTCTTAGGAATAAATTTAACAAACCGAGTGTAAAACCTGTACTCTGAAAATTACAAAATTAAAAGATATTAACGAAAGACTTAAAAATGTTAAGGCATTTCATGTTCCTGGATTAGAAGACTTAATGTTGTTAAAATAGAAATAATCTCTAGCTGGATATACAGATTAAATGCAATCTCTTCCAAAATCCCAGCTGGATTCCTTGCAGAAATTGACAAGCTGATCCTAAAATTAATGTGGAAATGAGAGCAACCCACTAGTCAAAGCAATCTTGGAAAAGAAGAACAAAATTCAAAAACTCATACTTCCCAATTTCAAAACTTATTACAAAGTCACAGAAAGCAAGACAGTGTGGTACGGGTATACATATTGAGAATTCAGAAAGAAACCCACACATTTATAGTCAATTGAGTTTCAGAATGCCAAGAATGCCAAAACAATTCAATAAGGAAAAGATAGTCTTTCCAATAAACTGTGCTTGGGGCATCTGTATCTCCACTTGTAAAACAATAAAGCAAGGCCCCTACCTCACAGTAAGAGCAAAAATTATTAAACTTGGACTAGGCAATGGTTTCTTAGATATGAAACCAGAAGCACAAACAACAAAAGAAAAAAGACAACTTGGACTTCCTAAAAATTAAAAATTTTTGCCCTTCAAACAATACTATCTAGAAAGTGAAAAAATCCACAGAATGGGAGAAAATTTTGTAAGTCATATATCTTGATAAAGAACTTGTACCCAGAATATATAAAGAACACTTACACCTCAACAATAAAAAGACAAATAACCCAATTTAAAAATGGGCAAAGGATTTGAATAGACATTTCTACAAAGAAGATAAATAAATGGCCAATTAACAAAGAAAAAGATGCATAACATCATTAGCCATCAGGGAAATGCAAACCAAAAACCACAATGAGATAACCACTTCATACCCACTAGGATGGGTCTAATCATAAAGATAGATAACGATAAGTGTTAGTGAGAATGTGAAGAAACTGGAACACTTATACACCACTAATGGGGATGTAAAATGGTACAGACACTTTGGAAAACAGTCAGGGAGTTCCTCAAAAAGTTAAACATAGTGTTACCATTTGACCCTGTAATTCCACTCCTATATATCCAAAAGGACTAAAAATATGTCCACACAACAGCAGTATTTATAATACCCAAAATGTGGAAACAACCCAAATGTTCATCAACTGACAAAAGTACAAATAAAACGTGGTACATGTATACAATAGAATATTACTTGGCAACAAAAAATGATGTAGTGATACATGTTACACTGAAGACAGTATGCTAAGTGAAAGAAGTCAGTCACAAAGGACCATATATTATATGATTCCATTTATATGAAATATCCAGAATAGGCAAATAAACAGACAGAAATATACATTAGTTACTGCTGAGAGTGAACACAGGTGGGGGTGGGGAGGATACGGAAGTGACTGCTAATGGGTCTGGAATTTCTTTTAGAGGTGATGACAATGTTCTAAATTTGACTGTGGTGATAGTTGCACAACTAAAAACCACTGAAATTAATCAAGACAGTATGGTACTGGCACAAAAACAGAAACATAGATCAATGGAACAGGATAGAAAGCCCAGAGATAAACCCATACACATATGGTCACCTTATATTTGATAAAGGAGGCAAGAGTATACAATGGAGAAAAGACAGCCTCTTCAACAAGTGGTGCTGGGAAAACTGGACAGCTACATGTTAAAAGAATGAAATTAGAACACTCCCTAACACCATACACAAAAATAAACTCAAAATGGATTAAAGACCGAAATGTAAGGCCAGACACTATAAAACTCTTAGAGGAAAACATAGGCAGAACACTCTATGACATAAATCACAGCAAGATCCTTTTTGACCTACCTTCTACAGAAATGGAAATAAAAACAAAAATAAACAAATGGGACCTAATGAAACTTAAAAGCTTTTGCACAGCAAAGGAAACCATAAACAAGACAAAAAGACAACCCTCAGAATGGGAGAAAATACTTGCAAATGAAGCAACTGACAAAGGATTAATCTCCAAAATATACAAGCAGCTCATGCAGCTCAATATCAAAAAAACAACCCAATCCAAAAATGAGAAGACCTGAATAGACATTTCTCCAAAGATACAGAGATTACCAACAAACACATGAAAGGATGCTCAACATCACTAATCATTAGAGAAATGCAAATCAAAACTACAATGAGGTACCACCTCATACCAGTCAGAATGGCCATCATCAAAAAATCTACACACAATAAATGCTGGAGAGGGTGTGGAGAAAAGGGAACCCTCTTGCACTGTTGGTGGGAATGGAAATTGATACAGCCACTATGGAGAACAGTATGGAGGTCCCTTAAAAAACTAAAAATAGAACTACCATATGACCCAGCAATCCCACTACTGGGCATATACCCTGAGAAAACCATAATTCAAAAAGAGTCATGTACCATAATGTCCATTGAGCTCTATTTACAATAGTCAGGACGTGGAAGCAACCTAAGTGTACATCAACAGATGAATGGATAAAGAAGATGTGGCACATATATACAATGGAATATTACTCAGCCATAAAAAGAAACGAAACTGAGTTATTTGTAGTGAGGTGGATGGACCTAGAGTCTGTCATACAGAGTGAAGTAAGTCAGAAAGAGAAAAACAAATACCATATGCTAACACATATATATGGAATCTTAAGAAAAATAAAAGGTTCTGAAGAACCTAGGGGCAGGACAGGAATAAAGACGCAGACGTAGAGAATGGACTTGAGGACATGGGGAGGGGGAAGGGTAAGCTGGGACGAAGTGAGAGAGTGGCATGGACATATATACACTACCAAATGTAAAACAGATAGCTAGTGGGAAGCAGCACATAGCACAGGGAGATCAGCTCGGTGCTTTGTGTCCACCTAGAGGGGTGGGATAGGGAGGGTGGGAGGGAGACGCAAGAGGGAGGAGATATGGGGATATATGTATATGTCTAGCTAATTCACTTTGTTATAAAGCAGAAACTAACACACCATTGTAAAGCAATTATACTCCAATAAAGATGTTAAAAAAAAACACTGAATTATACACTTTAAATAGGTGAATTGTATGGCATATAAATTATGTCTCAATAAAGAAGTTATTTTTAAAAAATCAGAGCTATTCCCAAAATGGAAAATGATACCTCACTGGAAATAATGTCAAGCAAAGGCAAATGGCCTTCTATTGGAGATATTACTGTAAGAGATGGATTCAATTAGTGGTTCCCAATAGCAGTTCACAATAGCAGACTAACACATAAAAATCACCCAGGGAACTTAATGACTCTGTGGCTCCCTAAAGCATCTATCTAATTCAGTATGTCCAGTGAGGTTCAAAAATTTGTATTTTTAACAGGCTTCCTAAATTATTCTAGCAAAACAAGTGTAAAACAAAACAAGTGTAAAACCAGAAGTGGGACCAACTGTACCATTAAGATCCTAACGATAATTTTATGATTCCCTGATATCTATGAGATACCTATCTCTAGATCTGGTATCTATCTAGTACTTTCCATTCAGCTGAGAATCTCAAAGTCCATAATGAAATTCACCTTCCTGAATGAAGAGTCTGAGTTTAGAAAAAAGTGGCTTCATCAGATGGATTAGAGCACCTCATATATTTTTATTAACCTTATGTGTATCCTTTAAGCTACTTCAAACCGTTCTTTGCAAAGATACAGGGCACCCTCCAGAGCTGTGTAGACCTCACCCAGCTAGTGCAGGGTGTATCCTGGTTGCTTATCTAGGCTTGTCCAGCTGACTGGTCCATAAAGAAGCACTGGGTAACCTGCCTGAGGTCTTAGATAAACTATAGCTAAAGAGAGGTGTTCCCCTAGATTTGTAATCTTTCTTTTAGATATAGTGCTTTATTTTTTTGGCTGTTCTTTTTCAGCTAATTTCTCAAAAACATTTATGATAACTTCACTCAAAACTAAACATCAGGGGACTTCCCTGGTGGCGCTGTGGTTAAGACTCCAGGGGGCCCAGGTTCCATCCCTGGTCAGGGAACTAGATCCTACATGCATGCCACAACTAAGAGTTCGTATGCCACAGCTAGGGAGCCTGTGTGCTGCAACTAAGGGGTCAGTGAGCCACAACTAAGAAGCCCACGAGCCGCAACTGGGGAGCCCACCTGCCACAACTAAGACCCGGTGCAACCAAATAAATAAATAAATAAAAATAAAATAAAATATGCACCATTAAATAAATAAATAAGAAGTTGTTTACACTTATAAAAAAAAGAAAAAAAAACAACTAAACATCAGAAGAGTGAAGTTATAATATCAACTCCAACACAACAATATGGTCGATTTCCCAGATGAATGGATAAAGAAGATGTGGCACATATATACAATAGAATATTACTCCACCATAAAAAGAAATGAAATTGAGTTATTTGTAGTGAGGTGGATGGACCTAGAGACTGTCATACAGAGTGAAGTAAGTCAGAAACAGAAAAACAAATACCGTATGGTAACACACATATATATGGAATCTAAAAAAAAAAAAAAATGGTTCTGAAGAACCTAGGGGCAGGACAGGAATAAAGACACAGACGTAGAGAATGGACTTGAGCACACGGGGAGGGGGAAGGGTAAGCTGGGACGAAGTGAGAGGGTGGCATGTACATATATACACTACCAAATGTAAAATAGATAGCTAGTGGGAAGCAGCCGCATAGCACAGGGAGATCACCTCGGTGCTTTGTGTCCACCTAGAGGGGTGGGATAGGGAGGATGGGAGGGAGATGCAAGAGGGAGGAGATATGGGGATATATGTATACATATAGCTGATTCACTTTGTCATACAGCAGAAACTAACACACCATCGTAAAGCAATTATACTCCAATAAAGATGTTAAAAAAATAAAATAAAATAAATCTAGGTCGATTTCCTGAATATTAAAACAGAAAAGTGGAATAAGATAAAACTTAAGGTCCTTTCTAGCTTTTAAAGTCTATACTCTCACCAAAATAAATAGAGAGATAGACAGATAGATAGAAAGATAACGTCTATACTCACAATCCTTGCTAATATTGAAGATGTGCCTTGTAAATTTTAAAGGCAATTCCAAAAAGAGAAATTGTAAACATATATTTCTTATCCTTTCCATCATAGTGTTCCCTCTTGCATCATGCTAGCTCAAAGCCCCTTCCCCCCCACAGATTTTTACAACAGTCCTCAATCTCTCTTAATCCATTATACAGACCACACTGCTGTTAGATAATTCTCCAAGTATCATTTCCTTCAGTGGCTCTTAACCTAGCATTCAATGCATTCCACAATCTTATCCCAAGTTATCTTTCTAACCTTTTCTAGCCCTTCCTTATATTAACTTACTCTTCAGCAAACCTGTCAAGTACCTTCTTCTACAATATATTATACATATCATTTGTTTATGTCATTCCCCTTACTTGAAATACTCTGTGCCACACTCCCCACTTTTGTTCCATTCTTCAAGTATTATAAGTTTCACCTCCGCAACAAAGCCTTTTCTGACAAGCTTCTTTAAACTTCTGGAGCTCTTAGCCTGTAATATATCTTTGGCATTTAGCATATGCTACCTTCCACTGGGCGTATTTAATACAGGACAGATCTGCAGGGGTACTTCTGCCTTATTTTCTCCAGGTAAGGCCTTCAGCTTCAATATGGGGTGAATTTGTAACACAAAGCATCTAAAGGGACCATACTTAAACTACAATGTTGTAAAAAATCAACTAAAGTAACAGTTTATGTGTAATTATTAGAAATTTTGCAACAAACCCATCCTACTCTTGCCAACTGTATTTTTACAGCTGTGTTCCAAAATTTAAGATAATTCTTTAGGTTTGGGTTAGTACTTCCTGTTTAATACTTCCCTTTTAAAAAAGGGAGGGGGGACAAGATTTCAAAGCAAGTCCTCAAACTTTTAATTACAAAACTTCAATGAGACAAAAAAAAATTTCCAAAAAACAAAACTAAGAACATAGTTTTTGAACAATAATAGAACCTCTTATGGTATAGGCATCATAGCAAATTCAAACTTGAGAAGGGAAAGAGAGAGACATTTTGTCTGGTCAGACCTTTTAAACAAAATGGCACATGCTTTTCTCCACTAGCCATGAAAAAAACATTTTTTATACAAACCACATGTGCTCTGACAAGTACTACCACCCTTTTCTCTGCTTTAAATCCAGAAACATTTTACTTCAACTACAAAGTTTTTGGTCTTGCTTAATAAAGAACACTTAATCTGGTCTTTACCCTTCTGATAATAATACTGAGAAAATGCAGATGTAAGTCCAAATTTGCCACTTTCACTTCTATACAAAAAAAGGCCTCCTGAAGAGCCAAGAAACACTCCCCTAACAAGCCCCGTGATGAAGTGTTAGTAAACATTAGAAAATTGATTGCAGGCATGAAATATTAAGTTAAAACAAAGAAAATGTTTTCAACATGTCTCCTTCAGCTGAAGTAAATATATTTTAACCAATATGCTAGAGGTTTTCATTAATTCAAAATAGTCTGAAAGTAAAACTGCAATGAAAAAAAATCTCTTATTATTTTGGCACATAACGAGTTATACTTATTTCATAGGACAGAGAAAAAAGGGGTGGAAAAAATCCATATGTTCAGCAAATGTATCTGTTAAAGAATTATCAGAAGCTAACTTTATTCTCCTTTCAGCAAACAGAGATCATCCAAACAGGCCTGCAGTACTCACATGCAGAGCCGAGGGGTCTGGCAGGAACTCAGCATCTTCTCCAAAGATAAAGTCGGGAGGCAGCTCTGGGTACTGGGCATTGAAAATGATATCCCCTGAAATAAAAGAAAATGTCAGCCCTTCTTATTTCCTTGCAAATGTATGAATGATCTGAGGAGTGCATCAGAAAAACTTCTAAAAGAAGTTTAACAAAAATACTGAAAAGCACTTTCAGAAACGAAAGAACTGATATCTTCTTTTAAATTAACATCCACAGCATGCAATCAGAAAGTGTTACCTCCTAATACACTATAAATATAAATACCCATGTAGAAAAGTAGAAGCAATAACATCCAAAGTACATGCAGATTTTGTTAATAGGAAACATTACTGTCCAATCACTGCCTGCTAATTAATAAGCCTTTATCAAGGACTGATTTTCTGAAGATAAAGTCCTTGTCTTGAAGAAATTAAACACACAAACCTTTGGTATAGTGGAAAGAACATTTGGCTTGGAGTCCAAAAAGTCAGATTTAAAACCACAGGATCTCCTAATTATTTATTAGTTCAAGTCATTTGGGCAAGTTTTAACTTCTTTAGAGTTCAGTTTCCTCATCAGTAAAAAGAAGATATAATAGTACTGACATCACAGATTTGTTATGAGGGTAAAAAGAGATAGCATGTCTAGCTAGGTGTCTGGCATATGGTAAGCACTCAACAAGTCAAACAGGAGTACTACTATTGTTAGTAACAGTGTTATTACTATTGAAAGTATTATATTGAAGCATAAGATAAATTACAAAAGCTCCTCGGCAAATTTGTACTATAAGATCTTCTACCTCTCTGTTCCTCTCCTTTCTCCTTCTTTAGCTTCCTTTTTTTTCCCTCTGCTCACCCCAAGAATCAGTCCTCATCATTCCACTAACACCAACAAGCAGATTAGTATATCCACAATCTAACACACATACTGGGTTCTAGTGTACAAGAGTGTGTATACTTGCATACATGCCCACAACCTCTGTACCCATGCACACACATAGTGTTGTATCAGTCCAGTCATTTTTACTGCTCAAACAATAATATCTTCATAGTGACATCTAAATTCAAACATTCAGAATTCAGTTTTCATTTGAGCCTTTCTAACCCTGTGTACTATGTATTTCAACTTCAAACTCAACAAGTCTAAAAACATGCTCATGACTATCCCTTTTCTCACTCCTCTCTTCCCCTAACTGACTTCCCCATTTCTAGGGATGGCACTGCTACTCCTTAGTCACCTATGCTGAAACTTTAATGTCATCTTTGAACTGACCCACACCCTTTATACTCTTAGAAAACAAGTCATCTCAATTTTTTCCCCAAAATGTTTCGCATATGCATATTTCCTACTGCTAACAGCTCAACCCAGGCCCAGATGACTTAGTCCATACAGTTATGCATCCAAAGAACAAAAATTTGAACTCTCCTCTAGGCACTATGCTGGGCATGAAAGATCAAACAAAAAACTCTGTTTTTAAGGACTCAACAGACTAGAAGAATTACTACCATACCCTCTTAAATGGTCTCCCAATACGTCCAGCCCATAATACATACTATCATAAAATAAATCTTAAAGTACTGCTTTGCCCCAAAACATCCTAGCTCAAAAAATTTCAATGGTTCTCTAATGTCAAATGGAGTAAGAGCAAACTTTTCAAACTGGCATTTAAGGCCTCCAAAACACAATGTTCCTTATTTACCCACCCTTCTCTCTATCTACAAGCCAATACCAATTTTCTATTCCAATCAACATGATCCACTCGCTGACCTCCAAACTATGACACCTAGTTGAAATGCTCTTTCCCCTTGCTCAGTTCTTACTCATCCTGTATGAGCCCTCTTAATTACCTTCTCTTGCATGAAGCCTTCCCTAATAAATCCAGTACACACTGATCATTGTTACTTCTGAAATTCAACAATACTGATTGGTTATGCCATTCAGTGAGTATTTAACTGTAGTCTTATATTGGTTTCGTAGCTCCATTAATTTTAAAAATTCATAATAAACACATGGTACATGTGAGGCACTATGATACATACCATGTCAATACAAAGATGGTTATCCTCAAGGAGCTTACATTTAGTGAGGGGGACAGAACATATACACTGCAGCACAAATACACAGCAGTACAAAGTAAGGACATAAACTTGATCTTCCTAAATATCTTGTAAGCATTCAGAGAATAAATATGCTCTTATACTTATTTCATGTCTTCTCCGACAGGGCAAAGTACAATAGATACAGAATATATTCAAGAAATGCTCAATATATGAAAGAAATTCTGTTCTCTGAATTGGCTAAGTACTGACAAAATCTACAGTACAGAATAGGGCTTCCCTGGTGGTGCAGTGGTTAAGAATCTGCCTGCCAATGCAGGGGACACAGGTTCAAGCCCTGGTCCAGGAAGATCCCACATGCCGCAGAGCAACTAAGCCCGTGCACCATAACTACTGAGCCTGCATTCTAGAGCCTGCGAGCCACAACTACTGAGCCTGCGTGTCACAACTACTGAAGCCCGTGAGCCTACAGCCCGTGCTCCATAACAAGAGAAGCCACCGCAATGAGAAGCCCGCGCGCCGCAATGAAGAGTAGCCCCTGTTCACCACAAATAGAAAAAACCCGCGCGCAGCAACGAACACCCAACGCAGCCAAAAATAAATAAATAAATTTATTTAAAAAAAAAAAGAATAAAGTATGGAAGAGTTACTTCTACCACTTTCTGTAGGGAATAAATCTAAACAAGAAAATAGACTCTTCAGAAGTTGGGTGTGGAATTAAATTATCAAAAGTAGTACAATCACTACCTCTCCTTCACCCTACCACAATCATTATCCCTGGTTTTAACTATATCTATTACAAATTATAAACTTCCTTCAAGTGTTCTAACTATAAAGCATTACCCCAAGCCAAGACTAAGAGGCAAAGACAATATAAATGTACTGATTACTCATTCTTACTCAACTATACCCATAAGTTAATAGAACAGAGGCATTAAAGTTTTGGAAAAAGCCAAGCTAGAATCTATTGTGCCTTGATGTTCAAAAACTAAATAGCATGCTAAATTCCAATAGAAGAAATTTTATTACTTTTGTTACTACAGGAGGACACAAAGCTGGATTTTCAAGTTCTCAAAGGAGCACTGTCAGTAATACATATTTCCAAACCACTAAACATTAGAAATCTGATCCAAGGATATCTACTCTTGCCAATTCTATTCAACACTGTACTAGAGGTTCTAGCCAGGGCAATTAGGCAAGAAAAAGAAATGAATGGCATCTAGATTGGAAAGAAAAACTAAACTTATCTCTATCCACAGATGACATGATCTTGCATATAGAAAACCCTAAAGAATTCACACACACACACACACACACACACACAGACACACACACACAAAACTATGAGAACTAATAAACAAGTTTCACAAGGTTGCAAGATACAAGATAGATGTATAAAATCAACTGCTTTTCTATACACTACTAACACACAATCCAAACATAAAGTTAAGAATATAATTCCATTTACAACAACATCAAAAAGAATGAAATACTTAGGAATAAACTTAACGAAAGAAGTGTTAAGACTTGCACTTTAAAAACTACAAAACATTGTTGAAAGACTTTAAAGAAAGCCTACGTATATGGGAGATGAACAACTCATGTTCATGGATCAGGAGATTTAATATTGTTAAGATGGCAATACTATCTAAATTAATCTACAGATTTCATGCAATCCTGCTGGCTTATTTTTTTGCAGAAATTGACAAACCAATCCTAAAAGTTATATGGAAATGCAAGGGATCCACCATGGCCAAAAAGTAATCCTGAAAAAGAGCAAAGTTGAAAGACTCACACTTCCCAATTTCAAAATTTATTACAAAGCCACAGTGATCAAGACAGTGTGGTAACGACATAAGGACAGACATACAGATCAATGGAACAGAATTCAGACTCTGGAAATAAACTTTCATATTTATAGTCAATTGATTTCTGCCAAGGGTGCCAAGACAATTCAGTGGGGCAAAAAGAGTTTTTCATCATTTGACACCCATAAGGATGACTATTAAAGAAAAAAGAGAGAGAGAATATAACAAGTGTTGGCGAGGTTGTGGAGAAACTGGAACCCCTGTGCACCACTGGTGGAAATGTAAAATGATGCAGCTGCTATGGAAAACAATATGGCAGTACCCCAAACATTTAAAAATACAATTACCATATGATCCAGCAATTCTACTCTGGGTATATATTCAAAAGAAGTGAAATCAGTGTTAGTGTCTCAAACAAATATTTTCATACTCAGGTTCACAGCAGCATTATTCACGATAGACTAATGAAAACAACACAAGTGTCCATTGACAGATGAATGGATAAACAAAATGCAGTGTACAAATACAACGGAATATTAATCAGCTTTAAAAAAGGACATTCTGGGACTTCCCTGGCAGACCAGTGGTTAAGACTTCGCCTTCCAATGCAGGGGGTACGGGTTCAATTCCTGGTCAGGGAGCTAAGATCCCACATGCCTTGTGGCCAAAAAACCAAAACATAAAACAGAAGCAATATTGTAACAAATTCAATAAAGACTTTAAAAATGGTCCACACACACACATACATACACACACACACACACACAAATACATTTTGACACATGGTATAATATGGATGAACCTTGAGGACGTTATGGAAAGTGAAATGAGCCAGTCATAAAAAACACAAATACTGTATAAGTTCACTTATATGAGGTACCCAGAGTAGTCAAATTCATAGAGGCAGAAAGGAGAATGGTGGTTAGCAGGAGCTGGGAGAAGGGGAGAATGGGAAGTTGTTCTTTAAAGGGTACAGAGTTTCAGTTTTGTAAGATGAAAAGAGTTATGGAGATTGCACAACAATGTGAATGTACTTAACACTACTGAGATGTTTGTTATATATATTTTACACAATTTTAAAAAAATTTTTAAATAAAAGAGTCTGCTATAGACTGAATGTTTGTGTCCCTTTAAAATTCATATGTTGAAACCTAATCCCCAGTATGACAGTACTTGTAGGTGGGCCTTTGTGCGTGATTAAGTCATAAGGGCAGAGCCCTCATGAATGGGATTAGTGCCCTTATAAAAGAGAACCAAGAGAAGGCCCCTCCCGCTTCTGCCATGCGAGGTTATAACAAAAAGACAGACTGTTTATGAACCAGGAAGAAGACCCTCACCAATGACTCTGCCAGCACCTTCATCTCAGACTTCCCAGCCTCCAGAACTGTGAGAAATAAACATCTGTTGTTTAAGCCACCCAGTGTATGGTAATCTGTTATAGCAGCCTGAACAGACTAAGACAGAGTCTTTTCAACAAATGGTGCTGGGAGAACTGGATAGCCACATGCAAAAGAATGAACTTGAGTCCCAACTCATACCATATACAAAAATTAACTCAAAATGGATCTAAGACCTAAGTGTATGAGCAAAAACTATAAAAATCTTCAAAGAAAACATACGAGTAAATCTTCATAACTAGGCAATGTTTTCTTAGATGATAAATCAAAAGCACAAGCAACAAAAGTAGGTAAACTGGACTTCATAAAAATTTAAAACTTTTGTCCTTCAAAGAACAATACCTAGAAAGTGAAAAGACAACCCACAGAATGGGAAAAAATTTGGATTTAGGATTTGGCAAATCACATATCTGATAAAGGACTCATACCCAGAATATAAACAACCCTTTTACTTCAACAATAAAAGGCAAACAACCCAATTAAAAATGAGCAAAGGATTTGAATAGACATTTCTCCAAAGAAGATATAGAAATGGTCAATAAACGTATGAAAAGATGCTCAACATCATTTGTCATTAAGGAAATGAAAATCAAAACCACAATAAGATACCACTTCAGACCCACTATGATGGCTACAATCAAAAAGACAAATAATGACAAGTGTTGGTGAGGCTGTGGAGAAACTGGAACCCTCATACAGTGCTGGTGAGAATATAAAACAGTGCCATCGCTTTGGAAAACAGTTTGGCAATCCTCAGAATGCTAAACATAGAGTTACTTCAGGACCCACCAATTCCATTCCTAGGTATACACCCAAGAAAAATGGAAACGTATGTCCACACAAAGACTTGCACATGAATGTTTGTAGCAGCATTATTCACAATAGCCAAAAAGAAACAACTCAGTGTTCATCAACTGATAAATGGATAAATAAAATGTGGTATATACATATAATAGAATATTATTCAACTATTAAAAAAAAAAAAAAAAGTACTGATATATGCTACAATGTGGATAAACCTTGAAAACTTTATGCTAAGTGAAAACAGCCAGACACAAAAGGCCACATATTGTATGACTGTTGTGTAATTCCACTTCTATGAAATGTCCAGAATATGTAAATCCATAGCGACAGAAAGTAGATTGATGGTAGCCAGGGGCCTGGAAACGGGGGAGTGGGGAGTTACTGCTAACAAGCACAAAGTTTCTTTTTGTGGAGATGAAAATGTTCTGGAATTTGTGTTGATGGTTGCACAACTTCGTGAATGTATTAAAAACCACTAAATTGTACATTTCGAAGAGTGAATTGCATGGTATGTGAATTATATCTCAATAAAGCCATTGTTTTCTTTAATCTGATGCAAAAATTCATCCCATTTTAATCCAAACTTAAACACAAATAAATTAGAAAGTGTTTACTCAACGGTTATGAGTAAATTATTTTTTATAAATAAAATCATCTTGAAAATGCAATTGGAGAGTTCTCCATTTAAAGAAACTCTGCAATGAGTCCTTTTTAAAAGCAAAGAATGTTTTTATAAGATGAATACTTACAAAGACCTTTATTTTTCAACAAGTTCCCCAAATGGGTCCTTTTAAAAGAGAGTACTGGGAGTGTTAATTTTTTTTTAATTTTCATTGATTTGAAAAAATTTTTTAAAGCTGCCAAAATTATTTAAATACGCAATAAATTTTTTAAAGGAAACAATGTATACCAATTATTACACCCTCAACTGAAAGGATCCTTTTAGAGAGAAAGAAAATAGAGATTACCATATTACACATAGTAAAAATATTATACAAGTAATTTTCAAAACAAAGAAATAAATATCTTTCAGAATTTCACACTCTTACATTTCAGAATTTCTCAAAATCTTACTTTCAACCTCAAAGAACTCCTAAAACACTCTACCTTAATACTCTATAGCCTCTTGGGAATAAAATGCAGCAATGTTTCCTTGCTAGGGAGAATGGTCAGTAAATCAGACGAGAACATTTATTAAAAACCCACCATGCACAGATGCACATATTAGATACCTGGGGAGTTATCTAGGAAGTAGAAAACATAGTCCCTGACCTCAAGGCAGAGATGGTGGAAAAAGACCAACACAAATCATGGAGAAGAGCAATAACATCGCATTTCCTTTATTTCACCCTGGAGAAGATGATACAAACACAGAGTACAGATCACTTGGATACTGCTTACTCCAACTTTTCATAAAAAGGAAAAGCAGGCAAGAGAACAAAGAAATAAAAATAGGATCAGAGGTGATATAAGGTGAGGTTAAGAAAGAAACAAACAAAGAAAGAAAAAGTAAAGAAACAAAACACCTAGAATGGCTAGAAGTATAACAAACACGTAACCACAAAATGGCAGTTTCAAGTCTTATTTTTCATGATTCCCTGAAAATTGACAGACTACCACTGTAGGACCAATGGGGCAGGAAAACTTCTCTTTGAAAATACACATCTACAATTCTTCATAGAAATCACAATCGGTGCTAGAAAGTTTTTATTTACATGCTGTGCCTTGCCAGCTGACACTCTTCAGAGCATATCAGCACCATCTCAGGAAGGCCCAATCACCAGATCCACAGAGCGGGCCACATGTCCTGCTCCCCGGTTACAGAAGGAACACAGCTTGTCCACAAGCTCCTTTCCTTATTCTTATAGTATAGTGCTATTTTGTCTATCTTAAGCTTAAATAACTGCCAGGAAAACACAGTTTCAAAGAAGCAATTCAAATGGTAAATAAGTGGTATTTTGCCAATGATGGAAGAATTATTCCTATCAGTGGCTACATAAAATGATTATTTACTGAAACTCCCAATTATGGGAAGTAAGGGTCAGACAAGAGTCTTGTGGAAATGCTAGGCTGAAGGAGATTTTCAACAGAAAGGCAGGTTTAAGCAACAGTTCTACAAAAGATTTTGGAGAGGTTAACTTATTTCCAAAAGTTAGTTCTAACTCTTGATAGTGTTTCCTTACACTGAAATGCAACCTATCTTTCTCTGAAAATTTCATCTACTGGTTCTTAGGAATTTATGGAACAAGTGTAGTTTCACTTTAATATCAGAGCCCTTCAATTATTTGCAGGCAGTTCTTGAGACCTCTCTTTCAACCCCACCATGAGTCACCTCTTGACCAGGTTAAATATCCCAGTTTCTTTCACTATTCCTCTTATGACTTGGTCTCCATTTCCTTTATCACTGTCTCCTCTCTCTTCTCTGCATGTGTACCAGTTTGTCAACAGTCCTCTTAGAGGGTAATACCCAGAACCAAACACAAGATTCCAGGTGTGCTCTAAAGAACACAGAATCAAGTAAAAAAAAATCCATGCCTTCATTTTAGATACTAAACTTCTATTAATAAATACCACTGCAAATTGAAGTAGCTTTTTTGGCAGCCATATCAATGTTAACTCATATTACGCGTCCTATCAACTAAAAGCCCCCAAATTTTACATATACACTAATGCTAAGCCATATATCCCTCATTCTTAACTTGGATACCTGAATTTCGGAAGCCATTTCAGGAGTTTAAATTTATCTCTATTACATTTCAATCTTGTTAGATTCACCTCTCTATTTACAACCCATCAGAATATTCTTAGGTTCTATTCCAATTTAGGGCTGGCACTCTCACTTTCAAGTTATACACAGACTGGCTAACCATGCTTCTGGGAAACTCCCTCTCTGGCAGCCACAGTTCAATTATCAGTACCTCTTGGGTGCAATCATTCAAACAATAATATTTACCCCCAAATACTACAAACCTGCAGCATTGGAGCCAACAGGCTGTTGGGTGGGACTGACAGCAGCCTCCGGGAGGGCTCACGCCAATGAGTCCTCCCCAGAACTGCTGCTGCCATTTTCTTTGTCCCCGCGGTGAGCCACAGCCGCCTCCCCACCTCTGCAGGAGACCCTCCAGTACTAGCAGGATTGTGGTTACGGAGAAGGTAGAGATGCATACTGCACAGCCTGCCCTCCCCTCAGATACAAAAGCAGCTGGGGCCACCACAGATGTCAGACTTGCATCACCTGTGCTGTCATCAATCGTATCCAGAAGGCTAACTGTACAGCTACCTCTAATGCCGTCTGTGGGGACTGTCTGCCCAGGTTCTACCAAAAGACACGTACTGGAGGCCTGCAGGACCACGAGTGTATCCCATGCACGAAGCAGACCCCCACCTCTGAGGTTCAGTGTGTGTACTCAGTTCTCTTCTACCCTTTCTTCCCCAATCCACTGGGTGACAGCAAGACAGGGTAGTAAAGACTTCCCCTACCCCCTCATACTCCTTCCTATAGGGTAGATTGGCAAGGGAATAGGTTAGATTTGAGTAATAGTTTCACAGTATATTATCTGTGTAACCTTCTATAAATCATTGAAACTCATTGAACCTCATTTCCCTCATCTGAAAAAAATGTAAGACATGAAAATCATTGTTCTTCATACCTTATGGGATGCTGTCTAGTTCTAATGAAATAATAGGTTCGAAAGCACTTTGTAACTTACAACATTTGTACACGTGTGGATTATTTATTTGAAGTTTATAGGAGTCCCTCATGCTTAGGACTAGTAAAAGGCTGAATGAAGTACTAGGATCTAGTCTATGCCCATATCACTATCCATTTATCTATCATTTTTGTCTATCTACCATCTATATGCCTACTATTTTTTTAATTGATTGATATCTTTTTAAAACATGAAGTATTTCAAATATGTAGAAACATTTTAAATGCAGAAAAATATAAAAATTAAAATGCTCAGTTACACAGCATCAATAATTAATAAATCTTAAAATTTTGCAAAAAAAAAAACCTACAAACCTGAACATTCATCACAAGGATATGATGAAGAAACTTATCAAATGCCTCAAACATACACTCTGTTTTCCCCACAAATTCAGAGATACTGCCAATGATTCCATTGTACAGCACATTTTTTGGTCTTAAGAGGTAAAATTTCTTTTCCTATATTAAGAAAAAGAGACTATAAAGAATTATATCTGAGAGTTGTTATAATTTGCATGAAACAGGCCCTCAAAAATTATCTGTAGAGGAAAGGATGAAAGTGGGGGTAGATTAAACTGAGATCATTTAAATTTCCCTCCTTTCCTTATGAGACTTCCTTCTATCAGATTCCTGTCTCTAGACTGAGACCACACGTACTCCTTATTTGCATTTCCAGTATCTAAGCTGCGCTGCGCAACAGAAATATAATACAAGCCATATACATAATTTAAAAATTATTAGTAGCAACTTGAAAAGAGTAAAAAGAAAAGGATGAAATTAAATTTTTAACTATTTTTTAAAATTTTATATACAGTAAAATGTACCTTTTTTGTGTAGAGTTAAATGAGTTTTATCATATGTGTAGATTCACATGCATAGATTTGTATAAATGCTACCAAAATTAGGATACCCTCCAAAATCTCTTCATGCTATGCCTTTGTCGTTGAACTTTCCCACCATCCCTCATCCTTGGCAACCTCTGATCTGTTCTCTGTCCCTTCAGTTTCACATTTTCCAGAATGTCATATTTAGAATCATATAGTAAGGTATTTAAAATCCAGCCAAATGTATTGATACATTTAAATGCATGTATGAATAGTCTGTTCCTTTCCTTGGCTGACTAGTGTTTCATCGTATGGATGTACCACAGTTTGTTTATCCATTTACCCAATGAAGGACACTTGGGTTATCTCCAGTCTTATAATGCAGCTACAAACATCCATGTACAGGTTTTTGTATGAATACAAAATTTCCATCTCTAGAAAAATGATTATCATTTCTAGTAAATACTTAGGAGTGGAACTGCTAGATCATATGAAAAAGTGTATCTTTAACCTTAAAACAAATTGCCGAACTCTTCTCCAGAATGGCTGTTTCATTTAATAGTCACAGACTCTTCTCCAGAATGGCTGTTTCATTTAATAGTCACAGAAACAATGCATGAGAGTTCCAACTGATACACATTCTCACCAACTGATGTGGTCAGTTTGTTGTTCTCATAGTCCTTGTTGTTTTTAGTGCTTCCAACAGGTGTCTCATGGCATCTCATTATGGTTTTAATTTACATTTACCTAATGACTAAGGAAGTTGAGCATCTTTTTACATGCTTATTTGCTATCTGTATATCTTCTTTGGTAGACTGTTCAAATCTATTGCTCATTGCTTATTATTCAGTTGTTTGTTTTCTTATTATTGACTTTTGAGAGCTCTTTATATGTTCTTGAAATTTGTCCTCTGTTAGATATGTGATTTACAAATATTTTCTCCCACTGTGTCTTATCTTTTCACTCTCTTAACAGCATCTTCAGCAGAACAAAGGTTTTAATTTTGGTGAAATCCAATTCATCAACTTTTTTCTTTTACAGATTGTGTTTTTGATGCTGTATCTAAGAATTCATTGCCTAACTCAAGTTACAAAGACTTCCTACTTATGTTTTATTCTCAGAGTTTTATAGTTTGAAATTTTACATTTCAGAATGTGATTCATTATTTTTTGTACATGGTTTAAGATATAGATGGAGGTTATTTTTTTTCCCTTGGCATAGAGGTGCTCAATCACTCTAGCACCATTTTTTAAGAAGACTACCCCTTTTTTCCATTGAAGTGTTTTTTTCATAATTGTGAAAAATAAACTGACCATATTTATGTGGTTCCATTATTGTACTTTGTATTTTATTTTATTGATTCATGTCTATTCTTTTGTCAATACTGTACCACCCTGATGACAAGTCTTAAAATTTAGTAGTCTGATTCCTCCAACTTTGTTCCTCTTTCCAAAATTATTTTGCTATTCTAATTCCTTTGCCTTTCCAAATAAATTTTAAAATCATCTTATCAATATCTACAAAATCCTGCTGGGATTTTGATGGGAATTACACTAAAACTATAGATTAATTTAGGAAAAATGACAACTATATTGAGTCTTCCAATCCATCAATATGATACGTCTTTCCATTTACTGAGGTCTTTGATTCCTTTGTTTTTTTTTTTCGGCCATGCCATGTGGCATGCAGGATCTTAGTTCCCCAACCAGGGATGGAATCTGTGCCCCCTGCAGTGGAAGCGTGGAGTCTTAGCCACAGCACCAGCAGGGAAGTCCCAAGGTCTTTGATTCCTTTCATCTGCATATAGATCCTGAACATATCTTATTAAATTTATAACTATTTCTTTTTTCTTTCCATTTTATTTATTGTACTTTATTTTGAGAGAGAGTAGCTATTATAATGGCACTGTTTTTAAAATTTGTTTCCAACTGTTCTTGCTAGCATAAAAAAATATGATTGATTTTCCTGTGTTGACCTTGTATCCTACAACCACAGAAAACTCACTTATTAGTTCTAGGAGTTTTCTAAAAATTCCTTGGGATTTTCTACATAAACAATCATGTCATATCAAAGGGTTGAGATTCTTCTACTCTGTAACAGTTTCCTGTGTCACTTCCCGCTAGAACACAAACAGAGGCAAACAGAGGCAGTGTTATCTCTTCCTTTCCAACCTGCATGCCTTTTATTTCTTTTTCTTGCCTTACTACTCTGTCTACAATTTCTAGTATAAAGTTATACAGGAGTGGTGAAAGTAAACATCCTTACCTTGTTCTCAATCTTAGGAGGAAAGCATTAGTTTTTTTTACCATGTATGATGTTAGTTGTAGGTTTTGTGTAGATGTCTTTTCAGGTTCAGGTTGAGGAAATTCCCTTCTATTCCTAGTCTGCTAAAAGTATTTGTTATGAACAGATTTTGAATGTTGTCCAATGTTTTTTCTGCATCTATTGATATGATCATACAGTTTATCTTGTATACTAGTCTGTAAATAATGAGAATAACATGATTGATTTTCAAATGTTGAACGTGTTATTTATTCCTAGGATAAAGCCCACCTGGTCATGATACATTTTTTTGTTCTGCTAGATTCAATCTGCTGATATTTTTTGAAGAGTTGCTTCTCTCTTCAAATGATGGATACTGGTCTAAACTTTATTTTTCTTGTACTTCTTTGACTGGTTTTTATACCTGGAGAATGTGGCCTTATAAAATGAGTTGGTAAATTTTGTGTCCACTTCAATTTCTGGAAGAGACTGTGGTGAACTGGTGCTATTTCTTCCTTAAATGTTTAGTAGAATTCGCCTGAGATGATCTGGACCTGGAGTTTTATTTTTGAAAGATTGCTTTTTTAAAGCTATGAATTCAATTGTTTTAATAGATATAATATTATTCAGAGTATCTATTTCTTCTGCAGTGAGTTTTGATAATTTATGTCTTTCAAGGAGTTTGTTCATTTAAGCTGTCAAATAAGTTGATATAAAGTTAGGTTCAGACTGAAAGTGCTAAACTATGTTCTATGGACTTGGTTCAAATGGCAGTAGAGTTTTCAAAGCCTTTTAATGCTATCCTGGTTTTCCCCAAGTGTATGTTACCCAGAGACCAGTCAGGGACCTGGGCAAGAGTCTACACCACAGTTTAATTCTCAAAGCCTTTGCTATATTGATTCTGTCCAGTTCCATACATGTGTAGTTCGAAAATAAGCCTGAGATTCCATACACAAATTAAAGGATGCTTTTCTCCAGCTATATACCTAAATTAATTAATTAACATCAGTTTCACTTTTTCTCCAGCTTTTTCTCCAGCTCTCCGTGATTTCCCTCTATACTCTCTGACTCCCAGGGGTGCCTTTTCCTGGTGTTCCGGCTAGAAAGCAGGAGTTTTAGCCTTCCCAAGTTCTCGTGTGCTTCCCATGACTGTGTCCACCTAAAGGTGAAGCAGCAAAAGAGTTAGAGAGGCTGCTGCAGGAGTCCAGTTTCACCACTGGAGTTTACCTGAGTTAAGGCCAGGAGAGTTTAAAAAGCTCCATCCTAAAGCCCCCCCACCCCACCCTTTTGATCTTCTGACCCGAGAGAAAGGGTTTTCCTTGCAGCTTCTTCTGTCCAGGTCCATTGCATAGTTCCAGGATCCAGGGTACTCTAGGGTCTAAACCAGGAGATGGGAAAGGAAAAATGGGGGGGGGGCGGGGGGCGACAGGAAACTAACCTTTAAACTCTATATGGGCCGTTCTTTGAGCTTTGATCTCTCTTCTTAGTATGTCTGCTATTATTTATTTTTCTGAGTCCTCAGGTAGTTGCTGTTTATATTCTTTAGGTATTCTAGGGTTTTTAATTGTAACCACTGAGAGAGATAGGGTGGAGAATATTCCTTCTTATCTGGAACTGATAATTAATTGTAATAAATAAATATTTAATAAATAATCATAAACAAAACAATTAACTAAAATTAATTAATCTTAATTATTTATTTAGCCAATAGATACAAAACAGTATTATTTCAATGCACAATGAATATAAAGGCAATTAATGAGATATTTTACATTATTTTTAGTACTAAGATTTCAGAATCTGTTGTGTCACATTTACAGCACATCTCAAATTCAGATCACCCATATTTTAAATACTCCATTGCCACTTGTCGCTAGCAGTGACCACGCTAGGCAGCACAGAGCTAGAGGAACAAATAAAAGGAAAGAAGAGAACAAAGGGAATGAAGGGAAAGTAAGACGGTCACGCAAACTTCCATGACCACTTCCAGGTAAAATGTGCTCACTATTTCATAGGCAGCAGATTCTGTTGCTGGGCAGTCATTAGTCGATGCATAAAGTACTATCTTGTACAGAAAAAATATATATGCCTACAGATCACTTTTACCTATTCATGGAAGTCCTACCCTAAGCATTATCCTACATGGCAGTACCTAAATCATCTGCAAATGACTTCTTCTATTAGTCTTCTTTTCTCCAGATAAAACATGTCAGTTGTTTCAGTGGTTTATAAAAAGAGACAGTTGTCAGGAAATTAAGCTACATAATTCTTAGGTATGTCAAAGGGAATTTGCTATGTTGCTGATTCTTAGAAACTTAGGCTAATTAGGAAAGGGGTATAATGTCCCATCTTCAGATGCTATGCTTTAAATGAACCTTTAACCTTGAAATTTTGTATCCTTATTTCAGCACATAAAATAACAATATCTTAAGTCAAATGCTATGAATTAGCATTACTTTATTGAGTAATAAATATTCTATTGTAGACAACTTTAATCTTAATAATTTTCTGATGCATATTCACAAAATGTTTCATTAATACAATTTGTTACCAACTTTTTTTAATGACTAAAATGCATCTGAAACCATAAAAAGAAAGTAAGCTTTCTCAACCTTTCTATGATTGTTTTTTGTAGTTTTAGAAAGTAGTTAGGTATCAAATATAATTTTTAAACAAATCAGTAATAATGACTGTCATGACATAGTGAAACTGATGTTAATTAATTAATTTAGGTATATAGCGTCTACATTACTATGTATTTACATTTCATTTTCTGTGAACTAAATATCATAGTGAGATGGATAAAAAAGTTGATTTAAATATACAGAGTAAGTAACTTTGCATTTACAGAGAAGAGACATTGCCATTTGGAGGATACCATGGAAAAAATCATAGTATTGTATGTGACGCAATACACACACACACACAAAAAAAGGTAACTGATTATTCTATACTTGAAGAAGCTTAAGAAAAAAGAGTATGTAACTGTAAAGATTTAGGTTGAACTGGCAGGATAAAAGAAGGCTTTTTTTCTCATTTTTAGAGATAATCTTTACTTGTTAATTCACTCAATACCTCAAAAAATATTGAGCATATACAATACTCTACGTCATGTCAGTAACAGAATAAGAATTAAGAGATTCTACTCCAATTAAGGTTGCAATCTAGGAGGTATGATCTTAGAGGTAAGACATTTATGAAGATAACTATAAACACTAATAAATTATTGATTCAGAATAGCATCAACCAATGGATACTAAAACCATTGGACAAAAACTTGTTGGGGAACAGGATAGTCTCAAATATCAGCCCACAGATAACTAATAAATTACAATATAAAAAAAGGTATCTTTATAATGGAGAAATCTGGCAGATGCTACCTTAATTTAACCACGTGGTCAAACTTAGCAACACCAACAATGGAACAAACGGGCATCACGGACCTTATGATGACTGCACTGAGAAGGATATAACACCACCTGTTTAGAAAGCTTGGCAAACATGTTTAAGCTAAATGCAATCATGAAGAGATAATCAGACAAACCAAACTGTGGGACATTCTACAAAACAACAGGCCTGGAGTCTTCAGAACCATAGATATCATGAGTGAAGGAAAAAAAAAAAATGGTAAGAGAACTATTCTAGATTAAAGAAAATAAAAGAGGTATGAGCAGTAAATACAGTGACGATCCTTCCCTGGACCACAGATCAGGGGAAAAAAGCTAAAAGGACATTAATGGACAACTGGAAATATAAATATGAGCCACATATTAGATAATACTATTGTATCAATGTTAAATTTCTTGAGCGTGATAATGGCATTGAGATTCTATAGAAGAAAAATGTCCTTTTAATGAGAGATATATACTGAAGTACTAGAGGTGAAGTATCAAAATGTTTGCAACTTACTTTAAAATGGCTCTGCAAAAAGATTTAGATATATAGATATAAATATAATCTATATCTGCATACGTATGCACACGTGTGTGAGTAAAGAGAGAAATAAATATGGTAAAATGTTAACAACTGACAAATAAGATAAAGATTTTACAGATGTTCATCGTACAATTCTTTCAAAATTTTTATAGGATAGATGTTATTTTTAAAAATAACAATCTGAAAGAAAAAAACAGTATAAGGTTAAAACTGATTAGTGTCACATTAAATGGACAAAATAACATGCCATGGAAATTCTGAAAATGGAGGTATTAGTAAGGAATATAAGAGATGGCTTCATCAAAGAAGTGGCACTTGAGCTGGGTGTTAGATAACAAAAACAACTCTAAAAGAAAAAAAAATTACAAAATACATTAATATATTCTTTCATAAAAAGTGAAACAATACAGAACATATACCAAAAAATTAAAGAATGAAAAGGATTTAGAAATGAAGTTAGGAAGGGAACATCGTCAGCAAAAGCAGAGTTGTAGGAAACCCAAAGCATATCTAGAGAAGTGTAGCAGATGCCGCTGTTGCCCCACCCATATCCACCTGGTCCACCCACCTCAGCACTCACTGCAGCTCTGGATTCCTGTACACGGAAGCTTCTCAACCTCAGTCCCACTGACATTTGGGGCTGGATAATTCTTTGTTGTAGGGGGCCACTCTATGAGTAGGATGTTTAGCAATATCCCGGGCCTCTACCCACTAGATGCCAGCCAGTAACACTCTCCTCCTCCCTCAGTTGTGACAACCAAAAGTATCTCCAGATATGGCCAAATGGTCTCTGGGGAGCAAAACAACTTCCCCACCCCAAACCCCACTCCCCATTTCCCTAACTCCCCTCCTCATCCTGCTACCCCCCACATACACTATAAACCAGCTCAAGTAATTTCACCTGTCTGCCTAAGGACATTCTCTGGCCTAAAAGAGAGCTTGGCAAAAAAAAAAAAAAAAAAAAAAAAACCAAACAGACAAAAAGCTACAGTGCCTGAAAGTGAATGACACTAAGACCAAAGGATGAGAATGGATATCTAAAGAACTTCTTTGCCCTTCCTTGGGACAATATGGAGGAGTTCTACATGGTTGGGAGGCTGGAAGTAGGCTTTAACCCCATCTACCCACAACAATAACCCACTCATTTATGCACCCTTTTCTGGCTTTTCCGCCTCCCTTGTCTCTCTTCCCCACTCCCTCACTGTGTTTCCAGGGATCACCTTCCAAATAAACTATATGTACCCAAATCCTTGTCTCAGGCTCTGCTGTTCTAAGTATCCAAACTTAAGGCAGAAAATTTGGCTGTTCAGAGAAGAAATGTACATTCCTCCTGGAGAAATGAAATGTTTAATATCTAACCATGACTAGGTGGGAGTTTCCAAAATCACACCTCTGACAGTTTTGCTCAGCACTTGGTCTGAGCCACTAAAGTTCAGCATCATGAGACAAGGCTTTGGTCCTTCCACTTCTATTTCACAAGCAGAAAAGGAACACAGCATGCCTGTACTCAAAAGGCAAAGAAAGGAATAAAGACTGAACAAACCAACCAAGTTACTTCAAAAAGAGGAGAATGGCTCAAACTATTAAAGCTGCCTGATCTACCAACTTAAACAAACCAAGGGGTAACTTGAGACCTGAGAGAATCTGGCTCAGCAACTCACTAGAGATAGACATGCAACTTTGCAAAGTGCAACAATTTCTTACAAGAAATTGCTTCCCGCAGTTGTTCCCTGGAGGGAGAGGAAGAGTGAAAATGCTGGCGTGAGGCCTGGAATGAAAAAAGTACAATATGAGCCTGGAATATCTGGTCATGCCAGAAAGCAAGAAAGCCATCAAAGGCTTTTGGGGTCATATTGACAAGACTCAGAAACACCACGAAGAGGCTCTCTCACTGACCAAAGATGGGTCACTTCAAGCGTCAACAACAATAATAAGTGTAATGGGCTAAAACACATCAATAACCAATTAACCATGAGTTAATCATGATACACTAAAAAAAAAAATCACGTTATCTTTGGAAGATGTGAAGGAAACTACTCATTATTTTGAAAACTGATTCATACAGGAAACACAGGAGCAAATGACATGGCTGAAATCATCAAAATTCAGACGGGGGAAAACTCTATAGGACAAATGCCCCAGTTTCTTCACAAATAAAGTGAAAATGAAAAAAAAAAAAGAAGAAGAGAGAAAAAAGACTGAAGGAGGAGGAAGAGGAGGAGGGAGAACAGGAAAGAAAAACACCATGAAGAGGAAAAGGAAAAACAGGAGAAAGAAGGAGGGACCAGGGATGAGATGACTGTAAATAATACATCAGTCTATTGCAATATATACACTCTCAGTATCCAAACAAACTGTAAAACACACACACATTTTGTTTACATATGTGTGTGTGTAACACACATGCACATTTTGTTTACGTGTGTGCGTGTGTGTCTGTATACATTGACTCAGGGAAATTTGAATACTACCTGGTAATGAAAGATTTTAGAATTAGTATCAACTTTTTAAAGTGTTACAATGATAGTAAAGTTATGTTTTAAAAAAGAGTCATTATCTCGTAGCAATACATACTGAAATATTTATAGATGATGTGATATGACACTCTGGATTTACTTCAAAATAATCCGGGAAAAAGTTGACGGAGGACTCATCAAACATGATGGACCATGAACTGATAATTGTGAAGCTAGGTGATAGGTACCTAGGAATTCATTATACCACTCTCCCTACTTTTGCATTTGAAATTTTCCAAAAAAAAAGTTAAGGGACTTTCTCAAAGCCTCCACATATTGACACCAGAGTTGATCTCTGATGACAAACAATATAATTTATGTTGAAATAATCTTCATTCAGCAGACACAGAGTTGGAAGGGACCTTATAATGAAGGCAATCATACAATTTATCATCCAAACTGGGACACCCTAGAGTGAGAAAGAGGGCGTTATTAATAATTAACCAGGACAAGAGATGTAAAAAGGAATATGGTTGATCGCCCTCCACATATGATAACCAGCTCAGTTTCTGACAGCTTACAATTATCCCTTAAAATACACAATGTCTCTAATAAACAAGTTATATGGAATCTATTTTAATTCTTCCAGTAACAAAGAACTCAGTATATTAGAGGACAACACCAATCACTAGAAGCTCTTGTGCAGAGCCCAAATCCTCTTCCTAATAACCTGTCCCTGGTAGTATTGGTTTTAATACTTTCTGGGAGAACAGACTGTGATGAGTAGAAAGAACGCTGAACTAAGAGTAGAGAATGGGATCTGCCATTAACTAATGATACCATCTTGGACAATTTACTTAACCTCTCTCAGCCTCCACTTCCAGTTCTTTTTATCTTTAAAAACTAGCACTCCTGGTTTCTTCAAGCATTGCCTATGTGTCGTGATTTCTGTCATACACACACTAGTTTGATAATGTTTCTCCTACACTGTGCTGCCCAACTGTCAATACCATACTCATGTATAGTCCACTATGTCACAGACACAGCAGAAGAACCTAATTCCTAGCTGGGGACCCAATGTTTCTGTTAATACAGCAAAAGATTGAGTTAGCTTTTTCAGTAGTCACATCATGTTATTGGTTCATACTATATATCCCAGATTGTTTTTCATGTAACTGACTTCCTCTACCTACACAGCTAATTTCTGAAATCTAAATAAGGGACTTTACACAGTTAAATTTCATCCTGTTGTTTTTGAACCAACATACCAGCCTACTGGGATTTGTCTGTCTCGCATCATTGTATCAGTCTCTTTAAACTTGTGTTCTCCACAAGTTGAGCAAATATGTCCATATCACTCACAAAAATCTTGAACAAAACATAGTCAAAAATACAACCCTAGAGTACTTCATTCAGAGACTTTCCAATGATTGTACAATTTACTGCGAATCTACTTAACCATTTTTTGATTTAACAGCATACATATCCAGAAAGACATCACATGAAAGTGGTCAAACTTTCTGCTGAGGGTCTTCCCTGGCGGCGCAGTGGTTAAGACTCCACGCTCCCAGTGCAGGGGACCCGGGTTTGATCCCTGGTCAGGGAACTAGATCCCACATTGCATGCTGCAACTAAGAGTTCTCATGCCACAACTAAGGAGCCCATGTGCCGCAACTAAGGAACCCGTGAGCTGCAACTAGGGAGCCCACCTGCCGCAACAAAGACCCAGCACAACCAAATAAATAAATAAATATTTTTTAAAAAACAGCAACAAAAAAAGCTTTCTGCTGAAATGATTTGCTATGTCAGCTGATCTACCATCAAAAAAGAAATAAGGTTAGGTTGGCATAACTTGCTTCTAAGTAAACCTATGTTGGCTACTAAAGATATAACATGTTTTAAATGCTCTCAGACCATTTGTTTAATAACCAGCTCTTGAAGCTTACCCAACATCAATATAAAAATTAAACTGTCACTTTAAGAATATATCTCTCCTTCCTTTTCTTTAAATATTAGGACCATGTTTTTTCTTCATTGCAGTCTGCTACCATTATCCACAATTCCTCAACCCCGATAATTACTTGGTAGTTCTAATAATTCCAGTAATTCCATTTTTTCAAAAAGATCACCACTATAAAAGGAATATTGGCTTGGCTAATTAATTCAAACAGGAATTCCACTGAGTGCTCCTTTCAGTACCATAAAACTGTCATGCAGATGACAAAATAAAGCTGTTTTGTCTCTGGGACAAAAATATTTTTTGAAGAGCACTGCAATGCTGTCTCATGAATAATAAGATTCCTATTAATGATAGTAGCTATATATCCACTTACCAAGGACACTACTAAAGAAATTGCTACAATCAGTAGTGGATTAGATGACATCAAAGAGTCTGTAGCTCTAAAAATAAAATTCTTTCACTTCAGTTAATTATTAGGATGACATAAATTCTAACAAATCCATGTCTCTTAAGAGGAATTGTAGCAAGACTAATAGGTTGAAGGTAGAATATTCTATTTTAATTAAATTTGCTTTTGATCATGTCTAATTTCTTTCAGATTCCTTTTGTTTCATAAAATAAAACTGAGTATTTGATATTTAAAGCTTATGCTAAGGTCAAAATCTTTTGATAATTTCATTTCAAAATAAATGTTAAGTACATTTTTAAATGAAAAGCCAATTTTTTCAACTCAAAAGTGCCCAAAAAGTTTAGCTCTACATATCTGGTCCACCTTATTATCTTGACCTTTAAGTTATCTTGACCTTTAAGTTTTCTTCCCTCATCTTTCCCACATTAAATCAAAACCATCCAAGTGATTTTAGAAAGTTGCTCGAAACTGTTGTCTAATTTGTGATCTGATTGCAAATTAAACAACAGATTTTACTATATCACAAAGATATAATTAAGACAATGAAAGATGTATTCGGCCAGATAATAATAGATCTGAATCATAAAGCTATGTTGCTAACTTAGGGTCTATAAGATAACTGAAGATCACAGGCTTAAAGACACACACAGTAAAATCAGCATTTCAGACTATTCTCTACATCTCAGAGTTGAAACTAAGGCTTTATCTCTCATAAACCTGATTAACTTCTCATTCTATTTTCAGCAGCTTCTGCTTGTGATTTTTGCCCTCAGAAACAAAACAAAAATAACCAACCATGAGTTGTTACTCTTCAAGTGTCCAAGAGAGATCCACACAAAAGTGGAAGTTTGTCAGTTCGTTTCCCAGTCAGGTACTAGTCAAACTGACCACCACCTTTCCCAGCTGACGTATGACTGAAGCATTAACATTTGATGTTGTATTTACTTCCTATTCAGCAATGCCACTGCTTGTTCTTATTCCCTGCATCACTTTCTCACCACGTTGATTTGCTCTTATCTGCTTCTACTAAGAAGCCAATTGTGAGTGTATGGTAATAAAGACAATAATTCTTTCCCAGCATGTTACAGTGGGAAAAGCATCGGGCTTGTACTCAGAAGTCTTGGAATTGGCTCCCTGACTTCCCAGTTATGTGACCTAGTCACTTGGACTCTGTGAGTCCTCCCTTGTATGTAAAACAGGGCAACTGGCCCTCTTGAAAGTTGTTGGGCAATTACAGTGAGATCATTTAAGTAAAAATACTTTGGAAAATCTGGAATGCTATATGATTGCTAATACTTCTTTCTAATTCCTAGCTGAATTATACAAAGCAAAAATTTAAAGCTGCTGTGGCCACAGCTTGACACAGACGAGCAACACTTGCCAAAAAATCAGGAGAAATAACCACAGAATGCTAGATGGGGTAAAAAAACAAAAAAAAAAACCACACCAATCTTTCTTTCAATTCTGAGTTCATTGTTTAGCAATGTGTCTTTTGCTGACTGCATCCACTGGCACAAACCAGAACACCAGCAGCAGAAGCAAATGAGCACACAAAGAACAATCTCAGCCTGGGCCTTTTACTTCAGCTCCCACAAAACAAGGCTTGGAAGATTGTGCAAAAGCCCACTCATAAACTTTCAGAAACTTTGTGAAAACCAAGCACTAGCCTGTGGAATTCATGAAAAAAAAAAAAACAAAACTGAATAATACTTCCTACTGTCAAATAACTCTGAAATGCCCAGCAGCTGGACCAAGAAAGATTCAAAAAAAATAGTATGAAAGATCCTTTGAGTTCACACACGACAGAGTCAAACAAGTCTAACAATGAACAAAAGCAAGTCCCGTAATCCACAGAAGCTAAAGTGGGGGGAAATCTACTGAAATGAATGAAAATTTAGGATGCTGAAAAATAAGGATGAATAGATTAAAATTCTTCAAAAGTAGATAAAAGAAAATGCTTTACAGAAACAAGGAATGATAAAATTTTAAAAAGTAAAACCACTACCAAAGTAAAAACAGTTAAAGCTCTAGCCAACATTCAAAAAAAAAAAGAAAGGAAAAAAGAAAAAGAAAGCAACATAAAATGAACAGTTTTTTAAAAGCAATGGTATCACGATGACAGTGTTTCTGTTTGATAATTTAAGTTGATGATAACAAAGGACAGAGACGGTCAAGCTCCAGCCAGGAAAATTACGCAAGTCAGAAAGAAACAAATCAAGCAGGGTCTGTAAGAGCAAGTTATCTACATGTATCACAATTTTCAGGGAAAGGGTGGAGAAATAAGCAAAACAAGTCACAACATCTCAGAAGTGCCAAGGTCATTCCAACAGAGTGGGGAAAAAAAAAAAAATTAAGAAATGGTATAATCTAAAAGCATGTAACAGAGACCAAGTGAAATATAGTAGAATTCCTTATAACACAGGGGCAAATTCTATCTTGACCACAACACGTGAAGTAAAGGGTTGATACATCATGGTGACCCTGTCATGAAAGTAGCGCTCTTTTATCCAGTAATAGGATTTCAGTGAGGCTACAGCATCTCTCTTCTTACAACATTAGTTAAAAGATTTCAACAAATTAAATATTTTACTGAATGGAAAACTATCTAAAACTACAGGATTCCCAGACTCTTAAGAGTACACTTAGACATGGAGCTCATAATCCTTCACAGAAACAAATTGACTTGCATGTGTCTGGTGGCCAGACTGCTGGATGGCTACAGAAAACAATTATTTTATAGAAGCAATTCCACCACTCAATCACAACACGCGCCGAGTCTTCAATGTGGACAAAAGCCCTCTGAAGCTCCATAACTAAAACTGTAGATTTGTTCCCCTCTTCTCTCAAGAAAGCTGCTACTTAAAATCAATGCCCCACTCCAAAGGTAGGATCCCTTCCATTCCCCAAAACCACAGGCATCTTTGGGTTATTCGAAATCCTGAAGAGCCATGTCGAGGTTCAGAACTCACACAGAGTCGTGGTGGTCCAAGGCACTCCTCTGGAGAGAGTCCCCTGTACTTCTTCCAAGGGTTCCCAGTACTTCACACTGACAGTATACACTACGCACAAAGCTCACGCAAGGAAGGCACACCGTAATGACTAAACACCAAGCCACTCTCTTTCCTCACAAGAGTATTTGTCAAAGGCAAGGACCTGATGGTCAGTTATCTGCACTGTCTTGAATACTCTCCACCACGCAGCCAAGCCCTCTCCAGACCTTCCACCTCTTGGAAGGAGACTTCAACTCCAACCTCATCCAAATATGAAAATAAATAACATATATTCAAATATATATATATATACATACACATACATAATTAATAGATCATCAGTGTGAATTCCCCACCCTTCCTCCTCAAAATTTACCCGTTTCTTTCCTAATCCTTTTGTCTTTTCCTCTTCCCTCTAGAGACTTAACCTCTGGTCTCTGCTCTTGATTCCACCTCTGCCATCCTCCTACAGGCTCTTGTTCCACAGCTATTCTTCAGGGTCTGTATTCTAATTACTAACGCTACTGAACAAACTACCCCAAAACTCAGAGGCTTAAAATAACAACCATTTTATTATGGTCACAGATTCTGTGGGTTAGAAATCCGGGTAGAATGTAGGTGGCTGATTCTTTTGCTCTTCACAGCATTGCCTGAGATCACTCAGTGGAATTCAGCTGATGGACAGACTAGTTTGAAGGGTCCAATATGGTTCCACTCACATGTTTGGTGCCTGGGCTGGGATAACCCCAAGGCAAGAACTGCCAACTGCAGTGCCTACATGTGAACTCTTCATGCGGCTTGGCTACTTGACAGCATAGCAAACTCAAAACAGTCAGACTTCTCATGCGGTGGCTCAAAGCTCCAAACCCAAGTGTTCCTGCTAATAAGACAAACACTGAATTGCCTTTGATGACCCAGCCTCAGAGGTCAAGCAGCATTACTTGCATCATACTCTATTGGTCAAAATAATCACAAGCCCACACAGATTCAAGGGGAGGAAAATTATACTCCAACTCTTGAAGGAGGAATGGCAAGGTCACACTCAGTACAGAAGACCACGCAGGACAGGAGATACTGTCGTGACCATCTTTGGACAGTCTGCCACAGTCTCCTACTTCACTACTTTGTTTCAGTTTAAAATCATGCTCAGGGCTTCCCTGGTGGCACAGTGGTTGAGAATCTGCCTGCCAATGCAGGGGACACGGGTTGGAGCCCAGGTCTGGGAAGACCCCACATGCCGCGGAGCAACTAGGCCCGTGAGCCACAACTACTGAGCCTGCGCATCCGGAGCCTGTGCTCCGCAACAGGAGAGGCCGCAATAGTGAGAGGCCTGCGCACCGCGATGAAGGGTGGCCCCCGCTTGCCGCAACTAGAGAAAGCCCTAGCACAGAAACGAAGACCCAACGCAGCCATAAATAAATAAATAAATAAAAATTAAAAAATTAAAAAAATAAAATCATGCTCAGTCTAATCAATTCTCTCTTAAAATGTCTACTCTTAGTCCTGTCCATAGTAGGCTTAGATAAACAAAGAAACTTGAGAAGGTAATTGTAGGCAAGGGTAAGAGAATTAGCAAAAGTTGGGGGGTAGAAAGCAAATTACGTGCCCAGGGGATGATGAGCAGACTACACTGGGAAGAACCAGATGTTCAGAAGGGAGAGGGCAGATAGAGTTGAAAATGAAGGCTAGAGACAGATGGTCCAAGTTGTCTGGTTTAGAGTAAAGAAGGGGGTAAAGAGAAGAGAGAGTGCTGGCAAGGTTATGATAGTGCCAAACAATGGAGGCCCTCAAATACTGGGCTTCAGAATTTGGACTGAGGAGGTGCTGAGCAATGACTGGATGAGTGGATGGGAGAAAGTGCTCTGAGATTCGTGAATTCTTTCCTTTCTATAGGAGATGGCCAACCCTGAGAAAGCAAGTAAACAATCTGATGTTTAAGGGTGATTGCCTGGAACTTGTCTTACCCAAGAGTAATGAAATTACACTTAGAAAAACAGAAAAGAAGAAACAGGAAGATAAGAACAATAAAAAAAAATTAACTGGAGAAGAAAACATTTTGCAATTTGCTCTACATTAGGATGACCAAATTGTCTGATTTCAACATGAGGTAGCATTCATTCTTCAGTCATGACAGTCTTTAGGCATACTGTCAAGCAACGTATTTCATGTCTAACTAATCATTTCATGATCTGCTTATTGGACCCATCCTGAAGACAGAATCAAAAGCGCTGCTACTCTCAGGATAAATTCAACCTACTCTTTTCTTCCCAATGTATTATACTCATCATTTTAAAATAAGAGATTCATCAATCAAGAGTTGTTCTTTACAAAGTAAAGTCATTTAGTCCTATTGTAGCCAAGTGTTGGCAAAACTACTTTTGTGAGTCTTTTCCCTGGTTCTTTCTAAACATGCATATCAACCTGGTAGATTTATATAAGCTTTCAGAGCTCTCTTTCCCTGTCTTCAGTGCAAAAACCATGATACTCTTTCTCAAATCTTTAGATACGCCCTTGTCCCACTGAAAGTCCCACTGAAAATTAGTATCCTTCCAACTGAGACTTTCCACATAAGATATAATCTTTTAGTGCTCTGGTCTCACTCATTTAATAAATAAGCATTTCCTGATCAGCTACTATGTGGGGCATATAGACCTTAGAGATCCCAGGGATTCCGCCCCTAGAGTTTAGCAATATGTTATTTCAGGAACCACAGATTTGACTGGATATAAATAATCTGGATAACAAATTCTCCCATGTCTTGGAATCCAAATTTCTTCCTTCATGCTCTCCTTAGTGCATTATCAGGATTCAGTCTGTTTCTATGATGATACTGCCTGATGTCCATAAATCTGACATAAAATCCACCTTCAGAAAGTTCACTTTTTCTGTAAAGCAGCACAATTTCTCTTTCCTTTCCTCTCATCTTAAGAACCAGAACACAAAAGAAACAGAGAGCTACGCCAATGATGTTGAACCTCACAGAAGATGGGGTTTTCATAAATATGAAAAGAAGAGTCAGAAGTAGAAATGATGTGTTCCAGGACAGACTGTTAAGGATGCCACTTAAAATAACTCATGCATGGGTCTGTATTCTCTTTATAAACAGGTTCTTCTCTCAGACGAACTGGGCTAAAGGTAACTCCTATTCTACATGAATAAAATCAGGTTGTCAAAATGTGACCTCCGAGTCATAAGAAAGTAAGAAAATTGCTCTTTTCTAAGTCCCACAACATAGTTCACCCACTGTGGCATGACAAATTAGAACTAAGATGACATTTATCTTCACATTAAGTAGTGAAGACATGTGCTTTAAATTATCTCTGCTTTCCAAAGAGTGAAAATCCAATGCAAATACTGAAGTCATATCCAAGGTGAACAGTCTTAATGGATGCTGGTAGCAGGAACTGAAAATTCCCACTGTTAAGAGGAAGACACACAGAGAAGAAATAACTGGGCAACAACATGGCCTAAGTCATTAGAATATCCTTGAAAATCAAAGCCCGAAATAAAATGAAGTACCCCATGTGACTCTGAAGACTTAAGCATGACTCATTTGCAATGGGGGGAAAACTTCCACTAATGCATATACATGTGTTAGGAAAAAAACAGACAAGATTTACAAATGATGTCAAAGATCACTCAAGTTTTTGCCCTAGACCGACAAAATGGAAAGGGTAATTTCAAACTGCTACCCAGCACTTTTAGAAGTTGCCAAAGTTTTGAAGATTTTTGTTCTTTCAAAGGAAGAAAGCAACGATGAATAACAATAGGGTACTTCCTGGCCTGAGGAAGAGGGAGACAGGAGCTCTCCAGCTGCACTTCCTAGAGAAGTATGCCAGCTGCCTTCTGCAAACTGAGATCAAATTTCCAAGAATTTACAGGATAGCAGTTATGATAGATGACCTAAAATACTGATCTGTTGCAAGAAGGATGTAGTGCAGACCACACAGGAACTGACAGGAAATCAGCCCTCGGGCTGGCACTTACACATTTAAGAAGGCTAGGAATCCTGTACTTTTGACAGCCAAATTTCATCATTTTCCTTTGTAGGAAGAGTTATCCTTCAGAGAGAATAGTCAGAAACATCTTGTACAAAGCTTCTTGGTGCCTATTCCTATTTAATAACACTGCCCCCTGCCTGAACCAGTGGTTTCCTCACATGTTAGAAGTCCATCTAAGGTCCTACAGCACTTACGTGACCAAAAATCACATGTTTGCTGGCACACACCTTCATTTTCTCAGCCACAAGCCCACTGAATGCCATAAATGATTCACAGGCTGTGATGATGGTAAGAAGAAAAACTAATATTTGGAGTTCACCAAATAATGAGTCATCCTCCTGGAAGAAAAGAAATCCTTAGAACTGGCAGCCCTATAGGACAAAATTTTAAAAATTGTTTTTAACATTAATATTAATTCCATAAAAGTTGGCAAAATGAAAACGATTGAGAAACATGTGACATTTGGTTTGCTTATGTCTTATAAAAGTCCAGTTCATGCTCCAAGAAAAAGAATGAGTAGGATATCTATTACCTATTCCTAGACCTGCCTTCTGGACTCACTGCTGCCAAGTTACTCATTCTCCCACACAACACTTTCCATACTAATTTTGACCCTTAAAAATCAAAAAGAAGCCTTGCCTTCTTTGCACCCAAATGCCAAAATTGAATCTTTTAGTATTTCACCTTTATAAAGGGAATGTTTGAAAACAGGCCTCTTTGGCTGTGACATCAGGGAGCTACTGAGGCCTCCAAGGGCCGGAGGAAACATTCCCAGCCCCTCACAGTGCTGCCTACTCCTACGGTGCAATCTGGCAATGGCCAGGGACCAAGTCTTTAAAGCTGTTTTATGGTATTTAACATATGGTCATAAATTGCTCAGTGCTCTGAAGAGGGGCTAAATTTGCCACCCCTATTGATGAGAAATGTTCTTATTTATTTAAATTTAGTGGCAAATTGGCACTTCTCCAGATGGAGAGGTTTAGGCATAAGTACAAAGGAAGAACTAACTAGAGATGGAGTTGGAACTTTTCTATACGCTGAATGCAACCACATCAATTTAGGTTTACAGCACCACGATCAAACAGGGTTTCCCATATAGAGCGACAATAATAGGAAAAGAGTCTAATTTCTAAGGCCCAAGGAGGGGGGAAATATAAATTTTATTCAGACTGCATGAAAACTTTTTTAAAATTTCTTTCTCTTTCTCCTCAAGTTAACTCTCTCTCTTCCTTTGTCCCTTCACCTCCCCCACAAGTTAGATGTATGTGGACTTCATCTGAAGTCTAGAGACCTCCCTGGAAGTTCCTAAATCCCTTCGCATCCACCTTCCTATTTGGCCACAATTTTTAACTTGCTTATTTTTTTTAATGGCTCTAATTCCCCACCGCTAAAGACATGATCCTACTAAAACACTTTGTTCTCTTCCTTTTACAACCAAGCCCTGTAGCCAAAGGCAGAAGGAAAACAAGAATCTTATTTATTGATTGATTTGTTTTTTGGTGGGGTTGTTACTAATGGTATTAATGTGAATGGCATCAAAAGGGAAATGGGAAGGGTAAAGCCACCGCTGGTTTTGTTTTTTATATGCTGATATAGAACCAGCAGAAGAATCAAAAGATCTCTCGCCTAACTCTGGAAATGTGAAGAAGGATTTCAATAAATTGGAGGTTTGACAGCAGCCTGGGAAAAGTATTAAAAGAACTGTTCTATGAAGAGGTAGGCTGCTTATATCAAATAGAAGTCTCATTTTTTATTTTGATAGAAACGGAAGAGCCATATCTGCCACACAAATAAATATAGAGATTGATTTATTAAGAATCAACATATACAAGTTAATATGAATGATGCCACATACTAGGAAATTTAGACATGGTTCATATCCTTTGGGAGAATGGAAATATGCAATCTCAATTATTTCCCCTAAAGCAGACTAATGATCCAGTGAAAATCAATGGAGATCAGCAATCAGAAAATGCCGCATAAAGCCTGCCATGCAACCAGAAGTGATCTGGAGTGCCTGTGCCATCTGGAATGCCCATCAAATGCCCCAAAAGGTCTTATGCTAACGTCTGTTGAAATATCCTGGAGGTGAGAGCAGCTCAATGCCCTTAAGGGCCAAAATAATAAAGAAAAAGGACTAGTTCAAAAGAAACAGAAGCACATCTGGGCCCTCCATACACTTCCATTAAGAACCTGGTTTCCTAAATACCTTTAATTCTTAGGTCAGACCAGAAGTCTCTGCTTTACCTATTCTGAAAAACTATTAGTCCCTCTTTTCTGATATGAAGTCACTATTGCCAGTACCATAATCGTGCAAAAAAAGGGAATCATCCTAAGATACAAAGTTAATTAACAGAAACGTAGGCATGTACTGACACCAACTTTGTACCCTCACAAGATGCTATACATTTACTAAGACAGTCCATACCAGAACCCATAAAACAAGTCACAGTAAATTTTAAAAGATGTAGATCATATAAAGTATGTTCTTTGACCATAATGGACCTAAATTCAAAATCACTAAAAGAAAGATATCTGAAAAATCTAGAAAATTCTGGAAACTAAATGACGTTTCTAAATAACCCATGGGTCAAAAAAGAAATCAAAAGGGAAATAAGAAATATGATGAACTAAAATGAAAATATAACATATCCAGATTTGAGGGACAGAGCTAAAGCAGTACTTAGATAGGAATTTATAGCATTAAACACCAATATCATAAAAGAAAGATCTCAAATCAATGACCTCAGCTTCCACTTAATAAACTAGAAAAAGAAGAACAAGAAAACCCAAAGTAAGAGAAGAAAGAAATATCAAAGATCAGAATGGAAATCAATAAGATAGAAAACAGAAATACAACAGAGAAGATGGATAAAGTCAAAAGATGGTTCTTTGAAAAGATAAAATTAAAAAATTAGCCAGACTGGTAAAAAGAAAAAAGAAGAAACAAATTACCAATATCAGGAAGAACAGATGTGACAACATTACAGATTTTACATATTTAAAAAAAAAACAAGAGAACATTATGAAAAACATTATGCCAATAAATTCAGCAACTTGGATGAAATGGACAAATCCCTTTAAAGATACAAGCTACTGACACTTGAGAAGTAGATGACCTAAGTTCTATATCTATTAAGGAAATTTAATCTGTACTTTAAAGTGGTTTCACTGGAGAATTCCACCAAACATTTAAGGAAGAAATAATATGAATTCTTCACAAACTATTCCCCAAAACTGAGGAAAATGGTTCTCATTTCACAATTCATTCTGTTCTGAAGTCAGTTTTGCCATGATGCTAAAACCAGTAACAAGCATAAAAGAAAACCACAAACCAATATCATCCATGAACATAAATGCAAAATTCTAAACTATTTTATTTAGCAAATTGAATCCAACAACATATAAAAAGGCTAATACATCATGACCAACTGAAGTTTACATCAGAAATGCAAGGTAAGTTGAACATTCAAAAGTCAATCCACCATACTAATAAAATTTTTTAAAAACCACATGATCATCTCAATAGATGAAGAAAGTATTTGCCAAAATACAACATCCATTCCTGATTTTAACACAAAACAAAAAACTCTCAATTAACTAGGAATAGAAGGGAACTTCCTCAAACTGATAAAGGGTGTCTGTGAAAAATATACAGCCAATATTATACTTAATGGTGAAAGACTATACATTTTCCCTTAAAATCTGGACAAGGCAAGAATGTCTGCTCTCATCACTTGAATCCAACAACATGTAGGAGACTCTAGTCAGTGCCCTAAGGCAAGAAAAAGAAATATGGGGGGATTATATTTTCAATATATTAGCAACAAAGAGTTAGAAAAAGAAAGTTGAAAATAGATATACTATAAATTAGCATCAAAAAATATGAAATATTCAGAGGTAGATTTAACAAAATTTGTACAAGACCTGCTCACTAAAAACTACAAAATACTTAAAGAAATTAAAGAAGACCTAAATAAATGGAGAGGTTATCATTTTCATCCATTGGAAGACTCGATATTATTAAGATCTTAATTATCCGCAAATTGACCTCCAGATTCAATGCAATCTCAGCAGGATTTTTGCAGACATTAACAAGCTAATTCTAAAATTTCTATGGACATAAAAATAGTAGAAGTAGTAGGACTTATAGTACCTGACTTAAAGATTTACTACAAAGCTATAATAATCAAGGCAGAGTTATACTCACATAAGGATAGACATATCAGTGGAATACAATGTAAAGTCCAGAAATGGGCCCACACTTAAATGGTTAATTAACATGCATATGGTCAAAGTTAACTCAAATTGGATCATAGACCAAAATGCTAAAGGTAAAAAATATAAAATTTCTAGGAGAAAATCTTTAAGACCTTCAGGTAGGCAAAGATTTCTTAAACAAGAAGCCAAAAGCATAAACAACAAAGAAAAAATGTTAAATTTGACTTCATCAAAGTTAAAAAGTTGTGCTCTTGGAAAGACACCATTAAGAAAATGAAAAGAGAAGCCATAGACGTATGAGAAAATATTGACAAACAGACAAACAACTTCTTTCCAGACTATATAAAGAACACTTACAACTCAACAAAAAAAACAATCCAATCAAAACATTTGAACACTTAACAAAAGATATATGAATAGCCAATAAGCACATGAGAATGCAAAGCAAAACTACAATGAGATACCACTACACATCCACTAGAATAAATATAATTTAAAAGACCAACAATATCAAATGTTGGTAAGAATATGGAATAACTAGAGAGCTCGTAAATTGCTAGTAGGAATGTAAAATAGTACAACCACTTTGGAAAACAGTTTAATGATTAACATACACTTAGCTTACAACACAGCAGTACCACTGCTAGGTATTTACCCAAGAAAATGAGAACATATCTCCACAAAAAGACATGTACAAAAATTTAACAGCAGCTTTATTCATATAAGCCAAAACCTGGAAATAACTCAGATGCCCTTCAACAGATGAATGAATTATTTTTTAACTGTGGTATATCCATACAATGTTCTACTATTGGCAATAAAAGGAACAAAGCATTGATATAAGGAATAGTATAGATGAATCTCAAAAACATTAAGCTGAATGAAAGAAGCCATACACCCAAAACTACATAGTATATGATTCCATTTATATGAAATTCTAAAACAGGCAAAACCGTTTATAATTTCAGAGAGAAGATAAGGATCAAGGGTTGGGGGATGGTGGTGGAAGGAACTGACTTGTGGAGGAAAGAAAATGTTCTATATCTTTGGAGGATGAAAATGTTCTACGTCTTGACTGTGGTGTAGTTAAATAGCTATTTATAGCTGCCAAAATGTATGGAATTGTTCATCAAAATGGGTACATTTTATTTTATGTAAATTATACCTCCATAACGTTAATATAAAAAAGTGGGATATAAATTTCTATCTCAAAGTTACTGTGTGATTAAATGAGAAGATGTATATAAATAAGCCTAACTCTCTATAAAATATATGCTCAATAAGTTAGTCTTAGCAATTTTATCAGTCATTTTTTAATAAACTATAATCAGCATCAAAGCCAGATTTTATAGATATATAGTTAGCCTATAACTAAGCTGACTTCTGACTTTACAAATTTTTAATAATGTTAGTTGCTATTATTAAAAATTCTTCCAACATTCCATGAATTCCAAGAAGAAACATTCTGAAATACCAGACAAAGGAATCCTCAAAATCTAAGGGAGAGTTAATCTCTAATCCACAAAATTAGCACTTATTACTTGACTTTCAATGAGCATTTTTTTAGAACATTCACTAAATCAAAGGTGACCTGCCTCCCTAATTAGCCTCTAAAAATACCTTGAACGCTAGATAATAATAATCTTTAAGTAAATGAATCTTTTAAAAAGATAAAAATAAAGTAAAATGAAATATACTACCAAGAAAAATTATAATGCCTCTTGGCATGATGCCAAACTAAATTCCTGGACTTCTGTGTCCAACTTTTTACTTAGCGCAACTGTTACAAGTCCTAGTAAAATTGGTTCAATCCTCCTCTCCTTGCAGATGATCCTGGAGTCCCAGCCAAGGAGCCTCACAGAGAGCACAGCCATCAGAGCAGCAGGTTGGCAAGTGCCAATGAAGAACCAAATATGTCACAGAACAGTCCAGCCATTTTACTATTGCCTTGGTCCATCCTACTGAAGACTAAACAGTGTGAACAAAAGTAGAAAGAGGAAGAAAGGCAGGATATTTGAGAAGTACAACAAGCAAATCACTTGTATATAGGCTTTTTTTTTTTTTAGAGAGACAGAGTAGTTTAATGTGATTGTTTCCAAACCTGGCAGCAGCACCTAAGAATTTTTTTTGTTTTTTTTTTTAATGCAGATACCTAGGAAACATCACAGGAAATTCAGATTCTGTAGGTCCAGACTGAGGTCTGGGAATAAAATAAGGTTGTTGGACTCTCCTTAAGGCCCCCCTCCAATTTTCCAATGTTATGATCCTGAAAGGCAGACTAATAATTAAACCCACTTTCTCCTTCACCCTCATTCTCTATGGGTTGCCGTCTGCTGTCACAGGAAACCAAGAAAGGTGACTCACAGACCCAACTGAAAACAAATCAAAGATAAACCACTGGTACAGGGGATTCATACAAGAGAGGAATTTAGGGATGGAAAAGCCCTAGGAAAGGCAGGTGTTAGAGAATGGCAGAAAATAAATGAACTGGACTTCATTATATTACATGCTACATTTCCTGTTTCAGGGATTGTGAGCATCTAACGCTTGGCTATTTCTTTTCCCCTCCTGTTTTAAAGTGAAAGTCCTAAAGAAAAGAAGAAAATTATGAGAGTATTTTTGTTTCTACTTTATACTATTGAAGAAGGACATTAAGGGAGTTAATATAAGGCTAAATATTGAATGCATAAATATTGCTCTATAATGCTATTCACTTTAGTAATTCAGTGAAAGATGAATCCATCCATCCTCTAGATCTTATCCAAGGAGTTGTGTTTCAGTTCCTCAAAAGCAAAGGTAGAGTCATAAGGCTCGTTCAGGATGTAGGCCTCTAACGTAAGTTGCAAATACAAATATTTTGAGGGTATGTTTGCTCTTCGCTAAAAGCTCTAAATTTTTTGCATAAAGATTTTAAAATTCCAAAATTTTTACTTTTTAATGAAATTCATTGTTTTAAGGGAGAAAACTTTGAGGTCCCAGAAACTGTTCCATTTCGCCTGACTCATAATATGGTTAACGGAATGGGTCCTATGGGAACAGAAGGTCTTTTTCGAAGAGCTTGTGAAGTTACAATGAGGCTGATGCAAGATCAGAGAGAACCTTTAATGAGGTAATCATCTATATTTTGTAAATAATCAAAATGCACAGATGTTTAATAGTAACTTTGAATGTGACTATTGGTTTAATAGTAACTTTGAATGTGATTATTGGTTTCTAGGTTGTTTTCTTTACATAGAAGCTACTTTGCTGAGCCTGCGAACCACAACTACTGAAGCCCGCGCACCTAGAGCCCATGCTCCACAACAAGAGAAGCCACCGCAATGAGAAGCCCGCGCACCGCAA
Organism: Eschrichtius robustus; assembly: GCF_028021215.1. Classification (NCBI taxonomy): domain Eukaryota; kingdom Metazoa; phylum Chordata; class Mammalia; order Artiodactyla; family Eschrichtiidae; genus Eschrichtius; species Eschrichtius robustus. The sequence continues at coordinate 22,099,469 of NC_090838.1, read as the reverse complement.
TGAAGAGTAGCCCCCGCTCGCCGCAACTAGAGAAAGCCTGCGCACAGCAACGAAGACCCAACGCAGCCAACAATAAATAAATAAATTTTTTTAAACAGACTGAATTTTATGGTATGTAAAATATATCTTAATAAAAGCTACTATCAAAAAAAATCTACTTCAACCAGTACAATGTATATAGGCTTTTGACTTGGACTGTCGTCAGCTGAGCTCCACCGAGGGGGCCCAAGGAGAGGCTGGAAGGGCAGACTGTGACAGCCTCGAATGCTAGGCTGTGGGATTCGGTCGCTAAAATACTGAAGGGAAGGGAGAAAAGGTTAAAGCAGAAAGATTACTCGGTTAACATTTTCCAAATAGATTATTTATTTTAAACAATACAAGAAATTTTTCATAAAATAACACTGTCATCCCAACAAGACTGCCAACAGCTACAGCCACAGCAGCCAACCTTTGGACCTACTGACCAAAGTTCAGGATATAAGGTATAAGAACAAACCAAGCAAAGTGCAAAATTCTTACAGATAAGATTAAATCAACAGAACCTTAATATCTCTTTCAGCTGATGCAACAAACTTCTCCAAAACACCACTGGGACCTTCTGGTGCTACCAGTTTGGCGTTTAGTTTATGTTTGACAGCCATCAGGCAAAGCCCTTGAGTGTCTCTACACACTGCTACATAAGTGAAGTCTTTAAAGGACAAAGAGCAGAAAAAAAGAGCATTCTGAGTTTACTATGCTGATTAGCTAAGACAAAGTAATATATAATAGACCTGAGATGCAAGAAGCACTGTGTCAATGCATACACACACACACACACACACACACACACACACACACACACAGGGCAGCCAAACCACTTGAGATAGGATAAAAATGAAGTCAAATTTCAAGATTCAGTAAAGCAGAAGTTCTGGAACACTATTTACAATTTGTCTATAAAAATCTCTGTGTATATTTGACCACTGTTTAATTAAATGATACATTCCATTTAAATAGCAGTTCTGAGATTAGTTTCCTTTTGTTGTAATCATTCTCCAAAAAATACAAATTTAAATTTAGTGACACAGTATCGAAGCCTTGGAAATGCTTCGATTTTATACTGCTCCTCTGAAGACACAGAGACATAACATATCATTCAAATCATAATCTTTTTTTTTTTTTTTTTTCACTTTTTCCTCTGAAAAAAAGGCTTTTCCTCTGGGAAAGTCTTTCAACTTCAAAACCTTTGGAGATCATTTTTTGGCATGACTTCTTGACTCTGTCACAAATGGCTCTGAAATATTCATCATTCCTCTCAGATGATAAACAATGGCACTGCTTCTACTGCTAAGGACAAAGGCAAAATGCCTCTAGTTTCACTTGGAATCTCTTTAGAAAGAACTCTAATAGATACCTCTCTGGGTACCTGCCCAGCCCATGCTCACTTTGTGTTAAACTGGCCTCTAGTAACCATGATAATACATGAACCAGAGCTCTTGGCTATATGACTGGATCCCAAGTGGACACCCAGCCCAAGATGCCAAACAGACCCTCTCACTCGAAGACCATAGACTGTCTTCTCGTGGCCTTGAACTTAGTCACCATGTCCTAGGGGGCTCAGGAAGCCATTTCTGCTCTACATGAGGAGAAACAGAAATCTGGGGGAAAAAGAATAAAGTGAATATGGTGACAGGAAAATATGTTTCGGGAGGAAGACAAAGACGTACAAGAACACAGATGCTGACCAGCTATTATTGTGTCTGCCACCCGTCCAGTCCCTATGAGGCCTGGCTATACTTCCTGCCCTTGGGCACCATGGAGTTCACTTAATTCCTTATAAAGACAAACAAACAAACTCTTTAGTTTATGCTTGTTCCAATGGGTTTCTTATAACCAAACAGTCCCTGATTAAAATAAATTGTTAGTATGAAAAATAGAAATTTTAAACAAAAGATAATTTCAAATTTGAAACCAGTGTTAGGAAACCATTTGATTTCGGCCACAGATTTGCTTGATATAACTTAAAATATTTCAATTATCTCTCTTTATAGTTACATAATAGTGTTACTCAAAAAACTTGTAAAATTGAGAATATTTCAGAGTTCTGTCACTTCCTCATCAAACCTCTTCATTATCATATCCAAAGAATGAACATGGTCCATTCATTCCACAAACACAAATTCCCCTCTAAATACCAGGCAATAATGTACAGGTTAGAAATAAAATATGAGCAAAACAGCTTCACACCCGCCCTATTTAAATAGGACACAAAAAAACACAAACAATAATTTCTTCAAGAGTTAAGTGCTATAGCGCGTGACTATTTTTACAAATATGCATTTATAAGAATCTCGCTGATCTTCCTCTGTGAATTTTGCTGTAATGGGCATATTTTCACTCATTTTAGTGGCACCATCCTAGATCTTAACATTTGTTTTATTTAAATCAATTTGATCACTGAAGATTCACTTTTCCAATCCTCTTTAAGTAAGTACCAGTTGTCTCTTCTACAATCATGAAATTCAAGGACTTTTTTTTTTTATTAATTTTTATTGGAGCATGTTTGCTTTACGATGTTGTGTTAGAAGGACTTCTCTTTAATTCAGATATCCTTTGATATTTTCCATGAGAATCTTACACAAATTGGCAACGCTTTCAATGCCCAACAGTTTTCTCTTCACATTGAAAAGAGCTGAGGAGACAATAACGTCATTCCTAATGTACTGTAATCTTCTGGTCTTTTTTACTTCAATTATTTCATTTTACACGTGGGTAATTCTGTAGGAATAAATTCATGAATTCATGAGTAGAAATGTGCCCTCTCCTTTGTCTTTCATTCTTACTATCATTAACTGCAAAATTTATAGAAGAACTGTTTCCTAGTATATAAAATATCTCAAAATATAAAATTTCGTTACATAATAGTGTCATTAATCTGCTTTGAGAAGGCAGAGTAAAATATATAAAGACAAAATAGAAACAGACTCCAAATCTGCAAAGTACTGTATGTCCTTCCTGTTTTCTGAATTGTTAAGAGCGATGTTCCAATTACAAATTCCTTGTACAATAAATAACTTCTAAAGATTGAATTTCTGTTGGCAAAAGACTGATACAAGTAACAGAATGTCACATTCTTATTTTTCCAATTCAATAAACTTTTGTATATACAGTTTCCATAATCAGTTGTCTTTTCCTTTTATTTGGCTATGGACTGCTTAAGGCTAGGAGTCTGACTCACCTTAATGTGCAAGAATCTCAGTCTATAAAGTTCATTTATTACTCAATTATTATAGAGCATTCTACAGGCTAAATTAAGTCTCTAGCATATAATGATGATATCAAGCAATAACTTAATAGGACATAACTACAAGATATGGTAAATACCAGTCCAAATACCCTAATCACCAAAGTTATAAAATCTTACAGTAGTGAGAGGATACAGGATACTAGTAAATGCTTCCTAACATAAACTCATACAGCTAGAAAGATCTTTGTGAAGTCACATTATTTCTGGCTCAAGACTGTGGACTGACCACAAACATTTATTTCCTCTCTCTTCTAAGACCCACCCTCTCATTAAATGATAGTGGAGGAACAGAAAGATAAAAATCAAAAACAACAGGAGAGTGAAGAGGAAGGGAAAACAGTAGCAACATTTCCACAAATTCCTAGAAGGCAGAATGCAGATGGAAGAGTAGTACTTGAAGAGATAGGGCAGAGAAAGCTTTGGCTGCAATAATGAGAGGAAGAGGCTACTGATGAAGAGGAAGCCATCTGTCCTGGTAAAGCCATAAAAACTTGTAGTCATCCGGTGTAAGGAGAGGCAAGAATGAGACTAGGGGCTAAGAACAGGGAGACTGACTAAAAGCTCCACAGGCAATAATCTATATATACCCATCTCCCAAAAATGGCATGGTGGCCAGATGTGTATCCCCAGGAAAAAAATTCAGAAGACTTTCTTAAAAAACAGAATAAGCTATCTGGGGGAGAGCCAGAACAGCTGAACTCCAAATATGACACATAGGGGTGCTCATATTAACAGCCTGCCCACCATTAACCCACATACTCAATTAAGTCCTGCCTATACCGAAGTCCCAATCAGAGTTTTATCATGTTTTATATATAAACGGACAACCAAAACCCATCTTTTATTTGAGGAAAGGCTATAGAATAGCAGAGGTAAAAAAATAAAAGATGATAAAAATATAATCCCTGGGGAAAATCAAAATAATTCAGAAAACAGAAAAAAAACTAAAAAAAAAAAAAACTATATCCTTCAAAAACTTTTAAGATACTGTATTCATAAAATAAGAACAAGATGTTGCAAAAGAGGAACAGAGCTCTTAGAGCTCTTAAAAATTAAGATACCTGGGCTTCCCTGGTGGCACAGTGGTTAAGAATCCGCCTGCCAATGCAGGGGACACTGGTTCGAGCCCTGGTCCGGGAAGATCCCACGTGCCGTGGAGCAACTAAGCCCGTGTGCCACAACTACTGAGCCTGCGCTCTAAAGCCCACAAGCCATAACTACTGAGCCCGTGTGCCACAACTACTGAAGCCCATGTGCCCAGAACCTGTGCTCAGCAACAAGAGAAGCCACTGCAATGAGAAGCCCATGCATCACAACAAAGAGTAGCCCCCGCTCACCACAACTAGAGAAAGCTCAAGCACAGCAATGAAGACCCAATGCAGCCAAAGATAAATAAATAAATAAATTTATTAAAAAAAAAAAAATTAAGATACCTAATTATGACTGTGTTAATAAAAAATTATCAGAGGAGCTACAGGAAAGGTGGAAGGATAGAGGGAGGAGTGGAATCTGAGCAAGTTGTTTGAGACTGTGGTCCAGCAAAATAACAAGGTAACCTGTTTACCAAGACATAATTCTAAAAACACAGAATTTTCAATACACAGATTCTACACTACAAGGTCAAATCCAAGAGAATAATAAAGGTAAATCCCATAGTGATAACTGCAGGAGCAGGCCTGCAGAGTTAATCATTCAAGCAATTTGTAGACAAGGCACAGATGGCAACTGTAGATTTAGAACAGACAGTAAGTTATCACCCTTGACAATGCAAAAGGAAAATAACAGAAGACAGAAGCTGGGAGGTGAGGAAGAGGAATGGAAGGAAGGGCAGGGGCTAATATCTTCATCTTATAAAGTGGGGAGCCAAAAGACACTGTCTATGGTTAACGGGAAACTAAATAAAAGCATACTAAGCGGTCATCATTACTGCATAGAGATTTTGCTTAAGTAATAACAGTGATAACTGTGTGCCAGGCACTTACTAAGAACTTTTAGGAGCTGTTCATTTAACTATATAATACAATGCTTTAAATGATCCTTTAAAAGAAAAGAAAAGAAAAAATTTGAAGTTACAGGGTAACCAACACAGGCACCGATAGTGGTGATATAACTACACTACAGAGGAGAAGAGAGAGAGAAAGGGTGCAGTGAAAATAGGCTGATACCTTATGCATCAGAGCAGGAAATCAAAAGATAGTAATATCTAAAATTGATAAGCCAAGAAACAGAGGCATAAGCATATTACTTAGATATGGGGCGATCATCCCCAGGAGAACTAAACACTGAAACAATTTTTTTTAAATATTTTAAGTGGTTGCCTTGAGAAACAGGACTAGGGCTGGGGAGAAATGGAACAGAGGACTACTGTTTTCATGTATTAAAAAATGTTTGAATTATTTACATTTTTAGTAAATGTGAATGATTTACTTTGATCATTTTCTTCAAATTTAGTCAATAATATTTTTCCCCCAAAAAAGTAGCAACCTAGTCTGTCCCTACTACCTCAGACAGGTGAAATTCTTTTGTATTTTAATGGTTTCCAGAGAATGATCTAACAATGAAAGGTTAGCAAGTCAGCATGTCACAAATTTTTTGGTTCACGTTGCATTTGGTAAATTAATATAAAGTGATTCTACAAATACTAAGATGTGGCCTTTCCTAGCCTAGAGTGGTCTGAAAGGCACCGCTTACCCATCTGTCCCACCTTCAACATCTTTGTTCTTTATTCCTCTGTATAAGAATTGAGAGACTTTCATACCCCCATTCACTAGTACAGTTTCAAGAAAGAAAATTCCTGATGAGATTATTGATACTAACCAACCAAAGCTATCATCATCTCCACACTAGGCTAGAGCTTCAGTACTGGTAATTATGGCAGAGAAGGGCTGATGCAACCTAGGCAGATGCTGTAGATGGTGGACTAAATCCTACAGTAGGTCTTGCATACTATTCATCGAGGTCACAAACCAGTGGTCCAAGAGCTCAAGCCAGCCCACACACACATTGGTTTGGCCTGCATAATGCTGGCCCACATTGTAATTTTGAAGAAGTGGCCTACATCTAAAACTGAGAACTCAAATAAAAATTCAGATTTCTGCCTTTACTCAATAAATCAGTAAGGGCAACCCCTCGAAACTGGGTAGGAGTTCCCCACTTTGCCACACCTAGCCTGCTTCCCTCATTCATGTTACCAGTCTGACCTTGTAGCCATTTGTATTTCTGACCTTTGCTAAAAAAGATAAAACGTGTGCATGCCCACTTGACCACAACTTACTCCCTGCCGACTGCCTTACTTTATTTTTGTTTTTGTTTTTTTTTGTTAACATCTTTTTTGGAGTATAATTGCTTTACAATGGTGTGTTAGTTTCTGCTTTATAACAAAGTGAATCAGCTATACATATACATATATCCCCATATCTCTTCCATCTTGCGTCTCCCTCCCTCCCGCCCTCCCTATCCCACCCCTCTAGGTGGTCACAAAGCACCGAGCTGATCTCCCTGTGCTATGTGGCTGCTTCCCACTAGCTATCTATTTTACGTTTGGTAGTGTATATACGTCCATGCCACTCTCTCCCTTCCCCCTCCCCGTATCCTCAAGTCCATTCTCTAGTAGGTCTGCGTCTTTATTCCCGTCTTGCCCCTAGGTTCTTCATGACCATTTTTTTTTTTTTTTAAATTCCATATATATGTGTTAGCATACGGTATTTGTTTTTCTCTTTCTGACTTACTTCACTCTGTAGGACAGACTCTAGGTCCATCCACCTCACTACAAATAACTCAATTTCGTTTCTTTTTATGGCTGAGTAATATTGCATTGTATTTATGTGCCACATCTTCTTTATCCATTCCTCTGTCGATGGACACTTAGGTTGCTTCCATGTCCTGGCTATTGTAAATAGAGCTGCAATGAACATTGTGGTACATGACTCTTTTTGAATTATGGTTTTCTCAGGGTAGATGCCCAGTAGTGGGATTGCTGGGTCATATGGTAGTTCTATTTTTAGTTTTTTAAGGAACCTCCATACTGTTCTCCATAGTGGCTGTATCAATTTACATTCCCACCAACAGTGCAAGAGGGTTCCCTTTTCTCCACACCCTCTCCAGCATTTATTGTTTCTAGGTTTTTTGATGATGGCCATTCTGACCGGTGTGAGATGATATCTCAATGTAGTCTTGATTTGCATTTCTCTAATGATTAATGATGTTGAGCATTCTTTCATGTGTTTGTTGGCAATCTGTGTATCTTCTTTGGAGAAATGTCTATTTAGGTCTTCTGCCCATTTTTGGACTGGGTTGTTTGTTTTTTTGATATTGAGCTGCATGCCTTACTTTGACTAGAACTAGGACTGAAAGACAAATTTTCAAAAAGTGGTAAATCCTTCTGATCAGTATCTTAGGAGATAACACCTAAAAGCCAGAAATACAAACTAAAGCACAAAATCCAATAGCTAGCACTGTAATCTACATTTTTCAGTAAAAGAGTCATCATTTACTTACATTTTAATGTCTCTCCAGCATATGGTATGTGCAATTTAAATCGGTCACAGTTGGGTCCAGGAGTCAATGACGTGCAGCTTTAAAAAAAAGAAAGAGAAGAAAAGAGTTTCTTAAAACCCCGCATATTTACAATATTTAATAAGTTAATAAAAAGTGATCCTTAAAGACAAACGATTAAAACACTGGCTTATAGAACAAAATAAAAGCCCTTAATGGTCATGGAGGCCAAGACACAACAAGACTCGCACTCAAACAAATAATTCATTTATCCCACAATAAAACCTATATGCCTTCTAACAATAAATACCAACACTGCTTCAACTACTTCTCTCAAAGAAGTGTATCTCGACTTTGAAAACAGGTATATGATCCAAAACAGGTCTGTAGTCTTTGATGCCAAGAACTGTAAAAGAAGAGTAGTTTTATGGTCATATTTTAAATATAGACTCTTAGTTTTCACTCAGTTAGTACTAAAAAGAGCCCACTTTTGGCCTTTTTCTGGTACCAGATGGTTTTCTCTCTTTTCCCGAAAATAAGGCGCTTCCTCTAGATTTGGCACCCCATAACTTACATCTGTAGCAGAGCACAATGCACTGCACTCAGTTTCAGATAAAATGCAAATCTAAAAGGGGGGTGAGTTAGTCACCCAGGTCTCAACAGCTTGTTTTTTTTTTTAATCTATTACTGCACAAAGTTATACAATACTCTTTGTTCTTTACAGAGATTTACTTTGTAAGATATCTCTCATAATCTTCTGCGTCATAACTTCAACTGCATAACAGCAGTATTGGCTTCATAAATTAATAAAATAGTAATATGAAGTCAGTTAAGGAAGTTGTATGTCTTCATGTAGTCAAAAAAAAAGCAACGTTTTTAATTTGTAAAGAAGGCTAATTTTCATTCATAATTCCAAAACCGCCTGTGAAACATTTCTGAAAAGGAACCTACAAAAGTAGTTTAAGGAATGGAAGCATTGTTAGAACAAATGTACAACTTTCCGAGATGGCCACTTTGAAGGGCAACAGTCATTTGAAACTAAATTTGAGAAGTGCTGGCTCGAAAAAAAACTAACTCAGATCTCAGATTAACTATTACTTTTCCCCAAAACTATTTGAATGTGAAAGAGAAAAGAAGCAGACAGAAACTTTAATGTATTTAACATAAATCACTAGGTTGATTATTCCTCTTTATCTTTAGTGGCCAATAAAAATATTAGTTTATAAACTAAACAAAATTGCACTAGTCATTGCAGAGTAATCTACTTTAATTTTTTACAGGTTTTAAGAACACAGTCTCCTTTTCAATATAAAAAATTCTTCAGGGCACATTTTCTTAAAGGTACTAAAATATTTCTCTTATAGTATAATCTTTCCTAGCCCACAACATAGTAGTTCTTTGAAAACACTTATGGAAAACACATAAATTTTCGCATTATAAAATACAAACGGACAGAAATGACCCTATAAGCAACACTAAGAATTTTTTCTCGTATATTATATTCAACCAGCAATGTTTTTAAATGATTTTTTAAAAAAATATTCAATCAAGTGTCTTTTGGGGTCTTGAAGATCATCAAATTACCTACATCGCTTAATGAGTGAAGTTATTAATAGTACAGGAAATCCTCGGGATTAATCTGATTCTGGTTTGTTTGAGTAACTCATCATTCTTCAATGTGAATTAAGTTTCTAAATTCTTACATTCACGGTGAGGCCACACTTTATATTATTCACTTTATGCCTTAACCACGACTAGGAAAGTGTTTTTGTGCTCTGCCTCTTCACCTTCCTCCCTTCCTACTTGAAGGGCTGGTTCCAGCCACCTCAGGGTGTAAAAAAATACATTCCTCCACCTGCGTGATTCACTCACTGATTCTTTTCACTTAGATAACATTTATTGAACATTGCTCTATGTGTTAGGAATACAGGGTGGACAAGACAGACAAGAGCTACAGTCTCACGATAATTAAATTCTAGCGAGGGACGGAGAAATGATAAAAAAAGAGACAAACACACAAAGATGGTTTAAGATTGCTAAATGTGATGAAGAAAATAAAACAACGAGCTGCAATAAAACAGGAGCCACATTACATTGGAAGACTGGGGAAGACCCCTGGAGGAGGTGAAATCTGAAACCTGAATAACGCGAAGGGGCCAACCACGCAAAGCTCTGGGGAAGAGCGTTCCAGCCAGAGGAAACAGCTGGTGCAAAGACGTGAAGGCAGGAACAACTCTGATATTTCTGGGGGAAGGAATCTTGCTAAGTCTGGGCAATGCGGCTAGAGCAGAGTGACTGAGAAAGAAAACAGCAAAAGATTAGGACAAGAGATTAAGCAAGGGACAGACCACGCAGAGCCTTGCAAGTGGTGGCAGTTGATTCAGGTTTTACTCTAAGCACAAAGGAAGGTTTTAGAAAGAGTAATATTATCTGATTCTAAGCTCTTAAAAGATTACCCAGTATACTGTATGGAAAAGGAAACTGTAAAGAGGCAAAACGGAAACGAGGAGACCAGAAACGAGTCCATTTCAGGCCAAGAATGATGCTAGGTACTTGGATGAGGGAAACAGCAGTGGCAAGGGAGACAAGAAGATTTATTCAACAGGGGCAACTAGCAGAGAAGCACACGTTTAGGGAGAAGGCAAGTCAAGAGCTGGAAGAGTGAGAGGACAGCCAAATCTCACGTGGACACAGAGGCAGATCCATGGGTGGGCCAGCCAATCTATACAGGCCACTAACACAGCACGAAAAAGAAGAAAAGATAGAAGAAAAACTCACCTTAGAAGAGTCCTGTCTGTTGTTGGAAAGATCACTTACTTGAAGTGGGGATGGTGGCAGGGGTAATACTCCTCAAACAGGAGTATACACAGGTTATGTCACTAATCTCCAGTGAACTGTAGGGCTTCTGTTTTGCTGAGAGGTATACACAAATTTGGGGCCAAGAACTGAACTGTTCAAGGGAACAGAGGCAAGAAAGGCTAAGCTGGTCTCTCTCTCCTAAAAAGTAGGCAGTTTCTCCTCCAATTAAATACTGAGAAAATTATTTAAAATACCTTGTTATGCTCTGTCTTCCATATTACCTAGGATAAATAGTTTTATGGGAAACAAACCAATGTCATGTTACCTAAAGGTTCTTTTAAGATTAAACTAAAATGTTTCCCCTTTTTAAATTACCTCTGTCTAAAACTTGTTTTGGATGGACTTCCCTGGTGGCACAGTGGCTAAGAATCCACCTGCCAATGTAGGAGACACGGGTTCGAGCCCTGGTCCAGGAAGATCCCACACGCCGCGGAGCAACAAAGCCCGTGCGTCACAACTACTGAGCCTGTGCTCTAAAGCCCGCGAGCCACAACTACTGAGCCCGTGTGCCACAACTACTGAAGCCCAAGAGGCTAGAGCCCGTGCTCCGCGACAAGAGAAGCCACCGCAATGAGAAACCCGTGCACCACAACGAAGAGTAACCCCCGCTCACCGCAAGTAGAGAAAGCCCACGAGCAGCAACGAAGACCCAATGCAGTCAAAAATAAATAAATAAAATAAACAAATTTATTAAAAAACATAAAAAAATAAAATAAAACTGGTTTTGGTCATGTTATTTAATATACCATAAAATTTCAAATCACACTCAAAGAGTGTTTTTCTGTTAATCAAAAAAGGGCATGGGTTAAAAAATACTGAAAACCACATATGGATAGTATGGCTCCACGTACGGAAAAGATAGATCAATGTGTGTGTATGTCTATGTACATAACAGATTTCAAAAGGACCGTCACCAAAATGTAGCAGGATTTGGGGTGATTTTTAGAATGTTCTTCAACTACCTTTCTGCATTGTTTTGATTAATAATGAACATGAACTATTCTACAATTATATAAATATTTTAAAGCTAAATACATTCTTTTTATATTTGCCTCAGGAAACTTGGCTATGATGGCTTGATTTATCTTTTTCTTCTAAAGTGCTTCACTCCTTTACAAAAGGAAAGAAGGCAGGATGATCTACCTGTAAAGAGCCTTCAGGTAAAGTATATGAAAGTCTTTATATTGTGATATCACAAAATGTCACATTTCAAACATTTATTATCTCTCACAGTTTCTTATGTGGCAGGGTTTGGGAACCCTTACACCAGAACTGTGTAAGGCCTCCCATGAAGCTGCAGTCAAATGCAGTTACAGAGAACTAATACAGTGGGAAAGTTCATTCTCCTAGAAAGGCATTTCCTTACACAAGTATGAAAATGCTAGTAAATAAAAAGTTACCAACTTCATTAAAATTATATTTGTATAATGGCAACTTGTCCTAACACACAGTTAGATCTAAGGTTTAAAAAACCAATATTCCGAGGATTAACCAAGATGGCGGAGTAGAAGGACGTGCTCTCACTCCCTCTTGCGAGAGCACCAGAATCGCAACTGGCTGCTGGACAATCATTGACAGGAAGACCCTGGACTTCAGCAAGGAGGATACCCCACGTCCAAGGACAGAGGAGAAGCCACAGTGAGACGGTAGGAGGGGCGCAATCAGAGTAAAATCAAATCCCATAACTGCTGGGTGGGTGGCTCACAGACTGGCGAGCACTTATACCACAGAAGTCCACCCACTGGACTGAAGGTTCTGAGCCCCACGTCAGGCTTCCCAACCTGGGGGTCCGGCTACGGGAGGAGGAATTCCTAGAGAATCAGACTTTGAAGCCTAGTGGGAATTGATTGCAGGACTTTGACAGGACTGGGGGAAACAGAGACCCCACTCTTGGAGGGCACACACAAAGTAATGTGTGCATCGGGACCCAGGGGAAGGAGCAGTGACCCTGGGGGAGACTGAACCAGACCTACCTGCTGGTGTTGGGGGGTCTCCTGCAGAGGCGAGTGGTGGCTCTGTTTCACCGTGGGGATAAGGACACTAGCAGCAGAGGTTCTGGGAAGTTCTCCTTGGCGTGAGCCCTCCCAGAGTCTGCCATTAACCCCACCAAAGAGCACGGGTAGGCTCCAGTGTTGGGTTGCCTCAGGCAAAACAACCAACAGGGAGGGAACCCAGCCCCACCCATCAACAGTCAAGTGGATTAAGGTTTTACTGAGCTCTGACCGCCACAGCAACAGGGAGGGAACCCAGCCCCACCCATCAACAGTCAAGTGGATTAAGGTTTTACTGAGCTCTGACCGCCACAGCAACAGTCAGCTCTACCCACCACCAGAGCCTCCCATCAAGCCTCTCAGATAGCCTCAACCACCAGAGGGCAGACAACAGAAGCAAGAAAAACTACAATCCTGCAGCCTGTGGACCAAAAACCACAGTTACAGAAAGATAGAGAAGATGAAAAGGCAGAGGGCTATGTACCAGATGAAGGAACAAGAAAAAACCCCAGAAAAACAACTAAATGAAGTGGAGATAGGCAACCTTCCAGAAAAAGAATTCAGAATAATGATAGTGAAGATGATCCAGGACCTCGGAATAAGAATGGAGGCAAAGATTGAGAAGATGCAAGAAATGATTAACAAAGACCTAGAAGAATTAAAGAACAAACAAACAGAGATGACCAATACAATAACTGAAAGGAAAACTACACTAGAAGGAATCAATAGCAGAATAACTGAGTCAGAAGAACGGATAAGTGACCTGGAAGACAGAATGGTGGAATTCACTGCTGCGGAACAGACTAAAGAAAAAAGAATGAAAAGAAATGAAGACAGCCTAAGAGACCTCTGGGACAACATTAAACGCAACAACATTCGCATTATAGGGGTCCCAGAAGGAGAAGAGAGAGAGAAAGGACCAGAGAAAATATTTGAAGAGATTATAGTCGAAAACTTCCCTAACATGGGAAAGGAAATAGCCACCCAAGTCCAGGAAGCGCAGAGAGTCCCATACAGAATAAACCCAAGGAGAAGCACGCCGAGACACATAGTAATCAAAGTGGCAAAAATTAAAGACAAAGAAAAATTATTGAAAGCAGCAAGGGAAAAACGACAAATAACATACAAGGGAACTCCCATAAGGTTAACAGCTGATTTCTCAGCAGAAACTCTGCAAGCCAGAAGGGAGTGGCATGATATACTTCAAGTGATGAAAGGGAAGAACCTACAACCAAGATTACTCTACCCGGCAAGGATCTCATTTAGATTTGATGGAGAAATCAAAAGCTTTACAGACAAGCAAAAGCTAAGAGAATTCAGCACCACCAAACCAGCTCTACAACAAATGCTAAAGGAACTTCTCTAAGTGGGAAACACAAGAGAAGAAAAGGACCTACAAAAACAAACCCAAAACAATTAAGAAAATGGTCATAGGAACACACATATCGATAATTACCTTAAACGTGAATGGATTAAATGCCCCAACCAAAAGACATAGACTGGCTGAATGGATACAAAAACAAGACCCATATATATGCTGTCTACAAGAGACCCACTTTAGACCTAGGGACACATACAGACTGAAAGTGAGGGGATGGAAAAAGATATTCCATGCAAATGGAAATCAAAAGAAAGCTGGAGTAGCTATACGCATATCAGATAAAATAGACTTTAAAATAAAGAATGTTACAAGAGACAAGGAAGGACACTACATAATGATCCAGGGATCAATCCAAGAAGAAAATATAACAATTATAAATATATATGCACCCAACATAGGAGCACCTCAATACATAAGGCAACTGCTAACAGCTATAAAAGAGGAAATCGACAGTAACACAATAATAGTGGGGGACTTTAACACTTCACTTACACCAATGGACAGATCATCCAAAATGAAAATAAATAAGGAAACAGAAGCTTTAAATGACACAATAGACCAGATAGATTTAATTGATATATATAGGACATTCCATCCAAAAACAGCAGATTACACGTTCTTCTCAAGTGCGCACGGAACATTCTCCAGGATAGATCACATCTTGGGTCACAAATCAAGCCTCAGTAAATTTAAGAAAATTGAAATCATATCAAGCATCTTTTCTGACCACAACGCTATGAGATTAGAAATGAATTACAGGGAAAAAAACGTAAAAAAGACAAACACATGGAGGCTAAACAATACTTTACTAAATAACCAAGAGATCACTGAAGAAATCAAAGAGGAAATAAAAAAATACCTAGAGACAAATGACAATGAAAACACGACGACCCAAAACCTATGGGATGCAGCAAAAGCGGTTCTAAGAGGGAAGTTTATAGCTATACAAGCCTACCTAAAGAAACAAGAAAAATCTCAAGTAAACAATCTAACCTTACACCTAAAGAAACTAGAGAAAGAAGAACAAACAAAACCCAAAGTTAGCAGAAGGAAAGAAATCATAAAGATCAGAGCAGAAATAAATGAAATAGAAACAAAGAAAACAATAGCAAAGATCAATAAAACTAAAAGTTGGTTCTTTGAGAAGATAAACAAAATTGATAAGCCATTAGCCAGACTCATCAAGAAAAAGAGGGAGAGGACTCAAATCAATAAAATCAGAAATGAAAAAGGAGAAGTTACAACAGACACCGCAGAAATACAAAGCATCCTAAGAGACTACTACAAGCAACTTTATGCCAATAAAATGGACAACCTGGAAGAAATGGACAAATTCTTAGAAAGGTATAACCTTCCAAGACTGAACCAGGAAGAAACAGAAAATATGAACAGACCAATCACAAGTAATGAAATTGAAACTGTGATTAAAAATCTTCCAACAAACAAAAGTCCAGGACCAGATGGCTTCACAGGTGAATTCTATCAAACATTTAGAGAAGAGCTAACACCCATCCTTCTCAAACTCTTCCAAAAAATTGCAGAGGAAGGAACACTCCCAAACTCATTCTATGAGGCCACCATCACCCTGATACCAAAACCAGACAAAGACACTACAAAAAAAGAAAATTACAGACCAATATCACTGATGAATATAGATGCAAAAATCCTCAACAAAATACTAGCAAACAGAATCCAACAACACATTAAAAGGATCATACACCACGATCAAGTGGGATTTATCCCAGGGATGCAAGGATTCTTCAATATACGCAAATCAATCGATGTGATACACCATATTAACAAATTGAAGAATAAAAACCATATGATCATCTCAATAGATGCAGAAAAAGCTTTTGACAAAATTCAACACCCATTTCTGATAAAAACTCTCCAGAAAGTGGGCATAGAGGGAACCTACCTCAACATAATAAAGGCCATATATGACAAACCCACAGCAAACATCATTCTCAATGGTGAAAAACTGAAAGCATTTCCTCTAAGATCAGGAACGAGACAAGGATGTCCACTCTCACCACTATTATTCAACATAGTTCTGGAAGTCCTAGCCACGGCAATCAGAGAAGAAAAAGAAATAAAAGGAATACAAATTGGAAAAGAAGAAGTAAAACTGTCACTGTTTGCAGATGACATGATACTATACATAGAGAATCCTAAAACTGCCACCAGAAAACTGCTAGAGCTAATTAATGAATATGGTAAAGTTGCAGGATACAAAATTAATGCACAGAAATCTCCTGCATTCCTGTACACTAATGATGAAAAATCTGAAAGAGAAATTATGGAAACACTCCCATTTACCATTGCAACAAAAAGAATAAAATACCTAGGAATAAACCTACCTAGGGAGACAAAAGACCTGTATGCAGAAAACTATAAGACACTGATGAAAGAAATTAAAGATGATACCAACAGATGGAGAGATATACCATGTTCTTGGATTGGAAGAATCAACATTGTGAAAATGAGTATACTACCCAAAGCAATCTACAGATTCAATGCAATCCCTATCAAATTACCAATGGCATTTTTTACAGAGCTAGAACAAATCATCTTAAAATTTGTATGGAGACACAAAAGACCCCGAATAGCCAAAGCAGTCTTGAGGCAAAAAAATGGAGCTGGAGGAATCAGACTCCCTGACTTCAGACTCTACTACAAAGCTACAGTAATCAAGACAATATGGTACTGGCACAAAAACAGAAACATAGATCAATGGAACAAGATAGAAAGCCCAGAGATTAACCCACGCACCTATGGTCAACTAATCTATGACAAAGGAGGCAAAGGTATACAATGGAGAAAAGACAGTCTCTTCAATAAGTGGTGCTGGGAAAACTGGACAGCTACATGTAAAAGAATGAAATTAGAATACTCCCTAACACCATACACAAAAATAAACTCAAAATGGATTAGAGACCTAAATATAAG
Organism: Eschrichtius robustus; assembly: GCF_028021215.1. Lineage (NCBI taxonomy): Eukaryota > Metazoa > Chordata > Mammalia > Artiodactyla > Eschrichtiidae > Eschrichtius > Eschrichtius robustus. The sequence continues at coordinate 22,082,509 of NC_090838.1, read as the reverse complement.
ACTGGACACTATAAAACTCTTAGAGGAAAACATAGGAAGAACACTCTTTGACATAAATCACAGCAAGATCTTTTTTGATCCACCTCCTAGAGTAATGGAAATAAAAACAAGAATAAACAAGTGGGACCTAATGAAACTTCAAAGCTTTTGCACAGCAAAGGAAACCATAAACAAGACGAAAAGACAACCCTCAGAATGGGAGAAAATATTTGCAAATGAATCAACGGACAAAGGATTAATCTCCAAAATATATAAACAGTTCATTCAGCTCAATATCAAAGAAACAAACACCCCAATCCAAAAATGGGCAGAAGACCTAAATAGACATTTCTCCAAAGAAGACATACAGACGGCCACGAAGCACATGAAAAGATGCTCAACATCACTAATTATTAGAGAAATGCAAATCAAAACTACAATGAGGTATCACCTCACTCCTGTTAGAATGGGCATCATCAGAAAATCTACAAACAACAAATGCTGGAGAGGGTGTGGAGAAAAGGGAACCCTCTTGCACTGTTGGTGGGAATGTAAATTGATACAGCCACTATGGAGAACAATATGGAGGTTCCTTAAAAAACTAAAAATAGAATTACCATATGACCCAGCAATCCCACTACTGGGCATATACCCAGAGAAAACCGTAATTCAAAAAGACACATGCACCCAAATGTTCATTGCAGCACTATTTACAATAGCCAGGTCATGGAAGCAACCTAAATGCCCATCAGCAGACGAATGGATAAAGAAGTTGTGGTACATATATACAATGGATTATTACTCAGCCATAAAAAGGAACGAAATTGAGTCATTTGTTGAGACGTGGATGGATCTAGAGACTGTCATACAGAGTGAAGTAAGTCAGAAAGAGAAAAACAAATATCGTATATTAATGCATGTATGTGGAACCTAGAAAAATGGTACAGATGAGCCAGTTTGCAGGGCAGAAGTTGAGACACAGATGTAGAGAATGGACATATGGACACCAAGGGGGGAAAACTGCGGTGAGGTGGGGATGGTGGTGTGCTGAATTGGGCGATTGGGATTGACATGTATACACTGATGTGTATAAAATTGATGCCTAATAAGAACCTGCAGTATAAAAAAACAAACAAAACAACTAATACTAAACTTTCATTGGGTTATTTGTATGGAAATACGTTAATATAAATGTTTCAGACATTACATGAAATTTCTAAAAATCTTATATTTGTATTTGTATGGAAATATGTATGGAAATATGTTAATATAAATGTTTCAGACACTACATGAAATTTCTAAAAATCTTATATTTGTATTTGTATGGAAATATGTTAATATAAATGTTTCAGACATTACATGAAATTTCTAAAAATCTTATATGTTCTGGTATAATGTTATAAGTAATAATCCTAGTTATTACTTTAAAATGTATATCTCAGAAATAACTAATTTTCTTGTCAACTGCATTATTATGAACTTTCATCAAATCTTTAACCGTGGTCATTTTTAAGTCTTTTGTCATTTACAGACAGTTCTGGGTGTACTCTGATGATTTTGCAAATATGTTCCTATAAAAGGGTTTCATCTTCAAGAAAGTCATGGAAAAGACTCTGACAAGTACAGGTTTCTGGTAACTGACTGTACTGCTGAACTGAATGAATAAGCATTTTCAGAACTCTAATGAAAAACTGATGAACTCATAAAAGTGCTAACAAAAGATCAAGATGAAAAAAAAAAAAATTAATTACATGGGACTGAGTGAACTGATGAGGATGAGTATAATTTTTGTGACTTTCTGTCTGAATTAAAAAAAAAAAAAATCCCACAAGGACTCAGAGGCAAAGAATATACGAATCAATTTTCACTGCAAAGTAAAGGAGCTGTTACAGTGGAGGATTACTGGACTGAATGTCAATATTATGACATAATATGAGTGTGTTTCATGTTTGGTAATTGCAATCATTGTTGCTTTTGTTGTGGTCATCCATGTACAATGCTTGGTGCCAGTCTATTTATCTCTTGTAAAAATAAAATACAGTGTGTGTGTGTGTGTGTGTGTGTGTGTGTGTGTGTGAAAAAAATAAATAAATAAATAAATGTGGAAAAAAAAAAACAACCCAATATTCCAAACTGAGTATCTTTTAATAGTAAAATAATTTTTAAATGACTTAGAAATTACTGACAATTTAAATGTAATTTCAAATTTGTCTCTCAACATATTTTTTTGTTTGTTTAATTTTTTTTTTTTTTTGGCCACACCATGCAGAGGCTTGTGGGATCTTAGTTCCCCGACCAGGGACTGAACCCACGCCCTGAGCAGTGAAAGCATGGAGTCCTGACCACTAGACCGCCAGGGAATTCCCTCTCAACTATACTTCTTGAGTGCTTACTATAGGTCAGGCAGTGTGCTGGGTGCTGGGAATACAGCAGTGACAAGAACAAAACACATATCTTGGCATTATAACATAAAAAGGATTTTGGGGTGAACTATGCTCTAAAAATGTATCTTTCACTAAATTCTAATTACCTCAATATACTGGGGACTCAAGATTTTAAAGTTTAACATGTGGGAGAACAAAGTGGGTTGAGTTCCCTTTTAAAAAGATTATGCAAGTGGGAATTCTCAAGCGGGGATTCAGGTTAACAACAAATCAGGCAGTTTACTCTGGTTCTTTATTACAGAAATTGCAGCTAACCATTGGCACGCTGAAATGCTAAGCATAATAACCTTCTTATACTCTCATTCCTATGATCTCTTATTTTACATCTAATCATGACTCTCAATATTATTATTGATCTATTTTCTAATTGTGGTTTGTTTTTCCTACCAGATCTAAGATTCTTGGTGCCAAGAACTGCTTTACAGTTTTAAAAATGTCTTAGTACAGCATCTAGCACAGTGCTAAGCACCCAGCACTGATGAAATTTTACTGTATGACTGTAATCATCAGCTAAACTCAAAAACTGTCATTTTACAGATGACAACAGATTAGAAACCACTTCCACTTCTGGCCACATCTTAGTCTCCTGGGCCTAAGCATCTTTTCTTTTTTTTTTTTAATTTTTTTTTTTAATTTTTATTTATTTATTTTTGGCTGCATCGGGTCTTCATTGCTGCGCGCGGGCTTTCGCTAGCTGCGGCGAGCGGGGGCTAATAATCTTCATCGCGGTGCACGGGCTTCTCATTGCAGTGGCTTCTCTTGTTGCAGAGCACAGGCGCCAGGCGCGCGGGCTTCAGTAATTGTGGCTCACGGGCTCTAGAGCGCAGGCTCAGTAGCTGTGGTGCATGGGCTTAGTTGCTCCGCGGCATGTGGGATCTTCCCGGACCAGGGATCAAACCTGTGTCCCCTGCACTGGCAGGCAGATTCTTATCCACTGTGCCCCCAGGGAAGCCCAAGCCTAAGCATCTTTAAATCTTTAAATCTCTAGAATCCAGCAGCACTGGTGTCCATAACGTGGCTACTCCACCGACTATGTATGGAGATAAAGGTTTGCTGAATGAAAGGTTTGCATAAGACTTGATTCCCGGTCTAGTGCTCTTTTCCTGACAAAAACTGATGATTTAACTGGAATTGGGAAGGCGCTCTCATCCTCACCTCTGAGAAAGCTAAAAGTGTGACTATTTGTGGAAGGTCCTCCCTTTGAAGAGTTGTACATGCAACTCAGAATTTAAACTTAAAGTCATTACCTAAAATTACTCTATTTTCACAATAAATAATAATAACAACAACAGCTAACATTTGTTGGGCATTTACTATGTGGCGAGCACTGTTCTAAGTTCTTTAATTAGATTAAACTATTTAAGCCCACGGCAACCTTCAGAAATAGATGCTATTATTATCTCCATTTTACAGATGAGGAAACTGAGGCAAACAGAAGACATGCAACTTGCTAATAAGTGACAGAGCTGGGATCCAAGCCCAGGATGTCTAGCTCCAGGGCCCATTTTCTTAACCACCAAACTAAATCATCTCTCAATAATTAAAGGGGAAACCATCAGACTTACTGAAAAATGTGAATTATAACTCCTTTCAACAAATGTGTTTTTATTAAGTACTTATAATAATGGAAAGTAAAAGCTGACAATAAGTTGCCAAAAAGTGTTCAACCACATGTGCTTTAATGAAAAGAAAATGATTTCTCAGTAATATGAACTGTATACATGTGAATCAATGATGCAAAAGAGGGAACAAGGCCCTTATAACCTTATAACTTGATTAAATAGGCGCCACAATGTTGACACTCTTGATTTATTCAGCAAACTCTTTAAATAAATAGTGAAACATAAATTTGGATTTGAATCCTCTTTAAATTATTACTTGTTCCTAATTACTGAGATCGAACTCTAATTAGTAGAGTTTCACTCTAAAGAGGAAAAGGTAGGCAATTTCACAACACTTTATATGATTTGAGTGACAGCCAAGAATTAATCTGGATTAACAAAGTTATATGAAGATATTCTACAACATTTAAGACATCAGCATTTTTAAGACAATGCAAAATATATGCTTTCTAGTTTAATGCTAAACCTATTATTTGACATACTTTCTGGAAAAAATAATGACAAACCATTTCTATTCTCCAAGCCACCTAAAAAGAACAAAGTAGATGAGTCTAGGGTTCCTTCCCTGAGTCTACGTCAGTTTCCTTTACCCTGACTATTAATTCACCATTTGGCATGTTCTCCTACATAGCTTCCTGTTTTCTTGATAATGACGTTTGTGCTTAACCAACAATATTTAACAGCAGCTAAGAAGGAAGTCTTCAGCTTTGGCAACCTAAAATAACAGGTGAGTATAAAGAAAAAACAGGCTCAAAGACCAATAACTGCATTTTAAATAACTATTAAGTTATAAATCAGAGTGAATTATTGTCAGTTGATATTCAGCACATTTCCATTTTACAGAATTAATTTATTTTCTCTGAACTAAATCTAATATCAATAATTCCACTCAGACTAAATCAGTTTCAAAATTATCACGGTTTCTAGACTGAAAGTCAGCAGTAAAGAAGCTAGAAGACAGAAGTAGGATATCTTAACAGCTATCTAAATAATCTATAAAATGGGCATTTTATCTGTGAAGGCATCTGAACCTCTGATTCACAGAATCTTTCACCCTCAGTCTTGGAAGGGAATTATGGTCCATCTAAGTTGACTGTATCAAAACCCACTAGGTCAAGTCTTAGGCATTTCTACAAGAAGACTCATGAATTAAAATTGGTAAAAGGAGGCAGCAAAATCACACTGAAGTAGATGTTTTAGATCAGGGGTCCCCAACCCCCAGGCTGCGGACCAGTACCGGTGTGCAGCCTGTTAGGAACCGGGCCTCACAGCAGGAGGTGAGCAGTGGGTGAGCGAGAGAAGCTTTATTTGCCGCTCCCCATGGCTTGCATTACCACCTGAACCATCCCCCAACCCAGTCCATGGCAAAACTGTCTTCCATGAAACTGGTCCCTGGTGCCAAAAAGGTTGGGGACCACTATTTTAGATCATTATCCAGGAGAATGGAACTACCTACTTGATGACATATGATGTTCCTGATATACCAAATACATCCTCTACATCTCTAAAGCCTAAAATCTATTTCTGAGCCCTACTAGAAAGTGATAGATTTAATTCTTAGCATAGGAATCCAAAATGCCATTACCAGAATAAGTGAGTCAGCCCAGAATGTTTTAAAAATTATAAAATTAAAATATTCAAAAATATGTGTTTGCCAGTTCATGTGGCATCAACTGTTATTCTCAGTTTCCATGCTATATCTCCATTTATAAATGAGAGATTTCAACTCTACTTTAGAGTAGGGAGTATTTTTAAATCTTAGTAGGTGTTCTTATAGCAAAAATGTGGTTTAAATTGCAATATGATTTCAGTAGGAATGATGGGCTCAAATACTATTTTTAGCCGTTAACTAGGAGGGGGGGAATCCTTTAACTTTCTGAGATAGATGCTTAGCTCATTACTGTCCAACCTTTCTTCTTTTCTAATATGTGCATTTAATTCACTCTGCTAACAGAATAAAAAAGAAAATTAAGAGGATTATCTCAATAAGTGCAGGGTGTTTGATAAAATTAAATATCCATTTATGATTTTTAAAACTCTTTGAAAACAAGGACCAAAAAAAGAAACTTCTGGGGCTTCCCTGGTGGCACAGTGGTTAAGAATACACCTGCCAATGCAGGGAACACAGGTTCGAGCCCTGGTCTGGGAAGATCCCACATGCTGTCGAGCAACTAAGCCCGTGCGCCACAACTACTGAGCCTGCACTCTAGAGCCTAAGAGCCACAACTACTGAGCCTGTGTGCCACAACTACTGAAGCCCGTGTGCCTAGAGCCCATGCTCTGCAGCAAGAGAAGCCACTGCAATGAGAAGCCCACGCACCGCAATGAAGAGTAGCTCCTGCTCGCCGCAACTAAAGAAAACCCGCGGGCAGCAATGAAGACCCAATGCAGACAAAAATAAAAATAAATAAAATAAATAAATTTTTTTAAAAAAGAAACTTCCTTACTATGATAAAGGCCATCTACCAAAAACCTACAGCAACATCATACTTAGTAACAAAATGTTAAATTTTTCCCTTTGAGATAGAGAATGAGACAAGGATATCCTTTCTTACTACTTTTACTTAACATTGTACTGGAGGTCCTGGCTAGTACACAGTATGTAGCATGGGGAAATAAGCGTATAAATATTGGAAAGGAAGAAATAAAACTATACTTATTTGCCGATAATATGACTGCATGTAGAAAGCTTTTAAAATCTTCATCTGCATCATTGGAAATAATATGTGAGTTTAGTAAAGTTGCTAGACAAAGAACATACAACAAAAATCAACTGTATACTGTATATGTACATCTATATACCATCAACAATCAGTTAAAAAATAAAAACTTTTAGAAAGATGCCATCGAAAATAACATCAAACAATCAAATACATAGAAACAAATGTCACAAAAGATGCACAAGAACACTATTTAGAAAGCTATTATTAAGAAGAAAATAAACAAAAATGAACATAGATATCGTGTTAAGATTAAGAGAAACATAATGAAAAGATGATAGTTCTCCTTAGGTTGACCTGAAACCTGAAAGGCAGATTCTAAATGGAATGTTAAGAACCAAGAATAGACCAGATTCTCTTGAAGAAGAAAACTTGAGAGAATTATTTACAATAACCAAAAGGTGGAAGCAACCCAAGTATCCACCGACTGATGAATGGATAAACAAAATGTAGTATATACATATAATGGAATGTTATTCAATAGCCTTAAAAAGAAAGGAAATTTGGGGACTTCCCTGGTGGTCCAGTGGTTAAGAATCTGCCTTCCAATGCAGAGGGTTTCGAACCTTGGTCAGGGAACTAAGATCCCACATGCCACAACTAGAGAGTCTGCGTGCCACAACTACTGAGCCCACATACTCTGAATCCTGCGCACCACAACTAGAGAGAAGCCTGTGCACCACAACAAAGAGCCTGCCCACCGCAACGAAAGATCCCATGTGCCACAACTAAGACCCGATGCAGCCAAAATCAATCAATCAATAAAAAGGAAGGAAATTTTGACATATGCTACAACATGGATAAACCTTGAAGATACTATACTAAGTGAAATAAGCCAGTCACCAAAGGACAAATACTGTATGATTCCATTTATATGAGGTACCTAGAGTAGTCAAATTCAAAAAGACAGAAAATAGAATGATGGTTGCCAGGGGCTGAGGGGAAAGGAGAAATAGTGTTTATTGGGTACAGAGTTTCAGTTTTGCAAGACGAAAAAGTTCTAGAGATGGATGGTGATAATGACGGCACACCAATCTGAATATACTTAATGCCACTGAACTGTAAACTTAAAAATGGATAAAATAGTAAATTTTATGTTATATTTTACCACAGTAAGGAAAAAAACTCAGTAGGAGAACTTGCTCTGTTGGATATCAAAAATTACTATAAATCATTAAAATAATGACATTGGTACAAAGACAGACAAATAGAACAGTGGAACAGAATAGAGAGTCCAGGGAAAGATCCTCACATATCTGGACACTTGATTTATGACAAAGGCATCTTTACACAGAAGTAAGGAAAGGAAATTGTTTTCGATAAATGGTGCTGGGTCAACTGGGTATACTTACAGTGAAAAGTATGAAACCTGATCCCTATCCTGGTAATATTCCACAAAAATCAAGTCTAAGTGGATTGAAGCTCTGAATGTAAACAGTGAAGAAAAATATTTTTAGAAGATAACTTGGGATGGAGAGAGATAATGTAAGAATATCTTCAAGAACTTGGGGTGAACAAAAATTCCCCAAAAGCACTAACTATAAGGGAAAAGATGGGTAAATAGGATCACCTTAATATTAGATCTCCCGTTCATCAAAAAACACCATTAAGGGAGTGAAAGACAAGCCACAGAGTGACAGATGATATCTGCAACCTATAAAATTGATTAAAGGCTCATATCCAGACCATATAAAGAACTCCTGTAGTGTTAATAAGAAAAAGATAACTAAGTTAGCAGACCCAAAGGAGCACTTCATAAAAAGGGATCCAAATGGTCGATAAACTTATGAAAAAGTGCTTATGCAAGTTCACATTTTCCTTTCCCATAATACTAAATAATTTTGAAACAGCTATTTTCATGATCTTCATCTCTTCTTTAATTGAATTTTTCTTAACTCTTATGGAAACATTTCCAAAAATTTGTGATGGGGGATACACATTTCTTTACTTGAAATCAATTTATAAGTATTTGTTGAACATTACTAAGATGACTATATAAAGTGTTACACCGGGCTTCCCTGGTGGCGCGGTGGTTGAGAGTCTGCCTGCCAATGCAGGGGACACGGGTTCGAACCCTGGTCTGGGAGGATCCCACATGCCGCGGAGCGACTAGGCCCGTGAGCCACAACTACTGAGCGTGCGCTTCTGGAGCCTGTGCTCCACAACAAGAGAGGCTGCCATAGTGAGAGGCCCGCGCACCGCGATGAAGAGTGGCCCCCGCTTGCCGCAACTAGAGAAAGCCCTCGCATAAATAAATAAAATTTAAAGTGTTACACCTAACAGGTCAATGGTCCATGGTCTGTCTTCACGTGAGTATGTAAGACAACGCACTAGGATGCAGGAAGAAAAACTCAGGGGAAAAGAGTGTGTGTGTGTGTGTGTGTGTGTGTGTGTGTGTGTGTATGCATATATATGTATATGTATGTGTGTATATATATATATATATGCATATATATGTATATGTACATGTGTGTGTATATATATATATGGACAGAGAGAGAGAAATTAATCCTTACCAATACGTAATATACAGACTGACCCTGGCACTCTCTTTCAGTTCCCACATAGTTGTTCAAGTGCCCTGAGTTTAAAAAGATTACTTTTTCAGGTATGACAAGTGAAAATACCATGTTAAAATTATGTAAATTATGTTTACAGTAATGCTTATTTCATTTTATATCATTTTTTAAATTTTTATTTTATATTGGAGTATAGTTGATTAACAATGTTGTGCTAGTTTCAGGTGTACAGCAAAGTGATGCAGTTATACATATACATATATCTTTTTTCAGATTCTTTCCCATATGGGTTATTACAGAATACTGAGTAGAGTTCCCTGTGCTATACAGTAGGTCCTTGTTGATTATCTACTTTATATACAGTAATAGTGTGTGTATCATTCTTTTCAATATATGTCATATATGTTTTATAATATACAAGTATGTTTTATAATTAAATAAATATGCATGTATTAGGGGTTCATAATCAAATTATTTGAGGTACATAATCAAAAAAGATCACTGCTATAAGAGATACAGAAAGGAGTCTCTATTCTCAAGAACCTTGAACTGTAATCAGAAGACAAAAATCAAACCTGTGAAAGTCAAACAAGGCACAATTTAAATAACAATTCAAGACAACAATAGATACCAGTCACAAAGCAATTAACATGATTAATTGCCAAATTAGTGGTGAAAGAAAATAAGCACAATAGGAGTTGAGAGAGCAGAGAAACCACTTTCAGCAGGTAGTCAAGGAAGGTTCACTGGAACCCGGGCTCTAAGAATTAGTTGGATCTGATCAAGAGAGAGGAAGGAAAACTAAGTACCTGCAAGTGTCCTTAAATAGGGCAAAACCAAGGAGACAGATGCTCTGCTAAAACAAAAGCTCTATAATAAACTAGAGTACATTAAACCTTGGATCCCTTAGTGCTCAGCAGCCTACCTGGTGGCACACAGGAGGCACCTGAAAACTACTGCATATATAGTACAGGTGAGCAAGTGGAGCCGGAGAGGACAAGTGTACTCCAAGGTCATATCAAAGTTGAAACAAATTACATAAATGTCCTGGATGGATTCCTATTCCAACTGTGGGAATGCTGGTGATTCTTACATTAAAAAATATTATAGAAATACCCAGGGACAAGGCCAACTTACATACTGTTTTTTGTTTGTTTGTTTGTTTGTTTTTTAATTTATTTATGGCTGTGTTGGGTCTTCGTTTCTGTGCGAGGGCTTTCTCTAGTTGCGGCAAGTGGGGGCCACTCTTCACCGCGGTGCGCGGGCCTCTCACTATCGCGGCCTCTCCCGTTGCGGAGCACAGGCTCCGGACGCGCAGGCTCAGTAATTGTGGCTCACGGGCCCAGTTGCTCCGCGGCATGTGGGATCTTCCCAGACCAGGGCTCGAACCTGTGTCCCCTGCATTAGCAGGCAGACTCTCAACCACTGCACCACCAGGGAAGCCCTTACATACTGTTTTTTACAATTAATGTACAACATAATTTTAGAAAAAGCAATTTTTATATCAAGTACTTAATTTGTTCAATAAAAATATTCCTGTAACAGTTTTAGGCCACCATTTTCATTCCTTGACCCCAAACATGACCTAAATGGATGTATTCCCTATTCTCTGAACTCTGCTTTATATTTTATACCATTTATAACCTATATGCTAAATCCCAATCTCAATTCCTGCTCCTTACAGGAAAGGACTGGAGAGTATTTATCTTGGCATGCTCCAGTGGCTCACGTTCTCAAGGGAATGAACTAGCAGAGCTTTGATCTTCCTCTTACTGATTTTCATGATATTCGTTTTATTTGTTTGTATCTCCACAGTGCCTCACACTTACTAGGTGCTCAGTATATTTCTTCTTATGAAAAATAAATTTGAACACTGCTATATTTAAAATAGATAACCAACAAGGACCTACTGTACAGCACAGGGAACTCTGCTCAATATTCTGTAATAACCCAAATGGGAAAAGAATTTGAAAAAGAATACATACATGTATATGTATAACTGAATCACTTTGCTGTACAACTGAAACTAACACAACATTGTTAATCAACTATACTCCAGTATAAAATAAAAATTTAAATAAATAAATAAATTTGAGCGAACATGAACAGTACAAAGGCAGGGTACAGAAAAGAATAAATGGAAAACTGGTAGGGGACAGGGGAGGACAGAGAGAAGAAAAAACAACAAGAAAAAGTACAAGAGTGAACCGCAGTAGAAACAGACAACAAGGTGGAGGTAAAAATGGAGAAGGGGAGAGAGAATGGGAGAGCGGAGGGAAGAGGGAGAGTTAATAGATTCTGAAGTGTCATTAAAGGATTCCCTTTCCTGTTGGTGAGAGGTGCTTTCCAAAGATGAAAGAAAAGTTTTTTAAATTCTAAAATTCTTCTCTTTAAGTGATTATGAAAAAACTTAGCATCTGCTATATGAGCATATCTGGAACTACAAGATAATGGGACAAATGTGCCATCCATGGATTTTAGGTGTAGGTGGTTTTAGAGGATTTTTTTCTTAGATTGCCATTTGAGATACAATTGTTATACACTATGAATTTTAAAGCCTCGTGCAGGTTAAATAATCGGTCTCTTCCTTGGTTTCCTCATCTGTAAAATGGGGATGACAGTCACACTCCATGGAGCTGTTATGAGGATCCACTGACTTGATACATATAAAGTGCTTAGAACAGGGCCTGGCACAGAGTATATAATTACTGTTAGGAGTATTCAAAAGCACAAATTGCAAAACCAGAAATATGGAGAAGGAAAGTCTATCTCAAACACTGTATTCATTAAAGCCTTAATTTTGCTTGGGTAATAATTTTCAGAATTTAAAGCAAACAAACAAACAAAAATCTTCAATTGACCCCCTCAACTCATTACTATGCCTTCTTTATTCCACAGACAAAAATTATCAGAAGGGGTCCCATCGTGCAGAGATTGAATCAGAGCAGTAAAATGATTTTCCCAGGTCCCAAGTCAAATCTAATGGAGCTCAGGATGCCCCTCATGTTGCACAGCAGGACCCACAGGCGAACAAAGAGAAGAATATCAGCTGGAGGATCTAAGTGGTAGCAGAGCCGGAAGAGAACAGAAGGAGCCATCAGAGAAAAGCAAGGAGGGGAAGCCTCTAGTCTAGACCAGAGGCTTTCACACCTTTCTGATACACAGTAAGAAACTTACATATCACCACTTTATACCACCACTCACTACACACACATGTGCTGAGTATATATGTACATATACGGGTACGTGTGTATACACGAGTGTCTATGTGTCTATATATACAAATTGAAACATTTTTCTGTAATACTTAGCTCTACTACATGAAATGCACTGATATTTTTTATTCAATTCTATCCTATTTCATATTTTTTTTAATGTGGATCGAGACCCACTAAAATGATTTTATAACACACCAATGGGTTACAACCTGCCAATGGTTTGCAACACAAAGCTCTGTCCAATACAACCTCAGAGAATATAACTTCCAGAAAAATGAACATAACAGTACTGTACTCCACACTGGTTAAAACCATCCCTCAAACATGTCATTCAGCTCTAGGTATTACACTTTGAGAAGCAGAGAGACTAACTGGATCACATTCAGAAAAGCCAACAAGAATGGTAAAAGGACACAAATCACATGGTATAAGCAAAGGCTATGTGTCAGCCTGCAGAAGAGAAAAATACAAAACATGACAGCTATCTTCATTTATGTGAAGTGCTGTCGCATCGAGGACTGATTGTTTGTTCCATACTGTGTCAAGATGTAGAAGTGACACAAAAGCACTTTCTAACAGCACAGCTGCCCAATAAGTGGCCTTGGGACTCATGGAGTTTCCCTGTGACTGGAGATACGCAGGCACAGCCTGGGCAGGCGCTTAGCAGGGAAGCATTAGAAGGGGCTAATATATCACATGGTGGTTGTTAGGGTTTAATGCCTTCCGATCCTGAAATTCTGTTAACTCTAGACTAGATTAAGACAATATTATACTATAACACGACTTAAAAAGCCAACACCAGTTCTTTATTAAGTTTTTATAAAGAAATGAATTCTACCATGAACTACATTAAACCACCTGAAATGGCAAATGTTAACATTTTAACAAAAAACAATATAATAAAAATTGACTTAATGTGCCCAGCCCAGTCAATAAAAATCATCAGTTTCGACAGAAAAACTGAAATGCCACCCAAGTCACTGGCATAGTGTTAAGATGTTTATCAACTTAGAAAATATAAATCCATATATAGCTTTAACAAGCAAATAGCAAAAAATGTTTGATCTTTTTTTTTTTTTTTTTGGTGGGGGTGGGGTGCCATGCCACACAGCATACGGGATCTTAGTTCCCCCACCAGGGCTCAAACCCGCGCCCTCTGCAGTGGAAGCGCAGAGTCCTAACCACTGGGCCGCCAGGGAAGTCCTTAAATGTTTGATCTTTAGAATGCGCAGGAATAAAGGAAGAAGGTTTCCCCAGAAAAGACTATACTGTAAACATTCTCTCCTTACTCAAAAGTCATGCTTCTTTGGTCTATATGTAGAATACATAAACAAAGTAATGATGCTCTGTCTGAGTTTTTACTGAACCAACTAACTGAAAGTTTTGAGAGAAGTCTTCATTCTTATAAGCTTCTAACATATTTGTTCTACTGTATTTGTTTCAAAAGAAAAAGAAACCAGTATCTCAGATTATCCAATGTGTAGCTAGGAATTACTTATCACTAATGTACTACACTGTCTCACCCCTCAGGTAGAATTCTCAAAAAGGCCAACTCCGGGACCGTCAGAATGTAGAAATCCTCTGAATAGTGACACTCAAAGTGGGGCCCATGGACCAGTGCTAGACTATAAACTATTACTAATCCATGACGAGACAAGCACAGATACTGAGAGTAAGAATTTAGAAACTTTTAGAGCAATTTATAAGAGTAGTTTTAATTTTGATGAATCTAATATAAAGAAGGATCTAATATAAATATTTCATTTTTCTAGTAATTCTTTCTTATTATATTTTAGAAAAGTATCAGTTGGTGACAGACTGGAAGTTTTTTAAAACTCTAGTCCTTCACCAAAGACAGTTTGAGAAACATTTATCTAAATATCCTTTAAATGCTGAAGGTCCTTGACCATAAAGATAAACTGCTTTACTTTGATGTCCCCCAATCTCTCTATTCCCTTTGGTTTTCCCACTACAGTAACAAACACTATTTACTCCTTGCCAAGTGTTCTTTTGATATCCCTGCTAAGTTGACAGTAATATCAATATAGCTCACTGCTTAAAATTTATCATTGGATTATCTATCTGACTGCTCAGAATTTGTAACACTACTTCATTTGCATCCAGATGTAGCTCCAACACGTTCTTGGATTCATTCCTGTTAAGAAGATATTAACTAATTTGACGATCCAGTTTGGAAGGGTCACCCAATCTTATAATATGACTGCTGGCATAATCTGTGGCAGCAAGTCATAATTTTTTAGAAAGTCTAAAGATAGTATAGCTCAGTTCTAAATCCTAGGCCTCCACACCTAAAGTATTGGCCTGCTGCGTCCTGAACTCATGATTAAAGACCTGGTATCTCTGCAATTCTGCCAATCTACCTGGACTCTCAATTCTCCATTTGAACTATTTGGTCCCCAGAATCCCTTCTGATTACACATTCTTTTATTTCTTACACAAATATGTACAAAGATGGATATACTAAATATATAGTAGTCCCCCCTTAAATGCAGTTTTCCTTTCCAAGATTTCAGTTACCAACGGTCAAAGTCTGAAAATATTACATGGGAAACTCCAGAAATAAACAGCTCATAAGTTTTAAGTTTCATGCCCTTTCTGAGATCTCGGGCTGTCCCATCAGGAATCCCCAACCATGTCATAGTCTGTTCCTGACATACAACTGCTGACATCATCAGGGCTCAATGATCCAAGATCACCTGAAGCAGATGATCGTCCTCCTGACCAACCATCAGGTCATTAGTAGCCTAACACTAAGGCACAATTCTTGTACCATTTACCTCACTTCACCTAATCATGTAGGCATTTGATCACCTCCATCATCTTAAGAAGAAAAAGGGTGCTTACAGTACAAGATATTTTGAAAGAGAGACCACAGTCACATAACTTTTTTACCGTATATTGTTATAATTGTTCTATTTTATTATTGTTGCTGTTAATCTCTTACTGTGCCTAATTTATAAATTAAACTTTATCATAAGTATATATGGAGCTCAGTACTATCTGTGGTTTCAAGCATCGCTGGGGGTTCTTGAAACATATCTCCCATGGATAAAGGGAGACTAGTGTATTTATAAAAACCTGCCAATAACAAACAACTCCTGAAGACATTTTTATTATCCAAAAATATAATCAATACTACTCTTAGGAAAAATTAAATAAATACACAGGGCTGTGCTATAAGAAATTATTCCAGAATGCCAATAATTACATGCTTTTAGCTAAAATTTGCAACATCACTTAAGCTTCCAACTGTTCAATAACTTGAATAATGGAAAAAAGCAAAAAAAAAAATACGAAGGAGTCTGAGAATTTAGGTCAAAGAATGAATCAGTGACAGACAATAAAATAACTACATGTGTTTAACTTGTGCCCCAGTTCCAACTATGAAATTGTTTAGTCTTTAATTTGTAGACATCTACAAACTCTTGTCAAATTATCTGCAACACTGAGAGCCAGCTCATTTGTAGTAACTTATTGCCTAGAAAATATTGTTATTTTAGACAGCTACTTTTTCTGAATGACTTCTAATACTGACCTCTTCCTGATGTTTAAGTTTTAGTCTCAACTGCCTAAGAAATTTCTGAAATCCATCCAGTAAATGGGTTTTCTTACTACCATATCTAAAGATGTTTCACAAATGTAGATGGCCAAAACACCTGTTTCACAGTATACTATATTAATAAGTGATTCCTATCTTTTTCTGGCCAATGCTTTCTTGAAAAATAAATAAATAATATCTGGCAGAGAAGACCTGGGATCCAGTCCTGTTCTCCACCACTTATCAGCTAAGTAACCCTGAATGAGTTGCTTAATCTCTCTGAGACTTATGTCCTCACATGTTTTAAAAAAAATTTTAAAGGGATGATTATAAAAACATTCCTCACAGATTTACTGAGGGCAAAAAAGAGCCAATGAAAAAAAGAGCTTTATACTACTCACAAATGCTAAATACAGTTATTGTCCATTTCTTTATGGTAAAAAGATGATAGATAGATAGATAGAGAGAGAGACAGATAGATAGATATTGTCTATTTAGAGCTCTGAATCCACTGGTGGCCATGGTCAGTATCCAATATCCAATTCACAGTAAAATAAATTTTATATTCTTTCCCAGGAATGCTATTGAAAGTTCTGTCATTCCTACAATATAAAGTATATACTCACACAAAGAGTCCTGATGATAAACCTACACCGGGAAGAGCACAAAGTGACAAAGATGCTCTCTTTTGAATTTCATTCTTCCTCAAGTCCGTTTCTTCTACCTTCTATCCCAATGTCTGTGTTTTCTCCTAATACTAATAAAAATTTCCCCTGATGCTGTCTCATCCCTCTGGGCTCCTACAGCAGAAACTGTTTTTAAGCCAGATCTACCTTTTTTTAAATGAATCACACAAGTAAAAACCTTTCACTATAAAAAAAATTATAATACTATGGAAATCAAAGTACCAAGTATCCCTTCACGGCTCATACTCCTTCCCTCTCCCAAGTTAACCACTGAATTGAGGTTTTTAAATATCCTTCCAAACCTTCCTCCATACGTTTAGATATACATATGTACACATGTATAGAAGACTTCTGTACACAGATACAGTCATACAATACCTGTTATACTGTAGACTGACACTTAACCTACTTGCCATTCAGTCCTGATCAACACTCCTCTAGTGGCACTTTGGCAATACAGACAGTACTTCCCAGTGGTGGGTCACTGAGATCATTCCACTCACAGCACAGTTTCTTAGAGCTTCAACAAGTATTTACTGAGTGCCTACTTTGTGCCACATACAGGGTGTAAGGTCCTGAACAAAACAGGCATGGTGCCTGCCTTCATGGAGCTAAAAGTATGGCATAAGACACAGCATTAAATAAATAATCAGCTGTGAATATAATTTCAAATGGCAGAAGTGCTAAAATAAGATGTTACAGGAGCAACCTAAATGGGAAAAGAATTTGAAAAAGAATAGATACATGTGTATGTATCACTGAATCACTTTGCTGTACACCTGAAACTAGTACAACATTGCTGATCAACTATAATCCAATATAAAATAAAAAGTTAAAAAAAAAATAAGATGTTACAGGAGAACACAACCAGGAAATCTAATTTAGATGGGGGCTAGGAGAGCCCTCTGAAACTCTGAAAAATTTACATTCAAGCTAAATCTGAAGCATTGTAGAAATCAAACAATTCATAACAGGAGGAGAAAGAATGATCCAGGAAAAGGAAGAAGGTGAGCAAAAGCCCCCACTGGAAAAGGGCTTGGGGCCTTCTGGTAACAAAGAGAAGGTCAGTGAAGCTTTACGGAAGTAAACCACGGGGAAAGCAACACAATATAAGGCTGAACAGGGGAGAGGTGCCCAATCACATGGCAAATCATTGAGCATTTGGAGGTTTTATTCTAAGAGCAAAGGGAAGCCATTCAATAGCTCTGAATGATCACAAGATCTACTTTTGATTTTTAACTTACATTTTTTAGATTTCCTGAAAATAATATAAATGGCTGCTAGGTAGAAAACAGATGAGAGAGGAGCTAGAACACTTGTGAAGAGACTAGTCAGACAACAGCTGGTGGTGCTGACACTGCAGATGGAGGGCAGTGGCTGGACTGGAGGCCAAAGAGCCTCTGAGAGGAGCTGATGAGGCTAAAGAGACACGTGCATTTCAGGAAGTAATGATATCTTGGGCTTCCCTGGTGGCGCAGTGGTTGAGAATCTGCCTGCCAATGCAGGGAACACGGGTTCGAGCCCTGGTCTGGGAAGATCCCACATGCCGCGAAGCAGCTGGGCCCATGAGCCACAGCTGCTGAGCCTGCGCGTCTGGAGCCTGTGCTCCGCAACAAGAGAGGCCACGATAGTGAGAGGCCTGCGCACCGCGATGAGGAGTGGCCCCCGCTTGCCGCAACTAGAGAAAGCCCTAGCACAGAAACAAAGACACAACACAGCCAAAAAAATTAATTAATTAAAAAAAAAGAAAAAGAAGTAATGATATCTTGAAGTCCACACTCAGGATTGGGACAGGATTCCATTTCAGTAGCTCACTTTACTGAGGAGTCCCTCTCAATGGCTGTACGCTTGCCTCTGGCTTTCTTCACCCTTTCTTCTCTACAATCTTTTCCTGTCCCAATTTTATCTCCCCATATTGTCCCTCTGCCTCCCTCCATCGCTTCTTTTTTCCCTCCATAACCTTCTCCCTTACTTAGATACAATATGAAACTGAAATAATTTTTAAATGTTTACTTAATGAATAGTTAATTTAAAATCCAAAGGATTCAAACATGTATATATACATTCACCGAAAGATATGTACTAGAATGTTCACATCAGCACTATTCATAAAAGACAAAAACTAGGAGCTACCCAAATGCCCTCCAACAGCTGAAGAGATAAAACTGCTATGTTCAAATAATGGAATACTCCTTACTCAAGCAGGAGAATCAATACATCCACAACAATATAAAATCTCACAAACATAATGTTGAACAAAAGAAGCCAGACACCAAACGGCATTTTGTGGAATATAAATTCTACTTACATTAAGTTTTTTTTTAAAAAAAGGCGAAACTGGGCTTCCCTGGTGGCGCAGTGGTTGAGAATCTGCCTGCCGATGCAGGGGACACAGGTTCGAGCCCTGGTCTGGGAAGATCCCACATGCCGCGGAGCAACTGGGCCCGTGAGCCACAACTACTGAGCCTGCGCGTCTGGAGCCTGTGCTCCGCAACAAGAGAGGCCGCGACAGTGAGAGGCCCGCGCACCGCGATGAAGAGTGGCCCCCGCTTGCCACAACTAGAGAAAGCCCTCGCACAGAAACGAAGACCCAACACAGCCAAAAAATAATAATAATAATAATTAATAAATTTAAAAAATTTTTTTTAAAAAAAAAGAAAAGGCAAAACTAACCTATGCTTTCAGCAGGCAGGACAGTAGTTATCCTTGTGCATGTGACAGGGGAGGAAGAGCACCAGGAGGATGTGTGAGGAGCTGGAAACATGTTTCGCGGGCTGCTCACATGTTTCGCGGGCTGCTCATTACACAGACATGTTCAGTTTGTGAAAATTCACAGAGTTACATAACATATGATTAGGTGTACTTTTCTGCATGTATTCTGTACTTCAAAAAAAGTTTTTTAAAATCAATGAGTTTAGACCTTTAATGTCCAGGGGAAGGGAGCAGTAGCAACAACGAACCACTTCTTTGATCCATGATGCCCTGTAATGACCTTTTTCACCCCAGGAGACAACTGCGATATAGCCCTGAACTTGGAACCACGAAATCTACTCTCAGATTCCCAGCTTTATACTTATTGTTCTTCTACTGTGCCGTGTCCTACTCTAGGCACTGAGGACACAGCTGTGATGCCAGATGAGACCCCTGCCTTCTTTGAGGCAATATATGCTTGAAATTGGCAAGAAGCTGGATCCCGTAATGGAGAAAAACAGGGGAGACCTGCTTTTGATGGAATGGTCTAGCTAGACAACCCTGAACAAGTCACTTAACTTACTTGAGTCTCAGTTACCTCATCTGCCTTAAGGGATTATTATAAGGATCAAATGTGATAGTATCTTTCAAAGCACTCATAATGATAGCATTATTCATGATAACAGCTCTTATTACATTATTGTCCTTACTGCTCAATATAGAGTTGCTTGAGTTAACCAATGTCAGCCTGGTCTACACACTAATACAGTAACAATAACAAGGAATAATATTTTGGGGGTCGTTAATTCTCAATTAACAGGTTTCTACTCTGGGTAGAAGCAGGTGTATTGATAAACAGCTCTCCACTCCCTCTAGAGGGGTGCTAATGACACAAAGGCCTGACTCAATTTCAGCACAGCCTTCTCCAGCCTTTAAAGAGAAGCAAGCACAGAAAGACGGAGCTAAGAGAGGGGCAGGCTAGAGAAGTGATATCAGCTTCTCAGAGATCAAATTAACCAACCAAAGAACATATATGCAGTACCTTCATTTATTATCTGACCAGCACTTTCTTGGTACCACAATGAATCAAGGTCCATACTTAAAGGAGCTTAAGATATGGTATCAGAACTAAAATCAAACAAGGACAACAAATTTAGGGGAAAGCAAAAGGACTGAGCAGTCAGAGACTTAGTATCAAATCCTGGTTCTGCCATGTAGCAGCTTGGGACCCTCACCTTGACCTCTCAGGACTGCTTCCTTCCTTGTAACAAGAGGATGCCAACACCTACACCTTGTGCAGTGATGTTGCAAAAGGCAGTGTAGCTAATGTGCCTAGGACACGATGTGGTGGTGTAGCAGCTACTATTACTGCTACCATCATCGTGATTAGTTTATAGGAAGAATTCCACTAAAAGCCACTAGTATGCAGCCCAAAGTGTCTACACGTTGGTTCCCTCTATTCTTTCTGACTGCATTCCCTCAGTCCTACACGGAGCAGTATGTACTCAGATACATTTACACTATAAGGCTAAAAATACAGTGTGAACGTAAATCTATGTGCTCGCACAGACTGAAAAGGTAAAAAAGCCTCTTTGAGTTTTCAGAACCTCAGCTGCTTCTAAAACTATGAGGATGCTCTCCCTGCTACTTATTCTGGCTTAAATCTTGGGGCAGCCTCCTTTACAGAAGCTATTTTCATAAGAATTTACAGTTCAAGAATAAGTTCACAATTTCAGCACTGTTTTAGCTTTCCTCACAGTACTTAATTTAGTTTGCCTTCTCAGCCAAAGGCTTCAATCAAAGCATAAATTGAAGGAAAAAAAAAAATAAACAATGGTGAAAGACTGATAGCCTTTTCTGTAAGGTCAGGAATAAGACAAGGATGCCTGCTTTCACCACTTCTATTCAAAATAGTACTGGAAGTCCTAACAAGAGAAATTAGGCAAGAAAGAGATATAAAAGGCATCCATATCAAAAAAGAAGAAGTAAAACTACCTCTGTTTACAGATGACATGATCTTACATGCAGAAAACGCTAAAGATTCCACCAAAAAAAAACTGTTAGAACTAATAAACAAATTCACCGAAGTTGCAGGATACATAATTAACACACAAAATTCAGTGGCAGTTCCATATACTAACAATAAACAGTTTGGAGAGGAAATTACAAAAACAATCCCATTTACAACAGAATCAAAAAGAATAAAATACTTAGGAATAAACTTAACCGAGGAGGCAAAAGACTTGGACACTCAAACTACAGAACATTGCTGAAAGAGATTAAAGAAGGCACAGACAAATGGAAAGACATTCTGTGTTCACTGAAGACTGTTGAAATGTTGATATTACCCAAAGCGATCTACAGAGTCAATGCAATCTCTATCAAAAGCTCAATGACATTTTTTGCAGAAATAGAAAAAGCCATCCTAAAATTCAAATGAAAGCTCAAGGGATTCCCTAATATCCAACACAATCCTGAAAAAGAAGAACAAAGTTGGAGGTCTCACACTTCCCAACTTCAAAACTTTATATAAAGCTATGGTATTCAAAAGAGTGTGGTACTAGCATAAAGACAGACATATAGACCAACTGAATAGAATAGAGAGCCCAGAAATAAGCCCTCACATATATGATCAAATGATTTTCAACAACAATACTAAAAGCATGTAATGGCAAAAAGATTGTCTTTTCAGCAAATAGTGTTGGGAAAACTGGATATCCATGTGCAAAAAAAAATGAAGTTGAACCCTTATCTTACACCATACCCCAAAATTTTTAATTAAAAACTAAAAATGGATAAAGACCTAACCATAAGAGCTAAAATGATAAAGCTCTTAGAAGAAAACATAGGGGGAAAGCTTTATGACATTGGATTCAGCACTAATTTCTTGGACATGACACCAAAAGGACAGGCAACAAAAGAAAAAATAGATAAGCTAGGTTTCATCAAAAGTAAAAACTCTGTGCATCAAAGGATACTGTCAACCGAGTGAAAAGGCAACCCATGGAATGGGAGAAGGTATTTGCAAATCATATATCTGATAAGGAATTTGATATCCAGAATATATAAAGAACTCCTACAACTAGAAAACATCAACAAAAAAATTTAAATAGGCAAAGGACTTGAATAGACATGTCTCCAAAGAAGATACACAAATGACCAATAAGCACATGAAAAGATGCTCAACAACTTTAGGGAGATGCAAATCAAAATCATAATGAGATACCACTTCGTATTCATGAGGATGACTATTATTTTTTAAAAAAATTAAAAACCAACATGTGTTGGTGAGGATATGGAAAAATTAGAACCCTTGTGCATTGCTGGTGGCAATGTAAAATGGGGCAGCCACTGTGGAAAACAGTATGGTGATATCTCAAAAACTTAAACATAAAATTACCATATGATCCAGCAATTCCACTTCTGAGTATGTTCCTAAAAGAACTGAAAATGGACTCAGAAAGATGTTTGCACACCCGTGTTTATAGCAGCATTACTCACAATAGCCAAAAGGTGGAAGCAAACTAAGTGTCCATCAGTGGATGAATGGATAAACAAAATGTGGCCTATACATGCAATGGAATATTATTCAGCCTTAAAAATGAAGACAATTTTGACACATGCTACAACGTGGATAAAACTTGAAGATATTATGCTAAGTGAAATAAGCCAGTTACAAAAAGACAAATTCTGCATAATTCCACTTATACGAGGTACTTAAGGTAGTAAGATTCATAGACAAAAAATAAAATGGTGATTGCCAAGGGCTGAGGGAAGGGAGGAATGGGGAGTTATTGTTTAATGCGCAAGGAGTTTCAGTTTTGCAAGATTAAAAATGTTCTGGAGACGGATGGTGGTGATGGCTGCACAACACTGTGAATGTACTTAGTGACACTGAACTGTACACTTAAAAATGGTGAAAATGGTAAATTTGTGTTACGTATATTTTACCACATTAAAAACAAAGTATGTGCTAAGCCCGAAATTGAAACTCCATGTTAATAATTTACCGAACCACAAAAATTTTTAAATAATGCTTTTTAAATGGAAAAGTCTTAGGAGTCTATAGATGAAAAAAGCAATTGTTCTGAGGGCATTATACCTACTTAACAGTAGAACATCAAGATGTTTCCCAAAACTTCCACTTGATTCCAGATCTCTTATCAATAAGTTGGCAAGAGCAAAGGCTGAGATAAAAACCTTTTCAGAAAACAAAAAGGATACGTTTTTCAAAAAGTCAAGAGAAGCAAGGTCAATGGGAAAAACAGTTTTCATAACATGCCATTAGAAAGATAACCAAATGACTCAGGAAATGTGGCCCTGGAAAGGAAAATTACGAAATTATTTCTCAAGACCATGGCACCAAAAAGCAAGATTATTCAAGCAACGTGGAAGCTAAAAAGGGGTCTGTGTTACATGCGCATAAGGAGTCCTTTAACATATGACTGATGGCACAGGACAGTTAATTTGGAGCCCTGAAACAGATTTATGTACCTATCAACATGTATAAAAGAGCCCCGCTTTAATCTTAAAGAATTTTGCAGATTTGTCATTCTAATTAAACAAAAACTAGTCAAAAAGTACTACCTTAAAATTGCACAGAATAGAGAGGACAAAAGATAACAGTAGGAATGATTTTTTTTGTTCTCTTTAACAATGCAAAGTAGAGCTAGGAACAGACTAAATTAATCTTATACCTCTTTCCTTTACACGTTAGACTGGCTACTTCCCTTCACCTCTTCCCCTTCCCCAACTTCCATACCAAGTGAAGTCACACTGAAATTAAGTCACTGCAGGGCATGAAAAGCCCAAGACTGACAAACATTTAAAACTCCAGACTCAGATTTATCCTAGCATTCACCACCCCAGACTCTGTGAACACTGTGGAATCCTAGCAAAAGTTCCCAAGGCCAGTGCCTGCAGGGTTCACTGAGTCAAGGCCAACACCACCACGCTGACTTTTCCCAAAAAATCCTAAGTACAAAATATCCACAACCCCACCCACCACTGCCCTCACTAGCTCTCCACCTTCCAACAGGGCTCCCTAATCTAGCCTGCACACCATCTTACCAGGCCTTGCCAGGCAGGCTTCTTCAACCCTCTGCTAAGAACTGCTGCATGTCTCTGCCTAAGACAAGCAATGTTCAATCTCTAATAGCTGTTGAAAACTGTTAGGTTCTATCTGCTGGAAAAAAAAAAAAAAAAGTTGATATCTCCATGCTCATTCATTCTTCAACCTAATCAAATATTCCAAATTATATCCACCTGCAGGGTCTAAGTTAGCCACATTAACTTTTTCCTGTCTCCATAGATCTCCAAAAAATCAATGAACAGGATAGAGAGTTACCCTGGAAACAAAAGTCTCTGACTCTCCTGTCCTTCTCTGCTCTATGATTTCTGACCTTTGTAATACATGTGTGAGCTCCTTTTTTTTTTTTTTTTTTTTTTTTTAAAGATTTAATTTTATTTCTTTTTGGCTTCATTGGGTCTTCGTTACTGCGAGGGCTTTCTCTAGTTGCGGCAAGCAGGGGCTACTCTTCGTTGCAGTGCACGGGCTTCTCATTGCGGTGGCTTCTCTTATTGCGGAGCACAGGCTCTAGGTGCGTGGGCTTCAGTAGTTGTGGCACACAGGCTCAGTAGTTGTGGCTTGCGGGCTGTAGAGCGCAGGCTCAGTAGTTGTGGCACACAGGCTTAGTTGCTCGACAGCATGTGGGATCTTCCCGGACCAGGGTTCGAACCTGTGTCCCCTGCATTGGCAGGAGGATTCTTAACCACCGCACCACCAGGGAAGCCCCCATGTGTGAGCTCTTACCTTGCTCTGCTCGCCTGGGTCTTATTAGACAGCTCCTTTATATCGCTTGCATAGACACTCATTCTTTATAGAGTCCCTGATTCTGGAATGCCAATGTGATTCTACCAACTAACAACGATAATACAGTGAAATAATAAATATATATAATATACATATAAACTATGAAAATATATTATATATACATTATACATAATGTTACAATAATAATATAATAGTAGCTACTATTTATTGAGCACTATGACCAAGCTATTCTAAGTGCTTTATATAAGTTATTTCATTTCATCTCCATAACTACTTTTTATTTTGCCTTTATGTGCAGTCTTTATTTCAAGTATTTGTTAAAATACCATTAGGTTATTCCTCAGGACAAGAGCAAAGATCATCCCCTGCAGAAACTTAGGAACTATGTACAGAACTTTACAGAACAGAAAACAACACTGTAGCTGAAGCCTGACTGCTCACCAGTGATTGGTGTTCTGAGTGGACTCAGCAAAGAAAGGAAATCAGGCAGGGAAGGAAAGGTGCCCCTCTGGGCAAGTCTTATGATGGTCACAGACTGGAGGCTCTGTTTCTGGAAGGTTCAAGTACAGCACAGGGATTCTATGTGTCTTTTTGGCTACACGCCAGGCTGAGGGGCCATTAGTTTAATGTCACTCAAATTCCTGGCCAGCCAAACTCCCGCAGCAAAAAGTCCCAAACTGAGGATCAAGTTCTTCCAGAAATCATTCCTATCAGTGGCGAAGTGGTAGACACCCTGAAGCCAATATCCCACGTCGTCCAGAATTTCAGGAGCTTCATTTACCGAGCCAGCAGTGTTCATGTCAACCCCACTGGAAGCCACAGCAGCACTTTTGGGCTCCGCAAGGCCTCTCACCCCAATAACTACTTAATAAGATAATTATTAATATCATCCCCATTTAAGAGAAAGCACAGAAAGGGTATGTAACTTGCCAAAGGTCATAAGCTACTAAGCAGTAAAATCAGGATTCAAACTCAGACCTCATTGGCTGAAAAACCTACATGCTCACCATTATATCATGCTGTGATCCAACACCTCTAAAGATGGCTCACTGGGCTCCAGCCCCATCCACCTTGACTTCTGGCTTGTGCCTACCCAGCCCCTCTCTCCAGCCTTGCTTGAGCTCTTCTGGTCCTGGCTATGTTTCTTTTCTCCAAATTCTTAAGTATTCTTAAGTATTCTGATAAGAGATTACTGAAATATTAAATTTTCCAATATGTCTCCTGATTCTACTTTAAATTCTATAATGGCTTTCATATATGCCAATAAACCACTAAGAATTTCCATATGATAGCAGCCAAAGAATAAACACCTAGGAGGTTAACAGTAAATGTGCAGGAACACAATGAAGAAAACACAAATCTTTATTCACATACACAAAAATGGATGTGAATAAGAGAAATTGACCATATTGCTAAAGATGTATACTCAATATTATAAAGCAGGAATACTCAATATTGTAAGACTATGATCCATGGGCCACTTAACCTATTTTTTTAAATAAAATTTTATTAGAACACATTTATTCATTTTTGTATCATCATAGATTTTGTGCTACAATGGCAAAGCTAAGTAGCTGCAACACAAACAGTAAGATGGTAAATATTTTAATACCTAAAATATTTACTTCTGACCCTTTACAGAAAGTTTGCTGACCCTTGTTGTAAAGATGTCCATTCTCTCTAAATAAATAAAGAAGTTTTATGCAATGTCAAACTCCCAGCAGGTGAGACCACAAGTACTCGAACATATTATAAAGCTATAATAATTGAAAAGCTATATAATTGTACAAGGCAAATACAGACCATTGAAAAGAAATAGAAGGTCAGAAATAAATATAAGAATTTAGCATATGAGATGGCATTTCAAAATAGTGACAGAGTAAAGGATTTATTTTATAAACAGTGCTGGAATAACTAGATAATTATTTAGAAAAGTAATAAAATCCCATTTCTACAGTGTATTATACACCAAAATAAATTCCAGATTAATTGACTACTTTTCAATAAAAATGAAACTATTACAGAAGAAAATATAGGTGGTCTCAAAGTAGAAAAGGCATTAATTGTGCAAAATGTTAAAAAAATCCATGAAGGAAATAGATTTGATGACAACTTACAAAGTAAAAGTTTTGGCATATCAAAGATAAATACAAAAGGAGATTCTTTACAACCCCATGTTATAGCAAAAGATAGATACAAACTGAACAACTATCAATAATAACTGATTAAATTATAGTACATTCACACACTGGAATATTATGCAGAGATTAAAAAGGAGGCAGCAGCTCTATAAGTACTAATATGAAATAATCTTCAAAATATCAAGTTAATATGAATGTTTAATATGTTACTATATCAGTTATCTATTACTACATAACAAGCCATCCCAAAACTTAGTGGCTTAAGAAAACAATTTTTATTTCTCATCAATCTGTGGGTTGGCCAGTCAGTTCTGCTGGTCTCTCCCTGGCTCACCCACTCAGCGGCACTCAGCTGATGGGTTGGCTGTGGAGCTGAGCACAGCTGGGACAGCTGGGATACCTGAGCCATTCTTTCTAAAGGAAACTAGACCAGGAGACTCCTGAACATGGTGGTGGGGCTCTTCCACAAGAGTGAAGCAGAACACAAGGCCTCTTAGGGCCTAGACTAAGAAGCCACACGACATCATTTTCACCACACTCTACTGGTAAAAGCAAGTCACAAAGCCAGCCCAGATTCAAGGGGTGAGGAAGTAGACTCTACCTGCTGATGAAAGGAAGGACAAAATCATATTCAAAGGAGAAGAGATAAATAAAGATAGGCAGGCCTTATCAGGAGCCATTACTGTAATAATTTACCACAGCTATTGCTTATAGAGAAATAAAAAAAAAAAAAAGAGGGCTTACATCTACAAAGAACACCTCTAAAAAGAAGTAAAAGAAGCTGGTAAGCAGTAGTTTCCTCCAGAGAAGAAAATTTGGGGAAAGGAATAGAAAGGAGACTTATCTTCTGCTTAATACCCTTTTGTATCTTTTATTTTTTTTATCTTTTATTTTTTTGTATGCTGTACATTTATTACTGCCTCAAAAATGAATGCTATTTAAGATATTCTGCATATTGAATAAATTAATTTAATTGAATGACACTGAAAACTTCGGGAAAAACCATCTATAATACCTGTGACAAAAGGTTAATCTTCATAATATATAAAAAGTTTACAAATCAATAAGAAAAAGACAAATACCCCACCAAAAAAATGGACAAATGTCATGAATTCGTAATTTTCACACACACACACACACACACACACAGACATGCAAACACATGCCAATAAATGAAGCAAAATAAAAGAGCAAATACCATTTCCATCTATTGAATTAGCAAGTAATATTACAAAATTTATAATACTGATATTATCAAAACTAGAGGAACTAGCATCCTCATATACTACTAGTGGGAGTATAAATTGATAATACATTTCTGAAAACAAGTATGTGTATATTTACATATCCTTACATATAAATACAATAAACCAATATACTAAATACATCAAAAGCCTTAAAATTTACATACTCTTTGGTCTAATAACTGAAATTTTGCTGACACATAGGAATATATACATCCATATAGGCACTTTAACTTTTTATAGCCCCAGAGAAAAGACCTCCAGATAATGAAACTGACAATCACCTAATGAAAAGGCCAGGTTTTTTACTGCCTGAAAAACAGTTCCTGGACCCAATTCCAATGTATGTGTGGAGGCTACCCCATACCAACAGCAATTCTCACCCTACTGGTGTCTGACAATTCAACTCAATTCTGACACTGTCTATCCAGAGATAAAATCAGATTCCACAGTTAAAGGGCTCAGTCCCATAAGACCACCTCCACTTCAGATGCCAGGGACCCACCGGCTATAAATCAGAGGTTCCCACCACCCCCTCCTCAGGTTCTACTAATTTGCAAGGAAAGCTCACAGAACTCAGGAAAACCCATTTACTCACTAGATTACTGACTCACTATAAAGGGACATTAAAGGATCGAATCAACAGCCAGAACTTCTGGGTTTTTATGGCAGCTGCATTACATAGGCATGATTGATTAAATCATTGGCCATTAGTGATTGATTCAACCTCTAGCCCCTCTTCCCTCCCCAAAGGTCAAGGGGTGGGACTGAAAGTTCCAACCCTCCAAGCACATGGTTTGTTCTCCTGGCAACCAGCTCCCACCCTTGGGTGGGATCCAAAAGTCACCTTCCCTCAAGCATTTTCAGGAACTGAGGACAAGAGACCAAATATTACTTCACCGCTCTTGTCATTCAGGAAATTTCAAGGGTTTGGGAAGCTATGAGCCTAGAACTGTGGCTGAAGACCAAATATATATGAGATAAATATAAATCACAACACCACACTGCTTGATCACAATGCAGTGAGGCTCAGTAGTTGACAAGCCCACCTATGCTCAAAGAGCTTCAAATTCACATTTTAGAACCTCAGCCTTTAATAGACATGGACAGCCAAGAATCATCAGTTTAAGGAAAGCCACCAACATGAAAGACAGAGAGCAAAACAGAGATAATGCAAGGTATAGAAGAAATATTTAAACATTTTTTAAACATTTAGTCAACTATACCTCAACTGAAAAAAAAAAAACTACAATTAATATCCTACAGAAAAGAAAATACTGCATCCATAAAACAACAATATGTGTTGGGGGTTCCCAAACTTACAGATCAAGGCCTCCAAAATTCAAAAGGAAGATAATGCGCAACCTACACTTTTGCACCTGCCCAAATTATCAACCAAGTTTAAAGTAGAATAAAGATATTTTCAGACTTGCAGGAACTCAAAAATGAACCTCCTCTTCTCCTTTTCTTAGGATGCTATTGGAGTACATGCTCCAACAAAGCTAGAGGGTAAAACAAGAAAGTAAGATATGAGATTCAACACAGGAAAGAGGCTAAGGGAATGATACAGTGATACAATGAGAGCTGCCTGGCAGACCTAGACAACAATCAATCCAGATTAAAGCAGCTCCTCCATCAATCTTCTCACCTTCCCATGTCAGCAGATGGCATGACCATCTACCTACCCACTCACTCAAGCTAACAAAGAAGTCATTCTTGATTCTCTCTCAAAACCCAAATTTAACAAACTCATCATTTTACCTTCTAAACAGCTTATAAATACATTCACTTCTTTCCATCTCCATTGCCACCACCATATTCCAAGACTCCACCATCTCTCACCTGGTCTATTGTAATGGACAGCTAACTAGTCTACCTTATCCTGCACAAGCCATTTTCCATATAACAACCAGTGATTTTTTTTAATATAAAGAAGATCATGTCACTCTGCTTAAAATCCTTCAATAGCTTCTCATTCCACCCAGAATAAAATCCAAGTTCCCAAACATGGCCCACCCGGCTCTGTATAATCTGGCCCCTGACTATCTTTAGAATCTCATTTCCCTCTCACACTCCCTCCCTATAGTCCAACCACAGTGGCCTTGCAGATCCTTGAACATGGGAAGCTTTCTCCTGCCTTTGAACATGGTATTCCCTTTTTACAGCAAATTCCCCAGCTCTTTGTTGAATTATCCTCATCTTTCATGATTCACCTTTAAATGTCATTTCCTCATAGAGAGCTTTTCTAACCATCAATTCTCAACTAGCCCCTCACCAGGTCAGTTTCCCTTCATTTCCTTTCCTCCATGAGTTAAAAAGAGGGGGTTTTGTTCAATGAATTACAGTACGTCATAATAGAACAGTATGCAACCATTTAAATGAAGTTATTGAGACTTCCCTGGTGGTCCAGTGGTTAGGACTCAGCACTTTCACTGCCATGGCCCAGGGTTCAATCCCTGGTCGGGTTACTAAGATCCCACATGCCACGTGGCATGGCCAAAAAATATATATAATAAAATAAATGAGGTTAACAAAAAGTATTTAGGATATACGGTTAAGCAAGACAAGTTTTAAGTATTAGAATAAGATGGATGAGGAGAAATTTTTCTACCAGCTATCATGACATACTATAAAGTTGTAATGGTTGATACAGTGGGAACTGGCACAGGACAAGGAGGCTGACTGATCAGGACAGAAAGCCTAGAAACAGATCCATGAGTGATGTAAACTTGACTTAATAAGAGAGGTAGCATTGCAGGGCCACAGGCAAAGGATGACCTTTTCAATAAATGATGCTGGGACAACCAATTATCCATTGGGGGAAAAAACTATACTCCTATCTCACAATATATTTTACAGAAAAAATAAATTCCTATTTAAAGACCAAAAAAGGAAAACTTTAAAATTCTTAGAGAAAGATATATTACTTTTGTGTAGGACAGAATTTCCTGAAGTGGTCCCTTTCTCTCTCTTACAAATACACACACACACACACACACACACGGGCACAAATCTAAAAAGGAAAATATTGATGAATCTGACTTCATTAAATTAAAACTTCTGGACATCAGTAGCACCAAATTAAGAACATAAGCCACAGACTAAATGCAGATATTTGTAATATATGTAACTGCCGAAAGATTAGTATCCAAAATACGTAAATAATATTTTAAGATCAATAAAAAAATATATAAACAATCCACTTAAAAGATGGGCAGGGCTTCCCTGCTGGCGCAGTAGTTAAGAATCCGCCTGCCAATGCAGGGGACACAGGTTCGCTCCCTGGTCCGGGAAGATCCCACATGCCACGGAGCAACTAAGCCTGTGCACCACAACTACTGAGCCTGTGCTCTAGAGCCCGGGAGCCACAACTACTGAGCCTGCGTGCCACAACTACTGAAGCCCATGCTCCTAGAGCCTGTGCTCCGCAACAAAAGAAGCCACCACAATGAGAAGCCCACGCACCACAACGAAGAGTAGCCCCCCATCGCCGCAACTAGAGAAAGCCCGCGTGCAGCAATGAAGACCCAACGCAGCCAAAAACAAATAAAAAATTTTTTTAAAAAGAGTATAAAAAAATTAATTAATTAAACAAGAATCCCGGCCTTAATACTGACAGCCTAGCAACGGAGTTTAGAAACACACATAATCTTAGATAAGGTAGAAAGATTTAGTTGCCATAAGAGAAATAAAGATGAATTGCGATTAAAAAAAAAACAAAACTTACTTTGCATAGATTCTTGCCTATCTATTCCTTCTGTGAGTCAGACCTAGAATATAGATACTCTGGTACCTCATCTCTTCAAGGGCAAGTAGCTATATATAGTAACAAGACTGGTTCTTATGACCCCTAAAAATCAGTCTCCTCATTTTATACCTTCCGTGTACACTGTGTCCTACAGGGTATGCGCCATTTGAGTTAACAGAAATTCCAAATGCTAATCCCAATTCTCATAACTGAGTGCTGCTGATCTAAAAGAAAGGGAAATGCCAAAAGTGACACACCAAAAGAAAAAAATTCTCTTCTCTAACTCTGCCATTGTTTTGCTATAGAAACTTGAGGAATTCACACTTTGGTTGATGGAAGGATTGAGAAAAGAATTGTTAATGAGCTTCGAAAGAACTTTCGTGAATCTTTCAGCCACGTACTACATAAAAGGCATCAATAATGCTCTAGATTAATAAGGCTTTTCACATCATTTTATGTGTAACAGCTTCGTTAATGTAGGTAGAGGTATTTTTATTCTTTTTTTAAATCAAAAGAAAGTAAATTCCATAAATACTACACGTCATTAAACACTGTTTCAAATATTTTTCACAGAGCTAGTCCAGACAGAGCCAGGTTTAGTGTATTCATTTCAAATTGATCATCAGATCCACTATTTGCATTTAAACACTCAACTAAACATTCAGGATTTGGGAAGCACCGAAAAGGGAGTCTACAAAAAAGTAAAGTGACCTTATGTTGATGAATCCAACTGTTCTCTCAGAATACCAATAGAAGAGTAGGAAGTTTGGGTTTATATGTTTACATCATCTTACATAAACCAGTCCCCAGTCCTCTGGCCATCAGTCCCCTCTCATGTCTTCAATACCTCTGAAAAGAATGTTTGTGACAAACTAAAGAAAAAAGACCTTTTTGCGTGTCCTAGCCATACAAGCCAGCAAACATCCCTGGTACACAGATGTGTTTTTTTAATGACAACTTTAATGAGATATAATTCACAAACTATAAAATTCACCCTTATAGGTGCATAAATCCATCATTTTTGGTATATTTACAGAATTGTGTAACCATCACCACTAATTTTAGAACACTTTCATCACCCTAAAAGGAAACCCCAGGCCTGCTAATTAATTAAATTGAAGGTAATACCAGATCTTTTAAAAAGCAGCCTACCATTCCAATAAAATGTCCAACTAACCTAGTCTTCTCTAACTTACTACCTTATATCCAGGTCTTCAGCTTAGTATGAAAATAGCAAGATTTGCAGAAGGCAAAAACAAAAGAGCTTAAAAAACAAAAGCTAAAAGAGAATCAAGAATGTAATGTTTCTAGTAAGAAAATGCTCAAAAAATGATGGGGGGCTTCCCTGGTGGCGCAGTGGTTGAGAATCTGCCTGCCAGTGCAGGGGACACGAGTTCGAGCCCTGGTCTGGGAAGATCCCACATGCCGTGGAGCAACTGGGCCCGTGAGCCACAATTACTGAGCCTGCGCGTCTGGAGCCTGTGCTCCGCGACAAGAGAGGCCGCGATGGTGAGAGGCCCGCGCACGCAATGAAGAGTGGCCCCCGCTTGCCACAACTAGAGAAAGCCCTCACACAGAAACGAAGACCCAACACAGCCATAAATAAATTTAAAAAAATAAAATAAATTAAAAAAAAAAAATGATGGGAATATGCTCAAAAGCCAACTTGACAGGGCTCTCAATGACAAAGGCTAGAACAATTGAGCCAAAAAAATAAATGAATATAGTATTTGGATTATAACCAAAAGAATAAAATAAATACCTAAAAATTCATACTGACATAAATAAATAACAGAAGAAATAAATAACTGGGGGGGTGGGAAGGAATAGTGCTTCTTTACAGAATTCAAATTACTAAATGTGGGAGGAATAGGGACATTAAAAATCACCCCTATACAAGAACCACAGTAACAATTATTGCAGGCAAGAACAATTAATGGATGCTGAAATTAATGGACAAAAGTATGATGAGAAACAGAACATCTGCACAGTCTCAAAATGTCACTCCACAAGACACTTACGAATTACAAAGGGAAAGTCAGTTAACTTTACAGTAGAGAAACCTGGTACACACAATCTTAACCAAGTGGTCAAAGTTAATATACCAATAACTAGACTTATGAACATCATGTACTCCCTGATTTGATGCACTGAAAATGGTACAACATCTCTTCTGTAGTATTCTTGGGTGGAAAAATAATGTTTCTCACTCTAATAAAGGGAAGACACTAGACAAACCTGTACTGAGCAACATTTTACAAAGTAACTAACCAGTGCTACCTTTAAAAGCTTAAAAATCATGAAAGACAAAGAAAGACAGGAACTGTCACAGGTTGGGAAGACCAGGAAGACATGACAACTAAATGCAATCTGCATCCTGGATTGGATCCTGGACCAAAAAAGGACATTAATGGGAAAACTGGCAAAATTCAAATAAGGCTTACAGAGTAATTATCAGCATGTAAGGATGCTAATTTTCTGTAGCATTTTTGTACCTTTTCTTTAAGTAAATGTATTTCAAAATAAAAAGTTGGGTTTGCTTTTTTTTTAATTGGGGTATAGTTGTTTTACAATGTTGTGTTAGTTTCTACTGTACAGAGAAGTGGAGTTCCCCGTGCTATACAGCAGGTTCTTAGTAGTTATCTATTTTATACATATTAGTATATATATGTCAATCCCAATCTCCCAATCCATCCCACTCCCTACCCCCCGCTTTCCCCCCTTGGAAAAAGTTGGGATTTTAATGCAACATTTCTGGCCTGAGATATTACTGTTTCAACTCAGTTGTGAAAAATGACTCATTTTTGGCTATTATAATTTTCCTATTAGGAGAGACTCTATCAGATAATGTCAGATTTGCAATCTCAAATCCCAACTCTTACAGTGCATACTGAATTGCAGAAGACACAGCAAGAAAACAAGTCAATGATGAAAAACACACTTGCTAAAAACCACACGGCACACTGTTAACAAAGAGATATGCCTTTAAAAAAAAAAAAGAACATTCTGATCATAAAGCGATGGCCCACAGCACAGCTAAAACAACTTGAAACATAAAATGTCAAGAACTGGACAAAACCAGTCAACACGTGATAAGGTCATGACTTGATGAATTTCTGTGGTGTTCAATTTTTACAAGCCTGGTGAGAAAGGTTTGCTATTAGGTAAAGCTTGGATTGGTTCTGGTACATACCCTGATTTCAAGTCAGTTATCCTCAAACAGTTTGTAGCATCCAGTCCCACTTTCCCATTGCGGACCACGCTAGATATGAAAGGGGAGAGCATTGGAGAAATTCGGTTCAAGGCCACTTCCGGAGACATTTTAGCTTGACTTGCAAATCACCACTGAAAGGAGAAGGAAAGAATGATGATCAGAATATCCAAAGGAACGAGACATAACACGCTTCCTGGAAACTAGCACAGCACACAGAAGTATCTCTTGCATGATACCTCATTTCCTGTCTTAGAGCAGCCTCTTCCAATGACCCTCTGGAAGAATCCATCTCCCTACTGCTCACCTACTCGGGACGCAGACTTTTCAGGAGCAGCAGCAACCCCTGAAATCCAATTTCCTCCCCCTTTCCAAAGCCAATGTCTACGTTGCCTCACTGTACTTAAAAGCTGTCCCACTCTATCTTACAACTGGCAGGTCCTACCTTAGTTGAAGCCTCAAGAAGTCTTCACTGACAATCCTCTTCCGCATCACACAAAACACACACATCACTAGGTTAGGAATCCCTCCCTCTGTGTCCCCACAAACAGTAAGAACTCGATTGATAAAACTATGTAAAATTCTAGAAGAAGCATATCCTACTTGCAATTGGTACTTACTAGAAATTATTTACTTCTGCTATAGCTCTTTTAATTACTTCCCCTCCACAGTGTATTATAATTACCTGCTTAGTGATCTCTTCCCTGCAGAACTTTTTTTTTTTTTTTTAATAAATTTATTTATTTATTTATTTATTTTGGCTGCGTTGGGTCTTAGTTGCTGCGTACGGGCTTTCTCTAGTTGCGGCGAGAGGGGGCTACCCTTTGTTGCGGTGCGCGGGATTCTCATTGCAGTGGCTTCGCTTATTGCGGAGCACGGGCTCTAGAGTGCAGGCTCAGTAGTTGTGGCGCACGGGCTTAGTTGCTCCACAGCATGTGGGATCTTCCTGGACCAGGGCTTGAACCCATGTCCCCTGCATTGGCAGGAGGATTCTTAACCACTGCGCCACTAGGGAAGTCCCCTGCAGAACTATCTTGAAACCCTAGTGTTTAACAAAAGTACCTGGCACACACTAAGCACCCAATAAACATCTTTTAATAACTATGTGAATAAGGAGACAAAAGCTAGAGAAATATTTAGGTATGAAGAGAAGACATTATGCCCTCAAAAAATTCGGTAGAAGATAGCATATCTGAGATGTGGCAAAAATCTACTTAACAATTAAATCATGAAAGCACACACCTATCCAGATATTAAGCAACACAAACTAACATGGATCTAAAAGTTTTTGACTTTAAGGCACTAAGAAGTT
This sequence comes from Eschrichtius robustus, assembly GCF_028021215.1. Classification (NCBI taxonomy): domain Eukaryota; kingdom Metazoa; phylum Chordata; class Mammalia; order Artiodactyla; family Eschrichtiidae; genus Eschrichtius; species Eschrichtius robustus. The sequence goes on along the minus strand of NC_090838.1, from coordinate 22,045,582 downwards.
CTTAGACTTGAAAATACAAAAGTAAAACCAATAAATCATCTCTAAGTTACTTGGAAACCCACGGGGCTGGAGGAGGGAGTACCTGAATTCCTCTTAATAGATTTCTAAATGAAAGCCTCCACTTTCAGAGGTGAGTAAGTCAATTTAAATGATCATTTTCTTCCTCGATCTGAAAGGGTAATCCCACATCAAAAGCAAATTAATTTCCTGCAAGTTACAATTACAAGTAAATGATGTTCTCGTTCTAGTTTTCATATATAATGCCATATGAGGATTTACAGCCCCCTGCTAAACGTTGAAAACTAGTACCTGTTTTAATCACTTCAGAGTAGTAATAAAGGGCAGTGATCTTTCAAAAAATAATAACACTGTGACCCTACATAGTGATGACACCCAGAAGTACCTCTGAAGCAGATAAAGCTTTATACTTTAGTACTCAAATCATCCTTTCTGCAAATATAAAACGACCTCCTCTTCCGACCACTTAACAGATGATCTTCCTCCACCATTCCAATATTTCATCACAAAATAAGAATAAACATCTAATGCACTGTATTCAGTCATTAAAATCATGTACATTTTCATAACACTTTATCACTTATAAAGAGCTTCCATATACATTAGTGCAGTGGACCTTCACAACTCTGGACGGTAAGGCATATATCAGAATTCCCATTTTACAGATGATATGGATAACTTTTATAATTTGTCTTTGAATAGTATACTAGACCATATTATCACTTTGAAGTCTATTTTTTTCCTGTTCTGCAACATTTCCACTTTTATTTCTACCCACTGATGTCACAGTTCTTGAAAGGATGCTTATCTAGATCATATGCAAAACAGAAATACTCATCTTGGAAAAAGCAAAAGGACCTTACCTACATTACAAAATTATTCTTCCATGTATTTCCCCCCAATACCTATTATTATTTTACCTCTCATTTCTATGAAAAAGGGAAACAGAACCAACACATTCTGAAAATCTACTGAGTATCAAGCACTATATTATCCATCTCTATCTGTAATTTCATTTACTTCCCAGTAACTACCTTGTTCTCTGATTAGTATTATTGTTCCCATTTCACAGATAAGAAAACCAACGCTCGGCAAGACTAAGTAACTTGTTCAAAGTCACAAACCTAGCAAGCAGAAGGATCGGAATTCAAATTCCGATCTCTCTCAAAGTCCACTATACTCATCTTCTTCTCAAATAAACATAACTTCAATTACCAAAGAGAAAAGCATCAAAGTGAATTTATGTTTCTTTTAACACATACATCTAGTAAAATGAACAAAAAGTCATGAATTTAAACTAATGGTTGCTTGACAACTAGAAACAAATTAGACTACTGTTGGCCTACTGCTGAAGCTGGCCTGAGTGATTCACTAGGCAAATGCTAAAGGGAACAAACCTGCTCCAGAAACCAAACTATACTTCAGGTGACAACATCCCATCCAATTCAGCAACTGTCATGACCTTAGAATGACACCTGAAGGAATGAATTTGTCTTTGTTTCCAGAACAGCCATAATACTATCTTTTGACAGTGCAAGATTTCATGCAGCATTAAAATGTTTCAACCGTAGCTGTTGTGACTTCTCTAAGGAAGAGGAAAAAAAAAAAACCTGACTCCAAAATCAGAGGTCACCAAACAGCCAAGAATGATGGTTCTTTGGCTTTTGAGCCAGGGACACGGATGAGAGATCACCCCCCAGTAGTAGCTTTTACACATCAAAGCACAATAATAGATCCCAGATAGTCAAAATTTTACGGTGGCCAGCCTCCCTTGAATGCTAGTTGTGCATTTTCTATTTCCTGGTTTTGACGTATAACATACAGAAGGAAAGTGCAGAAATACAATTTTTACAGGGGTCTGCTGCCTCAAGATAGGGTCACATGAGGTCCTTTGATGGGTAGTCTGGGGAATACAAAGACGTCTAAAGCATCGCCTAGTTTCTTGCAATTAAGATGGGATGACAAACACGGAAACATGTGCCCAGCTTACGTCATGGAACGGAAAGGGGTGGCGTCCTGCTGCGTCACGTCGACGTCATACAGCGCACGAGGGAAGTTACACTGGGAAGCAATTTCTCCAAGGGGCAACATTCAAGAAAAACAAGTCGGCTCGAACCCAAAGAATGACCACCCCGCTCTAAAACGGGACAGCTAAAAGGGGACGCTCTTCCTTCCCCCAAACTGTATGATTCCCTCATCAGGCGGGAAGGAGGGAGTCTGAGCTTATTCAGGGACCAGGGGGCGGGCTAAGTGTGGAGAGAGCAGCCTCTGGCCTTGGGGGCTCGTTCTTGAGGGGACCAGCGTGATGGGGATGAGCAGGGCATCTTTGGAACAGGGGCCTTCTCTATAGGAAGAGAAGGCGAGCCCTGGGCATATTTAAACCACGGTCCTCAGCGCCACCTGTGCGACTCGGGATCCAACCTCCCCGCACCAGCCCCAGTCCAGGTACCTGGAACTTAGTCCGATCGGTAACCGGCGACTACGTGGGGGTACAGGTTACCCGAGCGCGCCCCCGACCGACGCACCAACCTGCGCGCGCACCGCGGGCCAGATGCGTGCGCGTCCCCGGACGTCCTGCCCCGCCCCGCCCCCTCTGCGGCCCAGGAGCCGGGCGGCGTGCGCGTCCCCGGCCGCGCCAGGCCGGGCGCTCGGAAGGGCGTCCCCGCAGTGCCTGAAAGTTCTTTCCTCCGCGCCTGCCTCGTGCGCGGCGAGCTGCGCGGAGCGTGGAACGATTAGGAGGGCTCTGTAACGAGAGGCTGTGCAGGGAGACAATTCCTGGGAGAACTGGGGGCAGTAGGTGGGCGGGGTTATTTCGGGCATCCAGGTGGGCGACCCGCGTGGGCGTCCGGAAGGCCCGCGTCGTTAGGGAGCGTGGAAGCGGAGTCTCTGGTTACGGGGTCGGGCAAAGGTTAAAGGGCAGCCTCCAGGTGGGAGAGCGCCGACTTTGCGCAATGGCCGCCTCTGGGGAACCCGGGAGGCAGTGGCAGGAGAAGGTGGCGGCGGCGGCGGTGGTGGTGGTGGGCTCCTGCATGACCGACCTGGTCAGGTTAGTCCGGGGCCCTCACGCAGAGTCTGCGGCTGGAGCGAAGGGCGGACTGCGCTCTCTCTTTTCACTGCCTTGGCACTGGGGCTCTGGGGATGGAGAGTGTTGACTTGTGGTGTGAGCTCCAGGTTTCCCCAGCCCGCAGCGTGCCTTGACAGGGTAGAAGAGTCAGGGTTTGAGTTTGTAAACGTAACTGTCAGATGAGGGAACATAAAGGCCGGGGTGTAGGGAAAGCTCTGGTGTAACTAGCAGCGCCTCCAAAGACCTGCTCCTGTTTTCTTGACCAGGCTGCTGAACTCTCCTCTGGCTAGCCGAGTGACTTTGGCCACGTCATTTTACCCCCGAGAATGTGCCCGCCTCACGGCGTTGTTTTGAAGACTAAATGAACTAAAGTGTTTTGAGCTATAATATTATCCAGATTGGGTATTATTCGTGTGAACGTGTATAAAATGAGTGGAGCAGAGGTCAAAATTTTAGGCGGTCATCTTTCACCGTATTGATTGTTGGCTTTCCCGCATTTCATCTTTACCGCTTATTTTTCAGTATTAGAGTAACCATAGGTTACCTATGGCAAACCAAGTGTGAGTCAAAATAAAAACCCGTAAACACAATATTTACAACCATTTTTTTTAAAAGTGATCAAATAAACAAAATATGCTAGATGAAAATAGTTGAGAGTGAGATTGGATGAAGAGATCTTCCCAATTTATCTTTTTTTTTTAATGAAAATGGCTTTTTTGATTATAAAAGCAATGTTTATTTATTATAAAGAAAAAAAAAACATATCCCAAGAAATCCTACCATTTAGGTTGCTTCAGTTTAATTTTTTGGTGAGTGGCATTTTAGATATAATACTATTTTTATATTATAAAAATAAAAAATGATTATACTACAGTAAGACTTTATCTGTCCTGCAACCTTGCTTTTCCAAAGGATAGCCGAGAACCTGGAAATATGAAATAAAAAGGCCTTGGGACAATCAGAATAAGTCACCAAATCCCTGCACTAAACCACCTGTGTTTTACTTAGAAAATAGTTTTAGGATCTTCACATAACCAACTTAATCTTATATTGCTTAAAATGTTTATAAACTAGGTTATCACATTTCCAGACCGAGATTAGAAAGGTGGAGATTAGAAAGGGGGAGAGACTGCAAGGGGCAGTTATAGTAATCACCAAAAACTTGAGTGAGGACAGTGTATCAACAAGCAACAAAAGAGTTTTAAATGCCAAGAGCCTGGGGAATTCCCTGGCGGTCCAGTGTTTAGGACTCTGCGCTTCCACTGACGCGGGCCCAGATTCAGTCCTTGATCAGGGAACTAAGATCCCACAGGTGTGCAGTGTGGCCAAAAAAACAAAACACCAAGAGCCTTTTTTTTCCCACAGATATTTGAGCTACATTGTGCCAAGATAGATGTGCTTCCTTTAGTGACAGAACATAAAGTCCAATCTAGTTCTGGACATTTGGTGAAGAGGCCTACACATCTTTCTCTAGAGCTAGAGTCAGCAAACCTTTCTGCAAAGGGCCAGATAGTAATTATTTTAGGCTTTCTGGACCACATTTGGTCTAGGTCACATATTCTTTTTTATTTTATTTTTTTTTAACAGGTACAGAATGTAAAAACTATGCCTTACAAAATCAGCCTGCAGGCCATAGTTTGCTGACTGCTGTCTAGAGCATCACCGTCTGACAGTTCACTATAGTAATTGATGTTACTAGCAATGACTCTTTTCAAGAAAAGGGAATATGGTAATCGTTAAATTTTATATACAAATGGGGCACGTGTTTTATTTTAGAAATAGTTCCATCAAATATACTTAAAGTTTAGTTACATAAAGGAATAAACCTTCAGATATCTAAAATAATTCATTCCTTAGAAAATCCATCTAGCTAAAATTTTACCATAATTCTATACGTGAAGTACAGAAGAGAAAGAAAGCTAAATAATTTTCCCACGCACTCTCCCTGAATAAGAATGCCAGGGTTAGAATTCAGAGCCACCTTCCTGTTAAACTAAGAGCTTTCTGTGAAGCTTGACCATCACACATTAACGCTAATTATAGTACTTTCTGAGATGAATACTCTTCAAACTTTGGGGAGGGCAGGGTCTCAAATGCCCATGTTAGCATCTGTCAGGATTTAAAAGCTTATTTCAGAGCTAGAGGAATTTAGAGATTATTTATAATCTCTAAATCTCTTCAGTTTATAGATGAGTAAAGTGAGGTCCAGAGAAGAAACTCTTACATTGTGGATAACCTTTCCTTTTTTTTTTTTTAATAAATGTATTTTATTTATTTATTTTTGGCTGCATTGGGTCTTTGTTGCTGTGCAAGCTTTCTCTAGTTGCGGTGAGCGGGGGCTACTCTTCGTAGCGGTGCGCGGGCTTCTCATTGCAGTGGCTTCTCTTGTTGTGGAGCACGGGCTCTAGGCATGTGGGCTTCATTAGTTGTGGCTCGCGGGCTCTAGAGCGCAGGCTCAGTAGTTGTGGCTCACGGGCTTAGTTGCTCCGTGGCATGTGGGATCTTCCTGGACCAGGGCTCAAACCCACGTCCCCTGCATTGGCAGGCGGATTCTTAACCACTGCGCCACCAGGGAAGTCCCTGGATAACCTTTCTAATTTCTCTTCTCTTGCCATTTTCTTTCCTTTATAAGATATCCAGGTTTCTGTTCTTCACATGAGTCACTATTAAAACTTTTTATTCCCCTATAGATTCTCTCCCACGACTTTACTAACAAACTTTTCATGATTTCTTTTCTGATTACTTCTGCCTCTGAAGATATTTACAGAATACCTGAGTATAGGATTTTTATTTAAAAGCCTGCTTCTGTGATAAACTTGGGTCCAACTTCACTGGTTATGGTACATATCATGATTGTATTATTTTTCTATTGCTTCTGTAACAAATTACCACAAACTTAATGGCTTAAACAGTACAAATTTAATACTTATAATTCTGCAAGTCAGAAGTCTGACACAAGTCTCACTGGGCTAAAATCAAGTTGTAGGACTGCGTTCCTTTCTGGAGGCTCTAAGGGAAATCTTTTTCTTGCCTTTTCTAGCTTCTAGAGGCTGCTCACATTCTAGCTCATGGCCTCTTCCTCCATGTTCAAAGCCAGCAATGTCATCACTCTGACACTCACTCTTCTGCCTCCCTCTTCTACATTTTAAGAACTCTTGTGATTTCATTGGGCCCAAATGGATAATTCAGGATAATCTCATTATTTTAAGGTAGCTTATTAGCAGCCTTTATTCCCCCCTTGTCGTGTAACATTATGTACTCACAAGTTCCAGGGATTAGGATGTGGACATCTTTGAGGCAGGGTTGGTCTGGGGGTGGGGCATAATTCTGCATACCACAGTGATTAAAGTCAAAAAATCTTATAATACTTAGAGCTTGGAGAATCATTGAAGCCTATCAGTCCATCCTCCACATTTTACAGATGAGGTAATTAAGAGAGGTTAAATGACTCACCCCAAATCATACAGCCAGTTAGTGGGAACCCAGGTTTCTCAACCTTTATCTTTCCATTATGTCATTGTACCTCTAACTCTGGCTCATATTTATTGCCCTTTTCATGTACAGTTCATTTAAGGGCTTATAGTCTGTGCATTCATTAAGTGTTTACTTTGTAAGCTGGCAAGGAATAACAACTAAGGGTTTATAATGTTCAGGTCTAAAGATAGTATCGTCATTACTGTTCCTTACTTCCTATCTAAGTTTAACCATAACCAGCCTGGACACCCATGCCTATACTGTAAAATCACTTTAGAAATAAAACTACTTCAGTAACTAAGCCCTCTTGGATGGCATCCAAGTCCAACTCACTTTATATATTACATTACTGTGTGCCAGGCACTGCTAATTCAATCAATGAGCAACTTTTTTCATTTCTAATTTCAGTCCACTATGAATAGTAAGCTCTATGTACTAATAATTTTTAAAAATCATTAGCTCACCCAACATGACAAACAATGAACATTATTTAATACCCACCTGTATTTATCATTATTCTCTTCCTCCTTCAACAATCATCTCTGAAGTTCCACATTGCAAAGATAAGAGAAATCAAGTCTGTTCTTGTGGAAAATTAAGTCAAAGTTCCTGCAAAGACAGATTCCCATGAGAACCCAACAACAGATGAAACTTTTTAGACGTTAGGCTCATAGACCTTGGTTAATCATGCTTTCACTAATCTTTATTTCTTATGACATGTGTCACCCATTTTTAAAATTATTCATTCAGCAAATATTTATTGATTTTATACCATGTGCCTCTGGACTTCCCAAGGTGCAGAGGATACAGCAATGAAAAACACAGCAAAAAATCCTTGCCTCATGGAGCTTACATTCTAGTGGAAGAGACAGACAGTATCAGTTAGAAATAAGTAAAATACATACTCTGTTAGATAAATGCTGAGTAGGAGAATAAAGCATGAAAGGGGGATGAAAGTAGTAATTTTAGATCATTGGCCACGGAAAGCCTCACTGAGAAGGTGATTTGAGTAAAGACCTATAGGAAGAAAGGAAGCAAGCCATACAGAGAACCAGAAGAAGAGCATATGCAAAGGCCCTGAGGCAGGAGCAGACCTCTTATTATCAGTGAACTACAAGGAGTCCAGTGTAGCTGAAGACGAAAATAAGGGAGAGAGGAGGGCAATTGATGGTTAAAGGACATTGGGTCCTACCCTGGATGAAATGAAAGACCAGTGGAGGGTTTGAGCAGACAAGTGACCTAATATGACCCGCAAGGGCAGAAACAGGGAGACCAGGTCAGAGTCAATTACAATAATCCAGGCAAGAAATGATGGTAGCTTGAAAACAGTGCAAGTGGGGAGAAGTGGGCATCTTCTGATTATATTTTGAGGGTAGAGCTGACAGGATTTGCTGAGGAGTACGAGATAGGTCAAGGATTACCCCAAGTTCTATGCCCTCTGCAAGTGGAAGGGGAAATTGATGTGTGCTGAGATGTAGAAGATTGTGACAGAGCAAGTTGCGTAGGGAGAGGGCAGTGTCAGGAGCTCAGGCTGGACGTGTGAGATTTGAGATGCCTGTTAGACATCCAGCTGAAGGGGTCAAGAAGACAGTTAGATATATGTGTTTGGAGTTCAGAGGAGAGATCTAGCTGGAGATATGAATTTGAGAGTCATCAGTGTATAGATGGTATTTAAAGCCATGAGACAGGATGAGATCACTGAGGTCTGCGCTCCAAGGGCACTCCAACATTGAGAGGATCCATTTTACATAATTTATCTCCTGTCTCACATCTCTCTGTACCCCTAAAACTTGCTTTGAGACAAGCTTAATACAAACCCATGTTTACATTTCCATGGCAATAGACTATGATGTCAACTAAAACCCTGTGTTATCCTTTTACATGCTCCAATTAAAAGTGATGGCTGGAGAGGTAAGGCTCATGTTCAACCAAGCATCTAAATTTAATCCTTGGCAAGTCAGGAAATGATTGCTTAATTCTCAAAAGATTTTAATTGGAAGGTGGCATAAGTGAATTTAGAAGCTTTTCAATCCAAAGTGGATGAAATGTTGGACCTAGATTACTTTAAAAAAAAAAAAAAGGCCAAAATTTTATACTGTACCTAGAAAAGGTTACATGTGTCTGACATATTACGGTACCCTCTAACCTGCCTTCCACCAGAAGCTTCTTGACTTGTCAAATTTAGAACAGAAAAATCACTTTGGCAGTCACTTTTTCAGGAAAGTAAAAGCCAGAGGAATGTTGGTCCAAGAAGTATCATGCATTCGCAATAGTAGAGGAATATAATATCATCCTTCATTATTCTTTCTGCTCCTTAAATTGGTCTTCAAAGTTGCTTATCAGTTACCAATCAATCTTTAAATTAATGTTTCATTAAACATGTTTCTGTCAACTGAATTCCCTAAATTCAAATGAAATCATTCATGGGAAATTTGGTAATTTTGGTGCCTTCAAAGAAAATATATGTTAAAAGGTAAATTACGTATGACAAAGAAAGAGCACCTATTGTTTGGTATTACTAAGCAGTCCCTTTTGCAATCCATTACTTGGCCAGCTCTTCGTGCCCTAGTGTCTGCATTCTAGGGAGAGCAAGGTGAAGTGGGCTTTGTGATGAACGTTGCTCCAGTATTTTGATTACTTGTATGTAATACTGAAATACTGAGAGTGTGCTAAGTGCTAGGGATACTGCAATTAGTATAACATGGTCATTGCTCTTGAGGAACTTATAGTCCAAAGAAGGCAGAACACAAAGATAGATCATTGTAGTATGGTGTGCTAAGTACCTGCAGGTTCTGTGGGAGAACAGGGGAAAGTTCCTGGATAAGATGCCTCCTGAACCAAGTCTTGAAAAATAAGCAGGTGCTAATCCAGGGAAAAAAAAAAAAAAAAAGAAGAAGAAGAAGAGGAATCATTCTGGCCAGTTGGGATGAACACAGGGAGTGAAGTCATGGATGTGGGTATGCCAGGGTGTGCCAGGGACAGCAACCCCTGGGTCTGCACACTGCACACTAATCATCAGATGGAAGGTGTCCATGAAAGACCTCATCAGCCATGCTAAGGTGCTTGGGCTTTATTTTGTAGACCCTGGGAGCCAGTGAAGTGTTCAAAGTATAGGAATGACATGGTCAGATTTGTATTTCACATAGCTCTCTCAGTGCCCAAGGCAGATGTAAAAGAAGGCAATGTTTTGAAGGCATCAAAGACATTCTCCTTGAAGACCGAGAGACCCATTTTGAAAGGTAAAGCAATGGTCTTCACAAGAGTTGATGAAGACCTGAACTAGGACAGTAGTAATGGGGATAAAGAAGAGGTTAAAGGTTAAAGAAATACTTAGGGAGTAAAAGAGTTGAAAACATGTTAAGAAAAATGGGCATGGGCTTCCCTGGTGGCGCAGTGGTTGAGAATCTGCCTGCCAATGCAGGGGACATGGGTTCGAGCCCTGGTCTGGGAAGATCCCACATGCCGCGGAGCAACTAGGCCCGTGAGCCACAATTACTGAGCCTGCGCGTCTGGAGCCTGTGGTCCGCAACAAGAGAGGCCGCGATAGTGAGAGGCCCGCGCACTGCGATGAAGAGTGGCCCCCGCTTGCCGCAACTAGAGAAAGCCCTCGCACAGAAACGAAGACCCAACACAGCCATAAATAAATAAAAATTTTAAAAAAATAAAGAAAAATGGGCATGAGTCAAGCATCTGCTCTCTGGTCCTTCATGAGCAAACCCTGTTACTGACAGTTAGCTTTCCCAAATTGATAAGACCTGGAAACTGGAGTTCTTGGAAAGAATCTCATTTTGTGGAACAAAAGCATTCTATGCTTCATGCTTTTTAGCAGGGGAAAAAGATTATATTCCTTAAAAATCAAAATATGTATTATCAAATAATTAAAAGGCAGTCAAATCCCCTCTTGGGAGGAAAAGTCCAAAATTGGTTTTGAGATTTAAGAAAAAATATTGATTTGCTTTTATAATTGTATGGAGAAATTAATGACAAATTTAGCTCAGGAAATTCACAACTGTTTATTGGAGATAATGAAACTAAGAAGATATTAAGTATACCAGTACTCGTAAAAACAGAAACTACACAAACTCCACCACCCATGTAACAAAGATATTTATAATGTAGCAAAGGTGTGTTTGGGGAACTTAAAGAAACACTGTGAAACTAGAGACTTTTAGAGTAGGAAAGAACCTTGAGTTCATTTTTGTGTTCCACACTGTTCATTTTAATTATTGGAAACAAGGCTGGGAAGAATTAAGTGATTTTCCCCCAGCAAATACCGTTAAGGTTGGAGCCAGGATTAAAATTGTATCTCTTGACTCTCAAATACTAACACATTGTTGTGAAGGTTAGAGTAGCCTTTCAGAAGTTTGACATATATTTGCAAGAGACAAGAAGGTATTCAAAAGTGCTACTAGGGAGCATTTTCCTTGGGGGGAGAAAAAGCAAATTATGTAGTTATCTGTATCAGAGGACTTAATATTGTCCTTTAGAGGGTTTTTTTTCATATTTTTTACTATGGTAAAATACACTAAACATAAATTTTATTATTTTAACCATTTTTTAGTGTACAGTTCAGTGGTATCAAGTATTATACAACCATCATCACCATCCATTTACAGAACTTTTTTTTTTTTTTTTAAGATAACAGAAAAATCAAAATCTTTTATCTCCTCTTGCCTACAGCTTGTCTTTGCCAAGAAGGGAAAGGGCTGCAGCAGGGAACATTTAAAAGTAGGGACCCCGTGCAGGGAACATACTGTATAGTGCAGGGAACTCTACTTAATGCACTGTGGTGTCCTAAATGGGAGGGAAATCCAAAAGGGAGGGGATATATGTATATGTATGGCTGATTCATTTTGCTGTGCAGTAGAAGCTAACACAACATTGTAAAGCAACTATACTCCAATAAAAATTAATTTTAAAAAATAAAAATAGGGACACCCCCCCCCCCGCCCCACCTGGTCAGTTTCTTCCAGCTGGACAGAGTCCCCTTTGGGGTTTTTTTGGATCACTTTCTAAATTTAGTATGCATCAGGGTTGAGAACCGTGAACTCAAAAGGACCATGATTTAAAATTTTTCATCTTCCCAAACTGAAACTCTGTACCCATTTAAACAATAACTCCCTGTCCCCCCTCCCCCTTGCCCCTGGCAACCACCATTCTACTTTTTCTCTATGAATTTGACTTCTCTAGCTACCTCATGTAAGTGGAATCATACAGTATTTGTCCTTTTGTGACTGACCTATTTCACTTAGCATAATACTTCAAGGTTTATCTATGTTGTAGCATGTGTCAGAATTTCCTTCCTTTTTAAGGCTGAATAACATTCCACTGTGTGTCGGTACCACATTTTGTTTATCCATTCACCCATCGATGGACACTGGGTTGCTTCCACCTTTGCTCTATTGTAAATAATACTGCTATAAAACATGGGTGTACAAATATCTGTTCAAGTCCTTGTTTTCAGTTCTTTTGCATATATACCCAGAAGTGGAATTGCTGGATCATATGGTAATTCTGTCTAATTTTTTGAGGAACCACCATATTATTTTCCATAGCAGTTGTACCACTTTTCCTTTCCCTATCTTGCATTTCTTTTTAAACTACCTACTCTTCATCTTACCCTCCTTTTCCTATTCCAGTTTATTGTGTGAGATTTTTTTGTTTTGTCTCTTATTTTTGGCTCCTGCTAGCAATCCCCCTTTTATGTCCTCTTATGCAATTATGCATCCCCACGTGCATGCATACGTGTTCTAGGTATATGTTTGTTGGGGGCGGGGGGATGACTGTGCAGAAGAGGAGCTCAGTAACCTCACACCTCCTCCCCTACCACCACACTCAGCCACAGCATTGTTGTCACCACTGTATTACTTGGAGATAAGTAATTCAGTGTCCTAAATTTATACCTGTAAGTTGATTCCATTTGCTATGATGAACTTCTTTGAACACTTACCTTTTGGACTTGTGTCTTTTTCCTTCTGGAAATTCATAGAGGTAGAATTTCTAGATCAAGGGAAATAACATTTTTAAAAATTTTTGTAATATATTGCCAATTTGCCTTCATAAAAAAGTGTTCTAAACTACACTCCCACTAGCAATGTGAGAAACGCCTATTTCCTGGAAAACTAACCAACACACTGCCGGTTTGAAAGGTGATAAATATTATCTCCTGTTTTACTACTAGTGAGATTGAGTTTTTTCTCAGATGTTTGTTGGTTTGTATTTCTTCTTTTGAGAATTGCCCGTGCATGTGTCCTTTGTCCATTTTTCTGTTGGCCACCCCTTAAGATTTTAAATGAGAGTGTTCAGAGGGAAAAAAAAACTGTGAGGATTCTAGCATGAAAGAGAGTTCTTTCTGCAGCAAAGGAACTAATAGTGTAAAAATGAAAGTGGAGCCATAAAATTGACTCCAGCTAGCACAAAATATTGTGGAAATGAGAAAGAAAAAGGTCTCAACACTGGCTGCCAATTAGAATCAATTAAACCAGACTTCCAGGGATAGGGCACAGGCATCAATATTTTTTGAAATAAATTCCTCCCATAGATTTTAATGTGCCACCAGGGTGGGGAACAAGCATTTATCAGTAAAAGCAGGAGCTATGAAGTAGTGTGAATGTGGCAAAATACTGTAGTAATTTGGAGAAATTACCCTTTGAGAGAATGGGGATAGGGTTATTCCTGACCCTGGGAAGGCATACTTGGCACAGATGAGCACATCAATTTTTAAGTGGCACCATACCTGGTTATACAGTCTGTCAGCTGTGATAATACAAAGTGTTAACTCCTGACACATTGTATCACGTGACACTGTCCAGTGGATATCAGTTCTTGAATTACGTGAGTTCTGCTCAGGATAGTTATCTCCTAGTTAAGTGGCTGGATCTTTCTCCATTTTGACAGTGAGCATACAGTGTTAACACTTGACTGTAAGCTCAGTGAGGACAGGGTCTGGAGGTCCTCAGAACCTCAAAACAAAGCCTGGAATATAGTAACACAATAAATGTGTGCTGACAGTGGACTGGGTATCCCGAAACGGGTCTGAGATGATTCCAATATATTTCTTCCATAGCTATACTGAGTCAAAATTTGCCTCATTGGATATAAGTTTAATCACTTGTTAGTAGTATCCACATAGTGATGCGTTACCCTTTTGTTATATGATCTTTAAGGAACATACAACAAAAATCATAAAGGAAGATTTCTTGGAATTGTGTAAAGTTCTTATGACAACTGATTGTGGTCTTAAAATTTTCATATGAACATTTTAAATAATCTCCATCTATCTTTCTTTACTTTCTTCACAATTTTTATAATACTAGCTTGACTTGGTGCATTTCTTGTATATCTGCACAAGGCAGATATAAATTATCTTTGTATGTATATGGTCGACTTGTTTTCTAAACGAAACTTGGGGGTTTTGTTTGGAGTTTGGGTTATTTTGTTTGGAGGTGTTTTGTTTTGTTCTTAGTTTGTTTCCCAGATATATCACGTATTAGATACTGGCTTTTCCTCTTTGGTCAAAAATGTTTTCTAATGCAGTTCTTCCATAATATTGCAGAAACTAACTTGTGCAACAGTTTTTAAGTGCCTTTTACATATTATATTTTACATCTGGACTTTTACCACTGATTTAAAATGTTACAATCCATAGACTGTGGTAGCAATAATATTGATTTTTTTTTTTCTAAATTAGAAGTCTTCATTTCCAAGTGAGAAATAACAAATCTAAATTTTCAGTTACCTGTTTTCAAACAAGTATAGTTGACCCTTGAATAACGCAGGGGTTGGGGGGTGCCAACCCCCACACAGTCAAAAATTCACGAAGAACTTTACAGTCGCCCTTCATATCCACGGTTCCACATCCGTGGATTCAACCCACCATGGGTCTTGTAGCACTGTAGTATGTATTTAGTGAAAAAAATCTGGCTATACACACAGTTCAAGCCAGTTGTTCGAGAGTCAACTGTACTCTGCCAAAAATCTTAAAGAAACTCAACTCCCAAGTCCTTTAGGCTGTCTTGATAAAAATTATAAGCAGTTCTTTGGTACAGGTGTACCTCACTTTATTGCGCTTCACAGATAGTTTTTCACAAATGGAAGGTTTGTGTCAACCCTGCATTGAGAAAGTCTATCGGCGCCATTTTTTCAACAGCATTTGCTCACTTCATGTCTCTGTGTCACATTTTGGTAATTCTTGCAATATTTCAAACTTTTTCATTATTATTTTATTTGTTATGGTGATCTGTGATCAGTGATCTTTGATGTTACTATTGTAATTGTTTTGGGGCACCATGAATGGCACGCATATAAGACTTCAAACTTAATGTTTTGTGTGTTCTGATTGCTCCACTGACTGGCCATTCCCCCCATCTCTCTCCCTCTCCTCGGGCCTCCCTATTTCCTGAGACACAACAATATTGATATTAGGCCAATTAATAACCCTACAGTGGCCTCCAAGCGTTCAAGTGAATGAAAGAGTCACACATCTCTCAGTTTAAATCAAAAGCTAGAAATGATTAAGCTTAGTGAGGAAGGCATGTCGAAAGCAGAGACAGGTGGAAAGCTGGTCCTCTTGCGTCAATTACCCAAGCTGTGAATGCAAAGGGAAAGTTCTTGAAGGAAATTAAAAGTTCACTCCAGTGAACATATGAATGGTAAGAAAGAAAACAGTCTTGTTGCTGATATGGAGAAAGTTTCAGTGGTCTGGATGGAAGATCAAACCAGTTACGATATTCCCTTAAACCAAAGCCTAATCCAGAGCAAGGCCCTAACTCTTTTCAATTCTGTGAAGGCTGAGAGAGGTGAGGAAGCTGCAGAAGGAATGTTTGAAGCTAGCAGACGTTGGTTCATGAGGTTTAAGGAAAGAAGCCATCTCCATAACATCAGAGTGCAAGGTGAAGCAGCAAGTGCTTATGTAGAAGCTGCAGCAAGTTATCCAGAAGGTCTAGCTAAAATCATCAATGAAGGTGGCTCCACTAAACAAAAGGTTATCAAATGCAGACAAAACAGCCTCATGTTAGAAGATACTATCTAGGACTTGCATAGCTCGAGAGGAGAAGTCAATGCCTGGCTTCAAAGCTTCAAAGGACGGGCTGACTCTCTTGTTAGGGGCTAATGCAGCTGGCAACTTAAAGTTGAAGCCAGTGTTCATTTACCATTCTGAAAATCCTAGGGCCCTTAAGAATTAGGCTAAATCTGTTCTGCCTGTGCTCTGTAAATGGAACAACAAAACCTGGATGACAGCACTTCTGTTTACAACATGGTTTACTGAATATTTTAAGCTCATTGATGAGACCTACCGCTCAGAAAAAAAAAAAAATCCTTTCAAAATATTACTGTTCATTGACAATGTACCTGGTCACCCAAGAGCTCTAGTGGAGATGTACAATGAGATTAATGTTGTTTACATGCCTGCTAACACAACATCCATTCTGTGGCCCATGAATCAAGGAGTAATTTCAACTTTCACATCTTATTATTTGAGAAGTACATTCCATAAGGCTAAACGTGCCACAGAGTGATTCCTCTGATGGATTTGGGCAGAGTTAATTGAAAACCTTCTGGAAAGGATTCACCATTCTAGATGCTATTAAGAACATTTGTGATTCATGGGAAGAGGTCAAAATATTAACATTAACAGGAGCTTGGAAGAAGTTGATTCCAACCCTCATGGATGACTCTGAGGGGTTCACGACTTCGGTGGAGGAAGTCCCTGCAGATGTGGTAGAAATAGCAAGAGAGCTAGAAATGGAGCCTGAAGATGTGACTGAAGTGCTGCAATCTCATGACAAAACTTGAACAGATGAGGACCTGCTTCTTAGGGATGAGCAAAGAAAGTGGTTTCTTGAGATGGAATCTACTCCTGGTGAAGATGCTGCGAAGATTGTTGAAATGATAACAAAGGATTTAGAGCATTACATAAACTTAGTTGATAAAGCAGCAGCAGGGTTTGAAAGGATTGACTCAAATTTTGAAAGAAGTTCTGCTGTGGGTAAAATGCTATCAAACAGCATCGCACACTACATAGAGAAATCGTTCATGAAAGGAAGAGTCAATTGATGTGGCAAACTTCACTGTCCTATTTTAAGAAATTGCCACAGACACCTCACCCTGATCACTCAGCAGCCGTCAACATCGAGACAAGACACTCCACCAGCTAAATGATTATGACTTGCTGAAGGCTCAGATGATGGTTAGCATTTTTTAGCAATAAAGTATTTTTTAAATAAGGTAGGTGCATTGTTTTTTTTGACGTAACGCTATTGCACATTCATAGACTACAGTATAGTGTAAACATAACTTATATGCACTGGGAAACCAAAAAAATTCATTTGACTCACTTTATTGCGATATTCGCTTTATTGTGCTTGTCTGGAACTGAACCAGCAATATCTCTGAGGTATACTTGTACTTTTTGTCGTTGTTGTTGTTGTTGTTATAATTTAGTTTTCATTACTTTCTAAATACCATTATTATGTCTTCTTTGACCCATCAACTTAATTCCTCCTGAATTCCTCCTGAACTCTAAGGAAAGGAACACTATTTGGTCTTTCCACCTTACCATCTTGGTTCAGCTTGCAAAACTCCAATATTCTTCAAAAGTACAGCTACCAGAAATTACATGAGAAATTATAAAAACATGAAATATAAATAATTCCAAGGGACATTAAGTACATTTGTACATAATATCTTATAATGGGTTTTGTAGTCAGACCAGCCTTGGTTTGAATCCTGGCTCTGCCATCTTTTACTGGGTGAGCTTGGGTAAGTTTTTTAATCTAATTCTCATTCTTCTTATCTGTGAAATGGAGATGAAAATAATAACCTTGTCTTGGGGTTATTGTAAGGATTAAGTGATTTAGTGGTCATAGGTGCTTAGTGCAATATTTGTCTTATGATAAGCACTCAAAAAATGGTATCTGGCACTATTAATGTATGTATATTTTAACAGCTGTTTATTGGACACTTGATGTGTATAGGCACAGTCTTAGGCCATAGTGATACAGAAGCAAATGTGATACAGGCTATGAGACAAACATGCATAGATTGCTAGGGAGTAGAGGCAGGGCAGCTAACCCACATGGTTACATTCGGAGTCCTAGAGGAAGTAATATCTGAGTTGAATTTCAAAGGACGCATATAGATTAGCTCCAAAAAGAAGAAGGGGAAAGAAATTTCCAATCATAGCGAATAGGTTATGCAAAGAGATTTGAAATACAAATAAGATTTTAAGAATGAATACTTAACTATTATGACAGTGTAGTGGAGGCCACCACTCTCCCCTGTAACATCACTTAGTGTCACAATCAAAAGAAGTAGAGCGATGCAATGAACTATAAGTCTTTTTCAATACAGAATTTGCTATTTTTTATGCTCATAAAAATAATGTTAAATATTTCTGTTATATCTACTGAATGTCCAATATTACAGTCAAAATTGAGAAAAAATATCTAAAATATATAAAGAACTCCTGCAACTCAAGAGCAAAAAAAAAAATCCAATTAAAAAATGGGCAGAAGTTCTGAATAGACATTTTTCCTAAGAAGACATATAGATGCCCAAGAGGTACATGAAGAGATGCTCAACATCACTAATCATCAGGGAAATGCAAATCAAAACCACAATGTATTATCATCTCACACCTGTCTAGAGTGGCTGTTATCAAAAAGACAAGAAATAAGTGTTGGAGAAAAGAGAACCATTGTGTACTGTTGGTGGGAATGTAAATTGGTACAGCCACTATGAAAAATAGAATGGAGGTTCCTCAAAAAGTTAAAAATAGAACTAACAATCTAAGGGTCCACTGATGCATGAATGGATAAAGAGAATGTGGTGTATGTATATACACAATGGGATATTATTCAGCCATAAGAAAAAAAGAAAAATTTGCAACAATATAGATAGACCTGGAGGGCATTATGCTAAGTGGAGTAAGTCAGAAAAATACCATTTGAGATCACTTATATGTGGGATCTTAAAAATATATATATTTAATTTAAAAACTAAGCTCATAGATACAAAGAACAGATGGGTGGTTGCCAGAGGTGGGGGTGGGGGTGAGTGAAACGGGTAGGGGCTCAAAAGGAACAAACTCCCAGTTATAAAATAAATAGGTCACAGGGATGTAATGTACAACAGTGTGACTATAGTTAATAATACAATATTGCTAAGAGAGTAGATTTTTAAAGTTTTCATCTAAAAAAATTGAGAGAAAGTTGATTGTAAGTAGCATAGAATGATTTAAGGACCATGGCAGTGGAATCCTAAATCCAGAATTAAGATTTAGGCTCATCTACCTAACAGCTGTGTACATTTTGATAAGCCATTACTTTTTTGAGTTCTCACTTCCTTCCTAAGACAGAAATGATGATAATGCCTATCCTGACCCATCTTACAAATGTATTGTGAAGCCCAAATACAATATAATCAGTTCTTGATTATTCATGATGATGGGAATGTGAAAGAAGCATGAGCACTAAAAACCAAACATAGTAGGTAAATTAACATTTTTAATAACTGATTCCAGAATACATTATTTTTGTGTGCTGATTTAGCCTTCTAATCATATTTTGCTTACAATAAAATTAATTCCATTTATATTTCTTTTACCTACACCAGCAGATGGCAGGAAGAACTAGCCTAGAGATAATTACAATGTGGTGACAGGAGTCATTTTGAAATTTAAAATTTACTATAATTAATTGGAAAAATAGAAAATAAAATATTGGTCTATAGTTATTTGACACTCTCATACTTTGCTTGTCTTCTTCAATGAATTAAAACATTTTTCATCAGGAACTTTGATAAATGTCTCAACAATTCTTTCTGCTTCTTTTTTTCTGCATCCTGATTGTCCCACATACCTTTATGCCATCCTATAGTTGTCCAATCCCCACTCACTAATCCCCCATACACATACGTATATGTATTTCTCCTGCCCTCTCCTCTTGCACCTTGTAGTTCCAAAATTAGCTCATTCAGCACCTCCCTAGCCAAGCTTTTATTCTTTCTCCAGGACTTTTCTCAGCTGGGAGTAAGGAGGTGTATATATATATATATATATATAATTATTCAAAAAGATTAGTTGACATTAGACAGTGTTTTAGTTTTTAGATATATTTTTAATACTTTGACCTGTATGCCTCTGGTACCTTCTGTACTCAGTCCTCTATCCCACGTTGGAAGACTGAAGAAGGATGTGAGCCTGTTTTGTCTCTGTTATTCTGACCACATTTGTTTAATAACCATTCTACTTGGGCTACAGTCATACATAGCACTTTTGCCCTGCTCTCACCTCATTGTATGATTTTTTTTTTTTAATGTGGAGCCATATGCTTTTTTGCTTTTTATTTATTTATTTATTTGGTTGTGCTGGGTCTTAGTTGCAGCAGGCAGGCTCCTTAGTTGCGGCAGGTGGGCACCTTAGTTGCGGCACGCCAGCTCCTTAGTTGTGGCATGTGAACTCTTAGTTACGGCATGCATGTGGGATCTAGTTCCCTGACCAGGGATAGAACCCAGGCCCCCTACATTGGGAGCACGGAGTCTTAACCACTGCGCCACCAAGGAAGTCCCTGTATGATTTATTATGTATGTGGGATTCTGTCATCCCAACTAAGTGTCTTTTAAGGTGTAGAACATTCATTCAAAAATATTTACTTCTGACCATATTAGAATAACTAGTATAAGACTTACCTTCCCACCATAAACAACTAGAAAATGGGACAAAACATATGAAGCAACTGTTTCTGATATTGGACAACAGGAGTGTTATCCAGAAGAGAAAGGAGACAAACAAGGTAAGTCCTGGAGGCACATTACTGACCATCGCACAGAGAGGAGGAACTCAAGGGAAGCATGGCAGCATCAGTGAGTTGAGAAAACTGAGTTCATAACTTAGGATGACCATGGTGGCTAGGATTTATGGGAACATATACTGGAAGAGAAGGAGCTAATCAGGGGGAAGTCCAGAAATCTGCAGAGGAGTCCCCTTGACTCTGTTGCTAAATGCTAAATGGATATATATAGAAACTCCACAAAGCTGGGCAACTACTGGAGAGCTCTAAGGTGAACATGTCCCAGAAATTGTACAGGAATGGGAGGTGTTGAGTTCTGTCCAGCCAGAGACATTGTTGAACCGCTGGAGCATTCAGTGGAGATCCAAGAAGGATCACAATTTAGTTAGAAGGGGTAAACTTGCCCTAAAGTAAAGGTACTCTAAACTCACTGTAACAACTCTCAAAAACATTCCTCAAAGGATCAAACAGATCCACAAATTAACTGCCTGAAAAAGTTCAACCCTTTGGAAAAATACAATAGAATTAAGACACCCGATGTAACATTTGCAATGTTCCGCATTCAATCAAAAGTCATTAGACATGCAAAGAATCAAGAAAATGTTATCCATAACCAAGAAAACAAAAGTCAAAACCAACACAGAAATGACAGGGATGATGGAATTCACAGAAAGGGATTTTAGAAGAGCCCTTGTAAATATGCTCAGTGATTTAAAGAAGAACTTGAACATAATGAGGAGAAAAGTGGAAGACGTATAAAAGAACCAAATAGAGATGTAAGAAATGAAAGGTGCAGTATTTGAAATGAAAAATTCATTTGATGGGCTTATCAGCAGAGTAGACATTAGAGAAGAAAGGATCACTGTACTTGAAGACAGTGAATAGAGATTATCTAAATTGAAGCGTAGAGGGAAAAAATGACTGAGCAAAATGCACAGAGCCTCTGTGATATGAGACAAGCAGTCTATCGTGTGTAAATGGAATCTAAGAAGAAAAAAAGAGTGGGAGAGGCACAAAAACTATTTGAAGAAACAATAGCTGAATTTTTTTCAAATGTTATGAAAAATATAAACACATAGATCTAAGAATTTCAGTGAACCCCAAGTAGGATAAACATAATGCAAACCATAGCAAAGCACACTGTAATCAAATTCCTGCAAACCAATTATAAACAGAAACTCTTAAAAGCAACCAGAGGGAAAAATACACATTACATAAGGGGAGCGAAGATTGACTGCAGACTTCTTATTAGAAACAATGCAAGCCAGAAAAAAATGAAATCTTTAAAGTACTGGAAAAATAAACTGTCAACATAAAATTCTATATCCTTCAAATATGATGGGGAAATAAAGACAGGAAAACAATAGCCAAGAGAATTTATTACTAGAAACTTGCACTGCAATAAATATTGAAGGAAGTTCTTTAGGTGAAACCAAAATAGTACTAGATGGAAACTCAGATCCACTCAAAGGCATGAAAAGTCCCAGAAATGGTAAATCTATGGATAAATGCAAAGCGTTCTTTTCTTCATTTCTTAATTTCTTTAAAAGGCAATTGACAATCCAAATAAAAATAATAACACAGTGTTGTACGGTTTATATTATGTAGAAGTAAAATGTATGCCAGTAATAACACAAAGGTTAGGAAGGGGTAATGGGAGAATACTACCGTAAAGTAGATTACATTTATAAGTAAAGTGGTTTAGTAATATTTGGAAATAAACTAAACTAAAGTGCTTATTGTAAACCCTAGATCAATCGCTTTTAAAAAATAGAAAAAAAGAGGTGGAGTTAATAACACATCAGTAGTGAAGAAGAAATGGAATACAATTAATCCAAAAGAAGCTAGGGCAAGAGGAAAGAAATAAGTGAGTGTTGTAACGTTGGGCAATGATATTGCTATGAAGAAAATTGTTGGGATGCAATGCTCCATGAACGTTTCCACATTTGTGCATGATCATGACTTTCTGAGAAAGACTGTTGGCACTTGGATTAAAGAATGTTTGAACGGCAGACAAACTGTACAAGTCAGAGACCTCTGGAGAGATTTAGAGACTTTTTCCTTGGATACATTTATTTACATTCTAGGGATTGTAAACCTAAAGACCTCTCCCTCCTTTCCCCTAAGAGGATTTGTTTACATTACAGAGCAAAAGTCAGTAGGTCATATTCTTCTCCCCCCTCCCTCCCTCCCTCTCTCTCTCTGCCCCATCCCACCCTAGAGGGGAGGAGGAACAGCAGCTGTGTCAGCTGTCCTACATCAACTCCCAAAATTCATGATTTAAAGGTTTCTCTCATCATGTCACCCCACAGGGGATTGGGACATGGAGAACTAACACAATTAAGAGTAATTAAAAGGCTGGATCTGATCCAAAAACCTAGTGTTATTTGTCAGAATGAATGAATGCTTTACAAAAATTCAGTTAGGAAGGGGGTATCTCACCTGTAAGGTGGTCTGGGAAGGCCTCTCCAAGGAGGTAACATTTGAACAGAGGTGTGAATGAAAAGCCATGTAAGACCATAACGTGGGAGAAGACCATAACATGCTTGGCTTTACTGGCTCTCCCAATGCCTAGCACACTTTCTCACACCTAAGCAAAATTTAAATAAATAAGGGTCAAGTATATGACACTCTGAAAGGCTGGCCACTTCTGACTAGAGTATTGTTTATCTATTCTATAAATTCAAGAGTAGCTGCATCTTCAGACAAAATGACTTTTTAGCCACAGGCTTGTTAGCTAGGAAAAGATATAAGTTAGAAATCAAAATCAGTTAAGAACCATCTAAAGCATAATTCATGTTTCATTTCCTTAAATAAATCATACGTGTATGTATGCAAATTTAGGGTTAGGCACCACAAAATGAAGTTTTAGCTGCAAGGCTAAGTTCTTTTTACAGAGGTAGAAACAGGTATCACTAGCTTGGTTTGGGAATTACCCCATGCTTGTAAATGTGACATACACAAATGCTGGGAAGAATAGATATGGTTGAAAAATACAGGCAGTAGGAATAATAAATGAGCATAATGAATGTTAACTGGGTGATAACTAATGGTACAATCCCCTGTTACAGGGGTGTACAGTGTCAGAAGCTTACAGCCAGAAGAAGAAAGGATGGAATTCAAAAGCCAAAAAGCAGCATATTCCTTGACTTTTGGCTGGAGCCAGTATCAGTGTAACCTCTTTGGTCAAATCGCTTCTTATCCGTTTCACCAGGTCATTCCTTCCTTTGATATGAATCATCTCTGAGAATCTGTAACAGGCACATCATTGTCAAGAAGTTAAAAGCAATTGATAAGTTGTTCTGGTAACACCTGTCAGTGAAATAACTCAGAGTACAAAACCCAGGCATTTAAGGAGTTGACAAGTATTATTAAACCTGTTTTGCAAGAGAAGAAGCTGGTTCAAAGAGGGAAAAGCTGTCAAAGGTAATGCAATCTGTAAGTGGCTCAGGCCTCCTTCCTCATACAACCAAACTCTAACTGCATGACCTCTCATGGCCCAGAAGACTGGGGGGCCACCTGAACATTTATCGGTGCTTCCTTCTGTCCAACTTTAAAATATCATGACATTTTTAAAAAAAAATTTTTTTTAATAAATAAAATATCATGACATTTTAAAGTTACGAATTTGTTTTAAATTCAAATATATTTCTTATGACTGGTTTTCTCCTTCATTCAGAAATTTACACTATTTAAAAATTTTAAATGGTAGCAACAGTATATATATTTCTACCAGTACTGCTTCCCTTTTTTTTTTTTTTTTTTTTCCTTTGAGCACTTAATTGGTCTGTCTTTGACACCCTACTAAGAGCTCATGTTTGAATTGGGAAGAATTATGGTGATGCTTTCATACAGCGGATGGTGCTTTGTGCAGGTCCTTTCCTCAACCTGACCTTAATTTCATGATTTTAATAAAGAAAAAAAGATAGAAAAGCCTAATTCAAAGTAAATTAGGATCTATAATTCAGAAATGCTTCTGCCCGTTTGTAACTCATGTTCTAGTTGCTCTCCAATTCACTTTCCACTGTTTAATTCATTCACTTTTAAAAAAATAATCAGCAATAAACTATCTTTCAACAGAAAGCAGGGCAATAAGACAAAGGCTTGAGTGCACATCCTCTGTGCTGGACTGTGATCCAGGGAGCAAGAGTGAGGGCCAGGGAAAGTGAAGCCGGGAAGCAGAAGAGCTTATACCAAGATACTTGATGTGTTTAACAGGTTGCTCTGTCCTGCAGAACAGCCCAGAACAGAAACAGAAATCCTGGAGTGAGGAGAGGATGGCCCTGGGCAAGGCTCTGTTAGGCTGCACCTGCAAGAAGCCAGCCGGAGGCAACTGACGGCTAGAAAAAGATGCGGCGAGGCCAGATGAATCTGAAGTAGTCACAAGTGGCTTCCCATAAAACACAAAGATACTCTTGTTGAATATAGTAGGTCCCCTACATACGAACCTTCAAGTTGTGAACTTTCCAAGATGCGAACGTGCGTTCCATCAACGTCAGGCATGAGTGAAATTGCAGCTTACCCTCCGTCTCCTATTGCTGACGATCCTACCATCTCCTACCTCCTCTCCCTCCTCCAGTCAGTTAACTCTTCTTGCCTGTTCACTCAGTGCCAGCCCCTGTATGCCATCTGTTGTACTGTACTACCATACTTTTCAAGGTACTGTACTGTAAGATTAAAATGTTTTATTTTTTGTGTTTGCTTGTTTTTTATGTATTATTTGTATGAAAAGTATTGTAAACCTATTATTACAGTACAGTACAGTACTATATAGCCGATTGTGTTAGTTGGGTACCTAAGCTAACTTTGTTGGACTTACGAACAAATTGGACTTACGAATGCGTTCTCGGAACGGAACTCGTTCGTAAGTAGGGGACTTACTGTACTTCCGTGCACTTTTGCCCCCCACTCCCATCCTTCTCACGGGTATCTGTCATTAACATTTCATTTCCTGTGCATTTACATATCATATGAGAACATGTATCTTTTTCCTTTTAAGAAACATGAATCAGGTCATACTAATCTCCTTATTCTGTGACATGTTTTTTTCACTCATGTGTTATTAGCATCATGGTTAGGTTTTATCTCATTGTCAGCAAGCTTACTTTGCCCTTAGGAGGTTCATTGGAAAACACTGATTTAACGTTTGTTGAATTAATGTGTGAATGAAGGAATGATAGTATGAGTTCTAGTTACAGTTCTTGCTTATAGAAAGGAATGCTGCCAATATTGGGAATGCAGTGGGCAAGGTCTTGTAAAACATGGAATTTTTATTGCCAGACAATTGCACAGTCATCCCAGCCTCTTCTCCCTCATTCGTCAACACCTCCACATCTTCAATTCAGAGGAAAGAACGGATACCATACAGGGAGACATGGAAAAGAGATGTAGGGGTGGAAAAATAATCTTCCCTCTACCTTTCTAAGTTCTTGGCTGAGACCCCTGTAATGAAAAACAGATGAATAAGAGAAAAACAAACAAAGTTATTAATGTATCCCTCAGGTATACACGGGAGATACCCAGGGAAAAAATGAATCCCCAAGGTGACTTAGAATTCGGGATTAAATAACATCTTAATAGGGAAGGGGGAGGGGAGTGGTAGGTCTTTTAGGGGAGAGTGAATGATTTTTAGGACAGATGAATGGCCCCTTAGAAGAATAGATGGGAGTTGTGACAGTCTGTGACAATGTCTGTCTAGGCGTGGTATTGACTTCTAGTCTCTCCTGTGACAAGAGTCAATCCTCTCTGGTTGATGAAACTCCCAGGAAGGGGATTTATGGCAGTTGAGTTCCTTTGGGAGGATCTGTCCGTAGGCAGATAAGGGGAGTTCGGAGAAAGCCTCTCCCTGCATTTGCTGTTTTTCACGTGCCTACAGTCAAGATAATCAATATACCAAAGCAGCATATTTTGCAGTAGCACGTCCTTCTCCAGTCATATTTTGGAGTAGCATATTCTGCTACCCTTCAGAGGTAACAGGAGACTCTTACAAAGGTTCATTCAGTCAGCAAATGGGGATAAGGTGGTGCAGACATTGGTCCCTATCCTCACGCAGGGCAAGGCGACAACTCAGGGAGGAAGGAAATAAGAATAGGACGAAGATGTAGAAGGAAAAGAAAATAGTAGCATTCCAAGGAGTGAGGAATTTCAGTGATGGCTAAATTAGTACAGTGCTTGTGTTAATATAAGTTGTTTAGAAATGAGTTTAAATCCCAGCCATCTGCTCCCACATCAAACACATACACGCAGCACCCCTGATTTCACTCCTCCCCCACAAACACGTACATCCCGGTAATAATCTGGTGATATATTTTTCATGGTTTCCCACAGTTGATAATAAAAAATACACTCAATTCAAACCAGTGAGTTATGACCCAGATCTAAGTATAAATATAGTGGAAGTCATGAGTTTCTTTAGTGACAGTCTTACTAATTATTTTGGCCTGTTTTTAGCCACATTGGATATTTTTTCTTTTTAAGGTTGCTATGAATGTTGTTTGCAGCAGCATCAATAAGCCAAGAATTCATATAGTTACTCAATCACACAGATTACTCATCATTGCCTGTTCATAACAGAATCCTAAAATGTTTAAGATTTCTGATGCAAATCAAAATCTCATCATCACTTGTCATTGCTAAATTAAATGACAGGATAATAACATTACATTAAAACCATTTTTCTCTTGATTGAGTACCTTTTTCAGAAGTGAACCTTGTAGATGTATATTTTTTTCATCAGTACTATAAATGCATTTAGAATCCAAGATAAAAATAGAATTGAAAAGGGGCGGAGTAGAGTGGGATGTTTTCAAATTATTGATGAGTCTCTTTTGAATCTCAAATAACCGTATTTGACAGGGCACTGCTAGGGAATGGAGTAGTTTTGGCCCAATTTATTGAGACTTTTAGAAATACATAAAGGAGGTTCATAGGTCAAACTTGGTTTTTATTGACATGATCATGTGTTCTTGGCATCAGTCGTATGTCATTCCATTGCAGACAGGCTGTTTTCAGTTAGATCACAGCCTAGGTGGGAAATGAATGTAAATTTCTAATCTGCTAAAACAGAGTAGGTTCTCAGTTGAGTTATTGTGAACTTCTCTCTTGGCCTTTCTTTCCTGTCTAAAGCTAATTAACCTTTGGAGCACCTGCCATCTCTCCATTGGCTCCATCTGGCCCTTGGCCCTCTTTGTGGCCATTCAACCAGTCCTCATGCCACTTGAGCCAATCTTCTCCACTTGCCCCTATACCCAGAACTCCTTTTCCATTTAAAGTTATCTGTTCTTCAAAGATTCTGTTTCCTCGCATCTTCCACCTTCAGTGTTATGAAAATCATATCCTGGAGCAAGTCTTTGATGCTTTTTGCCTCGTTTACTATTATCTTCATTAGACAGTAATGTCAGTAAAAATCCTTAGCATTTGGAGAAGTCAGTGAAGGTATAGACTGAAACAGGATTGGCTATGAGTTGACAATAGTTGAATCTGGGTGATGGGTACATGGGGATAGGGGAAGTCAATATAGCATTTCCTCTAGTTTTATATGTTTGGAATTTTCCATAGTAAAAATTTTAAACTAAACTTAGATCTTAAGAATGCTTTTATTTATATATATATAAAAGAGATGTAGGGGTGGAAAAATAATCTTCCCTCTACCTTTCTAAGTTCTTGGCTGAGACCCCTGTAATGAAAAACAGATGAATAAGAGAAAAACAAACAAAGTTATTAATGTATCCCTCAGGTATACACGGGAGATACCCAGGGAAAAAATGAATCCCCAAGGTGACTTAGAATTCGGGATTAAATAACATCTTAATAGGGAAGGGGGAGGAGACTAGGACTGAAACCTAACCCTGCCATCTAAATACCCCACTCCCACCCCACCCGGAAGGAAACAAATAAGATTCTTTAGTGCCCCGAATTGCAACTTCCCTCTTCTCCTTAGGTCCTGAACAGGACTACCAGAATCCTGGCACACTTCCTGCTTCTTGTAAATGACCAGATAAACCTATACAGATATGCACAATAACTTGGTCCCATTTATTAAGTCCCACTGTGAATAAAGTTCTGTGCTGGGCATTGGGAAGGGGGAATATGAAATTACTTCCCTCCAAGAGTTCCCCAAGATGGAAAACAGAGGCACCCGTGAACAACCCTGATGCAGTACAGACTCTAAGAGCTGTCATCTGAAGTAGAGCTACAGCAGTATGGCTGTGGGGCAGTGGGAGAGAGAAGAGTTTTGTCAAGCAGATGCGTTCTTGACAGTGATGCAAACTACTGAATGTTATCTTCAAGGAAAAGGTAATCTTTCCTGCTTCTGCCTGCAGTTCTGGCTGCTAAGACTAGAGCTCCATCAGATAAACTTCCCTCTGTCTTCTGAAGAGCTTAACTTGACTGCAGTTACCAATGTGCTTTTTTTTTTTTTTTTTCTCCTTCTCTTTTAAAATTATGATAGCCTTACTTCTCGTCTGCCAAAAACTGGTGAAACCATCCATGGTCATAAGTTTTTTATTGGCTTTGGAGGGAAAGGTGCCAACCAGTGTGTCCAAGCTGCTAGGCTTGGAGCAAAGACATCTATGGTGTGCAAGGTAAGTGTAAAGTATGGTGGAGAGGGTTCTAGAGGCGAGAACCCGGTTTAAGACATGAGCTCATATTTTTAAACTATTTTAAAGTGAACAATTCAGTGGCATTTAGTACATTCACAATGTTGTACAACCACCATTTCTATCTAGTTCCAGAACATTTCCATCATTCCAAAGTAAAAACTCCTTGCCCATTAAGCAGTTTCTCCCCATTCCCCCCCCTCCCCTCAGCCCCTGGCAACCACCAATCTGCCTTCTGTCTCTATGGATTTATCTATTCTGGATATTTCCTATAAATGGAATTATATGATATGTGACATTTTGTGTCTGGCTTCTTTCACTTAGCATAATGTTTTCAAGGTTCATCTACCTTATAGCATGTATTAGTACTTTATTCCTTTTGTGGCTGAATAATATTCCATTGTATATACCACAATTTGTTTATCCATTTATGTGCTGATGGGCGGTTCCCACCTTTTGGCTGTTGTGAACAGTGCTGCTATAAACAAGTACATGTACATGCATGTTTAAGTATCTGTATGAGTCTTTGAGAGGTTCGTGTTTTTTTTAATTTATTTATTTTTATTTTTATTTATTTTTGGCTGTATTGGGTCTTCGTCACTGCACACAGGCTTTCTCTAGTTGCAGCGAGCGGGGGCTACTCTTCGTTGCGGTGCACAGGCTTCTCATTGCGGTGGCTTCACTTGTTGCAGTGCACAGGCTCTAGGCTTGCGGGCTTCAGTAGTTGTGGCTCGCGGGCTCTAGAGCACAGGCTCAGCAGTTGTGGTGCACGGGCTTAGTTGCTCCATGGCATGTTGGATCTTCCCAGACTAGGGATCGAACCCATATCCCCTGCATTGGCAGGCAGATCCTTAACCACTGTGCCACCAGGGAAGCCCAGGTTCGTTGTTTTTAAAGATTTAAATAGGAGAGAGTAATCTTCCATGTCCTTCATATTAGTTTCTACCTCACTGAATCCTCTGGGAAGTAGCAGTCCTCAAATAACTTAATGCTGCATTCCCTGAATTTAATGAGTTTATAACTGGAGTGTAAGAAGTGAGGGGAATTAGCCTACTCCAGTGGGTTTCTGTGGTCCAGCTTCTAAACAACAGCATAAATCATCCTGTTTTTAGCAGGTTTCACTCCAGCAACACAGCTCTTGGAAACTTGGTCTAATAACTGATGATTTACTCATCTCTAAGCTATTTTCTTCTAATGCTGTATCTTGGATCAGAAAGGAATCTGGGAGACTTCCCTGGTGGTGCAGTGGTTAAGAATCCACCTGCCAATGCAGGGGACACAGGTTCCGTCCCTCGTCCGGGAAGATCCCACATGCCGCAGAGCAACAAAGCCCGTGCACCACAACTGCTGAGCCCACACACCATAAAGCCCGCGAGCCACAACTACTGAGCCCGCATGCCTTCTGTTTCTCTCACATCCACTCCTGTGGTTTCGTGATTCATTTCCCAAGTTGAGTTTCACAATTCAAATATTTCTATTTTGCATTTGGGGAAATGTTCGAGTAAGGAGGCTGATTAAACAGAGGTGCTATTTGTTTTATTCTGGTCTGTGTATGATGGTTATTTGAGCACCTGTACAATTTTGAAAGTTCTTTATATCTACTGTGACTGATTTAGTCGTCTGTTGTTTAGCCCCACAGTGGAATTTAGCCTGGGTGTCTGTACAGAAAGGACATGGAAACATGGCTTCAGCTAAGACCTATACAAGGTTACTTTGCTTAGATACCCTGGGACCATTAGACATGATTTATTTAAGCTTAAACAAATTGCATTGTATTCTTAGGCTTCTTAAAAAGAAAAATATCTTTTATAATAAGAGTTATTGTTATCCATTAATCATAATATTTCATTCAATTATGAAGTATATTTTATTTAGCAAATTAGCCAAACTGCCTTATAGCAGGTCTCTTAAAGATAACAAGTTCCAAGTAGAAAACCAAAATCATGAAATCACTCAAGATAAAAATGAACAGATGGAGCAAAAGAAAAACAGGTAGAAAATTTTCTTAGCAACCTTAACTTACTACTGCCCTGCAACAAGCTCAGACTCGAGCTCTGATGGAGGAGCACTGGCACAGGCACAACATCTGATACCGAGCTAAGGGGAAATATTTGTCAGGACATTGTGATGAGGGCTATTAAGCAAGAATCCATCGAGATGCGTACCGTGACACGTGTAATGAAACACTTCAGGTAGTTAAGAGTTGTGTAGTCAGTACTCAACTGAGTCGCGGGCCGAGGCCACAGTCCGAGGATCATAGGGGGCCCCACCCTCCCTATCCCACCCCGCTCGGTGGTCACAGAGCACCGAGCTGATCTCGCTGTGCTATGCAGCGGCTTCCCACTAGCCATCCGTTTTACATTTGGTAGCGTATCTATGTCAGTGCTACTCTCTCACTTAGTAAAGGACTTTTTAAATAGGACTCAGATCTCCATTGCTTTTTGTCCCCGCTTCAATACAATGAATATTGTAACCCTGGGCATAGATATGCTCCCAGTTGGCTATATTGTTCTTATGAAAGGAATAAGATACAGGGTTATGTATATATATACATATATATGTGTGTGTATGCATATATATATATATATATATATATTTTTTTTTTTTTTTTTTTTTTTTTTTTTGGCCTCACCAGGCAGCTTGTGGGATCTTAGTTCCCCAACCAGGGATCGAACCCACACCCTCGGCAGTGAAAGCGTGGAGTCCTAACCACTGTACCACCAGGGAATTCCCAAGATACATGGTTATATTAACAGCATTATTTACACCAAACCATTAATGGAGCTGTTATGTTTTTATTAAAATAATAACAGTAATACAGTCTCATTTTTAAAATAATGCACCCACATGCTTGCTTCCACGATCAGTTGCTTTTCTGTTGAAGATAGGCGGCAACAGGAAGAATTAGAAGCGTCTGGGAGAACTAGATGGGCAGGAAAGTAGTTTATAAGATTGACTCCAAGCAGCAGTAGCCCTGCCCCTACCCCAAGAGAAGCAGCCATAGTAGCAGGAGTACAGCCATGATGATGATGATGATGATGATAACACCAAGTCATATTACTTAATCCTTTAAAGTTTTCAATGTCCTTTCATGCGTATTATTTTATTTTACCTTCGCAGCAAACTGGCTGGGTCTTTCCAGATAAGGAAACTGAAGCCTATAGATGGTTAAAGTGGCTTGCCCCAGATCACACAGCTAATGTGAAGGGGCTTCTGACTTCCATGACACAGATGAAAATATTGTCTTCCTATTAGGCTTATTTCACTACTTTTACTTTGTAATGTATCACTACAACCTCCATGCGAAGTTAATGGAGCTAGAGTCGACTTCTTCTAATCCTCAACAGTGTTGCTATTTTTCCATTTATTTTTGACAAGAGAATACCAAAGAAGGCAAAAACAAAGGATTTTATTCCACTTCTCATGTAGAACTTAGAAGGCCAGCCAACAGATTTGCCAGGAAATCACTATTAGAATAAATCTGGAACCATAACAACCACTGAGGGATGTAGCCAATCAGGTAATTCTCTGGGCAGGAAGAAGACAGGCAGCTACCGAAGCCTCTAAAATACAGCTGCAGCAAGCCTGCAAAAGCTTTCACACCCTGAGCATGAAATCCCTTCCTAATTAGGCCTCTGATGCACATGATATTCCACCTGCTGTTATAGTTGTGTCTCCATGTCTTATTTTCCCTCCAATATTATCAGTTTCTTGAGGGCAAAACTCCATGTTTTGGTTTCTTCCTCCCCTCCAACAATTCTTCCGAATCCTGGCACTTCATAATATTTGTAATATCGCACCATTTATCAAGCCTGCCCTTGGTATTCACCTTAAACAGATTTTGCCTGTATAAAACTGATAGGGGGGCTTCCCTGGTGGCGCAGTGGTTGAGAATCTGCCTGCCAATGCAGGGGACACGGGTTCGAGCCCTGGTCTGGGAAGATCCCACATGCCGCGGAGCAACTAGGCCCGTGAGCCACAACTACTGAGCCTGCGCGTCTGCAGCCTGTGCTCCTCAACAAGAGAGGCCGCGACAGTGAGAGGCCCGCGCACCGTGATGAAGAGTGGCCCCAGCTCGCTGCAACTAGAGAAAGCCCTCGCACAGGAACGAAGATCCAACACACCCAAAAAATAAATAAATAAATAAATTTAAAAAAAAAAAAAAAACTGATAGGGAAGGGTAGAGAAGTTCCTTTGCTCTAATTTGTATCAGGCTCCACATGCCTAGGGATGGCCTTTCTTAATTCCTACAGCATTCTTATAATGATACTTTCCCAACTATACAACACTTTTGATTACCCATGGGAGAGAGTTAAATAATGTAAATAAATTTTTTTTTTTTAAAAGATGAGATAACAAAGATTTTGTTTTCTGGTATGAGTCTTTGACCTAAGAAACAGGATGCCTTGGCTCTTACCTGGTAGAAAATGGCCAGCCTTCTATAAAGGAAACCTTTAGTCGATGACCTCCTTCTACCAGGGGACTCTCCCCACAGCAACCCTCTGTACTTCATTGTAGAGATAGAAATTCTGCTAATAACAACTTATATATTATTTGAGATTATTGCCTAATCAGCATTTCCACCAGAAAAGGAGCACAGGGAAAAGTGTTCCTTGAGGAAGAAGGCATCAGAGGTGGCATTTAAATCAGAGGTCAGCAAACTATGTCCCATGGGGCAAATCTTGGTCACCATGTACTTTTGTAAGTAAAGTTTTATTGGAACACAGCCATACCCATTTGTTTACAGATTGTCTTTGGCTGTTTTCACACTACAATAGCAGAGCTGAATAGGTGCAGGAGAGACCATCTGGCCTGCAATGTCTAAATCATTACTACCTATCTGGCCCTTGACAGAAAACATTTTCTGACCTTTAACCTAGACAGTCTAAAAGCTTACCAGGAAATGTTATCATCACTCATTGAGGTTCTTGATCAAGTAAACCTCTAGGTTTCTTTCTGTTGATATGTCCAAAGAGGAGCAGAATATACCAGGACTGCTGAGACCTAGATAGAGATGTTATCCACTGACAACGTGCTCATCTGCAGGACAGAAAAATAGAAGTATAGTTCAGGTGTGGCAAGCCTAAAAGCCTATGGGGCCAAACAGGTAACATACATTGCAGTAGGCCAGGTGGGGGCTATGGTGAACTAGAGAGCATGTGCTCACTAATGAGACAGGTTCAGCTCTGTTGTCTTGCAAGAATGTAAGCCTGGTGTTTACCAGGACCTCTAAATTTTCAGGACTTCCCAGAAACGTGTTTGTTTTTGTGGAGTCTCCTGATATTTAAATGGTGACAAGCTGGTTAAAAGTAAAAATAGGAGGAGATCCACACAAAAACCTGCACATGGATGTTTATAGCAGCTTAATTCACAATTGCCAAAACTTGGAAGCAACCAAGATGTCCTTCAGTGGGTGAATGGGGAAATAAACTGGTACATCCATGCCATGGAATATCATTCAGCACTAAAAAGAAATGAGTAATCAGGCCACAAAAAGACATGGAGGAACCTTAGATGCATATTACTAAGTGAAAGAAGCTATTCTGAAAAGGCTACATGGTGTATGATTCCAATTATATGGCATTCTGGAAAAGACAAAACTAGGGAGATAGTGGAAAGATCAGTAGTTTCCAGGGGCTAAGAGGAGGGGGGGATGAATAGGCAGAGCACGGAGGATTTTTAGGGCAGTGAAACTATTCTGTATGAGACTATAATGGTGGATACATGTCTATACGTTTGTCAAAACCCAAAGAATGTACAATCCCAGAGTAGACCCAGATGTAAGTATGGAGTTTGTGTGATAATGATGTGTCAATATAGATTCATTGATTGTAAAAAATGTGCAACCCTAATCATGTTGTCTGTGAATGAAAGAGTCCAAAGGAAAAATCGAAGTATCATTACCAGAATGGATGCTAGGATGCAAAACAACAGAATTCCACTACACCAACTTACCCAAGTTAGCTAGGACTTTTTAAATTCCCTCCTGTTTGCCCCATGTCAGGGTCAGTGGAGAAGATAAGAAGATTCTAAAACACCAGGCAGGTCATTACAAATATACCTTCATTTATACTGAAGTATGAACAGCTGAGATTCTTCATAAATATTGAGGGTTGTTGATGGTGGACAGCTCTGTCTCAATGGCAATTTCCATATGAAAAGATCAAAATGAGAGTGAAGCTACAGAACTTGTGACAGTCACTAAATGTTTCACGTTTTAGGCAGGATACAAATGGAACATTAATATATAACAATTCTTTGGGCTGAAATCAAGTATAGCATCTTACATTAAGAAGATTAATTAGTTAATGTTTACAAAGTACCATGCAGATATGCCCTTTTAAAATGCTAAGTATTCTAAAAACTACATTTGTAGCATTTTACTAAATGTAAAAAATCTAACGTTCATCATTTCTTTGGTACAGGTTGGCAAAGATTCCTTTGGCAATGATTATATAGAAAACTTGAAACAGAATGATATTTCTACAGGTAAAATTTCATCTTTCTTAAAGTTAGTTTTTATAACTTTCTTCTGGAATCTGGTTACAAGTTGAAAATACAATAGAATTATTAGATCCTCCCCTGGTGGCCAGAGAATTTTTATACACAACTTTGTCTAGTCTTGCTTAAATATCCTTTGGTTAATTCTTTCATGTACGTTTCTCCAGACAGGAATAAAATGATAGGAGGTCACAAGCGTTCATCTCATAGAAATGTTTCAAAAGTAGGTGACAAGAGAAAACAGGTGCTGCATTCACAAAAGATATCTTAAGAAAAGTCATTGAATGTCATAGCTGGAAATGATCTTAGAAACCACTGATGCTGATACCATCATTTCACAAAAGAGAAAACCGAAGGCCAGATTGGTTCTGAATTTGTCCAAGAGCACACAGTTAGCTGGAGCCAGAGCCAGGACTAGAGTGCAGGTCTTTGGCTCCAGTTCAAGGCTCTTTGCTGCTGCCAAAGGCTGCCTGATCAACATTTCCATCTACACGCCAGACCATAGTTCTTGATGAGATGCGAAGCTTATGAAAATGAAGAAAGTTAAACAATTTCATTTTATGAGTTTGACCTTTAGTCTTTCATCTCAAGTCTGTCATTTCTTTCACTGAAGAAAAGAAATATGGTGGTCTAGAAAAATGCATATGTGTACAACTGTGAATAATCTGAAGGCATCGGAAGCGGGGGTGGTTTGCTGGGTTGCCACTAATGTAGAAAAAAGGCGCAACTAAGTGTGAAGACTTGTATTTTCCTCATTGTATAGGTGATGGGTATAAATTAGCACTAATTACTTATTTCTTTTTTATCATTCCAGATGGTTAAAGGTTAAAAAGTTTTTCCAAGGATTAGTGGTGCATTGAAATTGTTAAAATAGATTATCCTTGCCAGGCTGTACATACGTGACTGTGATTTCCTTTTTCTTTTAGAATTTACATATCAGACTAAAGATGCTGCAACAGGAACTGCTTCTATAATTGTCAGTAATGAAGGTATGTGTTTCACATATTGGAGTATCATTTCCAGAACTAGAGCAGAAGCATCAATTTTTACCCTATTCCTATGGATCTCTTACCATAACCACCACTCCAAGTTCTAATGTGTGGTCTTTCCAATCTAAATATATATGTTGCCCTTTACTTACACTTCCCTAGTTGATCATTCAAATACAAAATTGTTCATCCAATACATATGAAGTGGTATAGTTGCCTCAAAATTATACTTATATTCTGTAGCATCCCATTACCCTTCATGTGAACCCAGAACTGATATTTCTCTCTAAAAGTAGTTAAGTATTCATCTGTCATTTCAGTTACACTAAGTAAATAAATGTAAATATATGGGTGCAAAAGAAAGTTGATGAATCATATTTATAGACTATTTACTGAGCAAATGGCAGCAACCAATTACTTCTACCTTATTGTTAGTGTTCAATTTTGTCTGCTCTTTAAACAGCAACCAAATCTCAAAAGTCTATATATACAACTATGCCTGTCACAAGGCCTTGCAATAGTTGAAACATTTGTCTTTTAAAAACAGTAACTTCCAGGACTTCCCTGGTGGCGCAGTGGTTAAGAATCCGCCTGCCGGGCTTCCGTGGTGGCGCAGTGGTTGAGAATCTGCCTGCCAGTGCAGGGGACACGGGTTCGAGCCCTGGTCTGGGAAGATCCCACATGCCGCGGAGCGACTAGGCCCGTGAGCCACAATTGCTGAGCCGGCGCGTCTGGAGCCTGTGCTCCGCAACAAGAGAGGCCGCGACAGTGAGAGGCCCGCGCACCACGATGAAGAGTGGCCTCCACTTGCCGCAACTAGAGAAAGCCCTCGCACAGAAACGAAGACCCAACACAGCCATAAATAAATAAATAAATAAATAAATAAGTAAATAAATAAATAAATAAATAAATAAATAAATAAATAACTAAATAAAATTAAATTAAATTAAATTAAAAAAAAAAAAAGAATCCGCCTGCCAATTCAGGGGACACAGGTTCGTTCCCTGGTCCGGGAAGATCCCACATGCCGCGGAGCAACTAAGCCCGTGCACCACAACTACTGAGCCCACATGCCACAACTACTGAGCCCGCGTGCCTAGAGTCCGTGCTCCGCAACAAGAGAAGCCACCACAATGAGAAGCCCGAGCACCGCAACGAAGAGTAGCCCCTGCTCGCCGCAACTAGAGAAAGCCCGCGCGCAGCAACAAAGACCCAACACAGCCAAAAATAAATAAATAAATAAATTTATGGGGGGAAAAAACCCAGTAACTTCCCTTTACCCTCGAGTAAACTTTTCATAATTGCTGCCAACTATTTTAAGTATAAAAACAGCTACACAAGATTTTTTTAAATCAGAATTAGCATTCAGAAGGACCGAGCATTTCATGGAGCACCTAGGACAGAAGAACCTACTGCTTTGTGAGAAGTTAGAGTGCATTGTTTTAAATTAGGATTTGTCACAATATGTCTTTTATTTATAATGCAGTTTCACAAAATCATTTATCATGAAGTTATGGTATTTTTAGTTCTACTTTAGTGATCTCAAAGTTGCAATAACAACCCCCAAAAAAATATATTCCACTTAAAGACAGTAGACAAAAGATTTCATTCTAACAACCGTCTGTGTCCATTATTTTAAGCTACATTTAAGTAATTATTGCTGCTAACAGCAGCTCATTCCCTGCCTTAAAGTTTAACTCTTTTTTGTGTTCTAGGGATATCGAGTTCTGTTTCTTCCTTATCTGTGTAACAAAATACTGCATTTTCCGTGCAAAGATATTTAATATTGTGTATGGGGTGCCTGTTATGGTAGACTTTGTCTGGTTTATAGTGTATGGTAATGCCCTCAAGAGTATAGATTGTAGTAGAAGAGCTAACACAAATACCCAGAGAGACAACAATCAGCATCTTTAAATGAAGGGATGAGTAGCGGTTTTGACAAGTTTAATTTGAGGCATGAACGAGCTAGCCATATGGCAGTGTCCACCAGACAGCTTTCGTCTTGGGCTTTGTCACTCATCAGCCAAGGCCAGGCCAGAAATGTCTATTCAGGAGTCAGCAACACAGAGCAGCAGTTGACTGTAGCCGAGAGAATGAGGTCACTGAAGGAGAACGGCAAGGAGGTATGCTGTCTTTCAGTGTGCGGGTACTTTGAATTTTTCCAGTACTGAGATAGGGTTTATGCTGAACCATCCCCACTTTATTAAGTCCTCCTTGGCCAACAAACACATCTGTGGTAAGATGATAGGCCAGCATGTGTTCTGCGGTCAGAGGTAATTTTAGGTCACGTCTATACAAGATCAGCACAAGCAGCCTAGAGCACAGAAAAGACTGATGCAACTCATCCCTCTAGGTCAGGCTGTCCTATAGAATATAATGCAAGCCATGTCCATAATTTTACATTTTCCATTAGCCACATTTTAAAAAGTAAAAAGGAACTGGTAAAATTAATCTTAATATATTCACTTAATATATTCACTTAACTCAATATATCCAAAATATTGTCCTTTCAACATTAAATCAAAATGTTCTTTAAAATTAATGAGGGACTTCCCTGGTGGTGCAGTGGTTAAGAATCCGCCCGCCAATGTAGGGGACACGGGTTCGAGCCCTGGTCC
Organism: Eschrichtius robustus; assembly: GCF_028021215.1. Classification (NCBI taxonomy): domain Eukaryota; kingdom Metazoa; phylum Chordata; class Mammalia; order Artiodactyla; family Eschrichtiidae; genus Eschrichtius; species Eschrichtius robustus. Next base: position 22,006,531 of record NC_090838.1, on the reverse strand, counting down.
AGGAAGATCCCACATGCCGCAGAGCAACTAAGCCTGTGCACTACAACTACTGAGCCTGCGCTCTAGAGCCTGCGAGCCACAACTACTGAAGCCTGCGCACCACAACTGCTGAAGCCTGCGTGCCTAGAGCCCGTGCTCCACAGCAAGAGAAGCCACTGCAGTGAGAAGCCCACGCGCCGCAACAAAGAGTAGCCCCCGCTCACCACAACTAGAGAAAGCCCATGTGCAGCAACGAAGACCCAATGCAACCAAAAATAACTTAATTAATAAATTTAAATAAATAAATAAATAAAATTAATGAGATATTTTACCTTCTTTTCTTACAACTCAGTCTTTGAAATCTGCTATGTATTGTACGATTGAAGCACATCGCAGTCTAGACAAGCCACATTTCAAGTGCTCGGTCGCCCCATGTGGCTTGTGCTCATGACCACCGTATTGGACAGCACAGTTCCTGAGAGTTCACCTGACAGAGAGAATGCACCACCACTCCTCCCTCACTTGCGTGGGATTGTAGAGAGTGGGTCCAAGTGATAAGCATACAAGATTCCTTAGTCCTGCTTCTGTTTGATCTAGTACAGTATAGGCCAAATATCACTCTCTCCCTACCTTAAGTTATCTCGTATAGTTTTTCATGTTTGATATCATAAAATGTGTTTTGATTTACAAAATCACTTTTCTGAATACCCTGGGGTACACACATGAACTGACTGCATGCTAAAGAGCATTAGTTTTTAGCATTAAGCAAGCTGATTCCTGTTTATGCTCATCATTATGACCTCTGTCATTTAGGATTCAGAATCTTTACCACATATATTGTACCAGCCATTTCCCATAAGAGAAAATTTTTAAGTATGTTATATATAATTCATCAGCTAATATTCTTTGTAAATATATAAGAATATTGATAAGGGAAATCTTTTTTTTTAGATTTTGCTCAAGATGATCAGAATAATGTGATTCCTACAGAGATGTAAAGGAAGATCCATTAGGAATACGAAATTTAACCTGAATGGCTTAGAAATGCTAGAATTAATACCTACAACACATTTTATATATAATGACTTTCTAAGGGTAATTGTAACATTGCAGGATGTCGTTGCCTGGTTTTGCTTGATTTTTAGTATAAACATGTAAAAATTCTTTATAGGCCAGAATATCATCGTTATAGTGGCTGGAGCAAATTTACTTTTGAATACTGAAGACCTGAGGGAAGCAGCCAGTGCCATTAGCAGAGCCAAAGTAATGATCTGCCAGCTAGAAGTAACTCCAGCAGCTTCTTTGGAAGCCCTGAGAATAGCCCACGGCAGTGGAGGTAATTCTACACATTTGTCCTTCTTTCTGTAAAAGCTTTTATCACTGTCTCAGTGAAAGTTAACCTTTCAAGTTAAGCAAAGCCACACTTTTTCTGCAGTAAAATATTCTTTCTCCCATCTGTGAGATTCACTGTCTTCCTGTAGTTCTCGATAATGTTAGAAAACCTTAAATATAGTGAAAAAATAACATGAATAGCATTTCTGATATTCTGAAATACAAACCTCCAATCTAGTTAGCAGAAATAATTCAAGTAGTAACTAGAATCTTTGAAGCAGCCCATTGTCCAAGATACACTCTAAGTAGTAGAATGAGTTCCATTCTGACAACCAGAGGTTAAGCTGCAGGTCATGTATAATCACTGCCCAGGTACATTTGGATAAACATCTCAAGGAACTGAAGATTTGTTCTTTCTCCTTTTTGTAAAACTTTATTGTCTTTTCTATAAACAACAAAAGATTATTTATATGTAATATTTTCTATGTTGTCAGTGTCCTTTAAGCGACTCTTTTTGTTTTGTTTGATCTTTGACTTTGGAAATTTTCAAACACACAAAAGCAGGCAGAATTGTATAAGGAAACCTATCACCCAGCTTCAACAGTCATCGACTCGTGGCTAATCTTGATTCATCTGTTCTCCCACCCACTCCCCTTCTCTCAACCCCAGCACATAACCAACTTTTTGAAACTCCAGATAGTTTCTTTCTGTTTGCTTCTTTTTTACTACTGACTGGTGGGGAAAGCGTCTTCTGAGTTAGAATCCCATTTCTGTTCCTTGTTAGCTTTGTGGTCTTAGCAGAATTATCTGAGTTTTCTGAGCCTTGTCTGTTAAATGCATACAGAAATACTCCCCTACAGAATTGGTCTAAGAATGAAATAAACTATGATGCCAAGTATGGTGTAGTACTTCTCAGTAAACACCAGTTTTCTTTTCTCTTTCACTTCTCTCTTTAAATTAAAATTAGGATAATATCCTGATCTCAGCACCCTTTGGTCAAAAAAATCAAAATAAAAAGTAGCCACTCTAAGACAGTGGCTTCTCCTTGATATTGTGGCCATAGTTCTGTGAATTATACTAAGAAGAAAATAGGGAGAGAACCACATTGACTTTTCCAAATAAAACTTTCTCATCAAGACACAAAACCAAAAAAAAGAAGAAGAAAAAGAACAGTAAGTGTGTGTATGTATCTGTGTGTTTATATAAGTGATTCTCTCAAAGTGTATAGTGTTCTACATAGCAATAAATGGAAAATAAGTTACTGAAATGATTTTGTGGAGAATTTTAAAATGTATGTCCTGATTTAACAAATTTCCTCTTGGCAAAACAACATGCTGTGGCAAATTCTCACTGACATTTAATGTATTTTTAATGGACTCGAAGCTGTCAGAAAGAATTTTAAGCCAAAACCCATTTGGTTACATTTTCTCAGGGTGTCACAGATAAAGTCTAAGGCTTATGGTGAGCATTCTCTGCACTGACTGCGCTCATCGTAATCAGGTGGTGTGAGTACACCGTGCCACTTCATTCATGCTCCTGTCTTTCCTTGTACAGGTCAAAGTATATTCTCATGTAACTTCTTTTTTTCCTACTGTCCCTTGCTTCTCGGAGATGACTGCTCCCTCTGTCCTATTCTAATGGCCTGTTACCTACCCAGCTTGTGGCGGAGAGAAAGGTACAGGAACCACAGTTGAGGAGCTAACCTCTCACAGGTGAGGCTAGAGTTACCCGGATGGACAGGCAGCCTGACTCAGGCTGTCATTTGGTGGGGGGGGAGCGTCCAGCAATGCCTCCTCCATCACCTGCCAGGCAGTTCTTCTAGTTGAGGAGCTGGAGGATCTGGGGCATCAGGAATGGGTGGGGGTAGGTGATGGAGAGCCAAAGATCACCTAGCTTACTTCACATTTTTACTGAGAGCCAGCATGCCTAAGTAGTGATTCTGCATGATCTTTCTTATATAGTAATATTGGAAGTAGTAATTCCTGCACTTATATGTACTTTACAGTTTATAAAGCACTTTCATATATATTTGGTCCTCAGAAAAACCTTATGACAAAAATATGGCAGGCATTATTCTCCCAGATTGAAGGGGAGAAGACAGACTCGGGGAGGTTAAGTAATTAGCTCAACCAAGGTCACTGTAGAAACCAGGATTCCACACTCCAAGACCCAAGTTCTGTGTCCTAGAGCATACTTTAAATAAAGAAACTGCCACATCCCGTTGATATCAAGGAAGAGCCTTTATGAAGAGTATCTCTAGAAAAGTGAAATCCATGAATTGTAACAATGTCCAACATGTAGCCTAAGCTTTGAGTGTTATTACTGCTCGAGTCACAGAGACAAGACCCTAGAGTGTTCTCAGCAATGTGTCCCCTATCTGCCTCATAAAACACACACGCAAGCGCCCCAGCACACAGGAGCCTCTGTCTAGAACTCAGCTGGTCCCCATTTGGTAGTTACCAGTCAGACACAGCTCAGATTTTATACTGTGAGTGGCGTGTGTGTGTGTGTGTGTGTGTGTGTGTGTGTGTGTGTGTGTGTGTGTGTGTGTGTGTGTGTGTGTGTGTGTGTGTGTGTGTGTTTGAATTTAATGCGTCTACATTCTCACCTGAGAGAAGAGTGGTACAATGAAAGGAGCACTGGTTTGGGAGTCATGAAGTATGGCTTTGAATTCAGAATCAATCACTTACCAAATGGGGGACCTCATGCAAGTAAGTCAGTTCCTTGCACTGAGCCTCATTTTCTGAGAGCTCTCACAGTTCTTCAGTGTCACAGTGTGAGAATGGGCTGATCACAGAGCGTAAAGATCTGTTGAGTGCTGAGTGTCCTGTCCATTACCCCACAAGGCTGCATATGTGCTAGTCAGCATTATTCCATCTACAAGAAAGATGGTAAAATCCTTGTTGTCATCATCATCATCTATGGGTTTATTATCACAGCTCCCTCATCTGTGTACTTATCTGTATACTTACAAGCAGTGACGTTTGAATTAAATACATTGTATAACTGGATTATATATCAGTTGTTAAAATACAGAGGAAAAAGACCCCCCGCCTTCATCTTTGAATATACTGTCTCCGAAATCGCTCTCTTTACCAAAATGAAAGCATTGGTTTTAAACAGCACCTGCAACACCAAAAATGACTTGGGAGCCCTCTACAGCCCCCTCCTCTCTAGGTCGCAGTGGTGTGACTTAGGCCCACGGCAGAGCTGGTGGTACAGCTGCTTGTGATGAAATTATGCCTGTTGGTTCTGGTCTTTATATCCATTTCAAAGCAAATGCGACATTACAGGAACAATTATAAATAATTGAGATTGTAAGATCGCCAAGATTAAACTCTAGGTAGGATACAAAATATCTTTTAATGCCACTTTAGTCCTTTTCCATTTGGCAAACAAAATTTCTTGGCTGGCCGCCTTGACTTTCACAATAACATGGACCAGCACATAGCCCAAGCTTTGGGTGTTTTTGCTGCTCAAGTCACAGAGAAGAACCTCTAGAGTGGGAGACTGCCAAGCCAGTGTTTTGGGTAGCCCAACCTTCCTATGGTTTCTTTACTTAGGGTGATTTTCTCCCCCTGTTTCTCTGAGCTCGTTATTAGGGCCTTCTTAGCTGTCCAGCCCCCTGCCCTGCATGGTGACATCATTAAGAGCTTCCACCTCATTTTCCTGTCTTTGCGCCTGTACAACTGCCTCCCTGGGCCTCACCAGTTCCTCATTGACATTATTGCGCCAGCCATTGACATGCTGTTAAGACAACTGGGAGTTTAGTCCGTCATACGTTGTAATGGATAATAATTACTGTTGGGTGCTGTCAGTCACCTCTGCAACTCCAAGTTACTCCATGGTACATCCTGTGTTCTCTAGTTTTGCATGGTTCCAGGATGACATCAGTTTTTTTTTCATCTTGACTATTACAAATTTGCATTCTTCTTTGATGAACTACATCTGCTAATTCTTCACTTTTTTTTCATCGTGGTAAAGTATTCATGCTTATTTATGGTAGCATGAGCCAAAGAGACTCCTTTCTTTATGGTATTTTCACTTTTCCCCTAAATTTAGTTATTAGACTCTAAGCCTGTGTATCCAGTTTTTTTTTGGTAAGAATGCTTTCCCTTCTTAAGATACAGGCAAATAAGATTTGATTATTTTTATACAGTATTTACAGTCAAATTAAATTGTAGAATTTCTCAATCCAGCAATTGTTGCTTAAAATTCAATGTCATTGTTTCTTTAAAATTTGTTTTTGGGACTTCCCTGGTGGTGCAGTGATTAAGAAACCTCCTGCCAATGCAGGGGATATGGGTTCGAGCCCTGGTCCAGGAAGATCCCACATGCTATGGAGCAACTAAGCCCGTGCACCACAACTACTGAGCCTGCGCTCTAGAGCCGGTGAGCCACAACTACTGAGCCCGCGTGCCACAACTACTAAAGCCCGTGTGCCTAGAGCCCGTGCTCCTCAACAAGAGAAGCCACTGCAATGAGAAGCCTGTGCACCGCAATGGAGAGTAGCCCCCGCTCACTGCAACTAGAGAAAGCCCACATGCAGCGACTAAGACCCAGTGCAGCCAAAAATAAATAAATAAAATAAATTGTTTTTAAAAAATTGTTTTTATTGTGAAAAATTTCAAGTATGGTAAACTCATATATACTCTCATTTAGCTTCAACAATTATCAACACTTGGCCAATCTTGTTTCACCTATACCCCAACTTATTACTCCCATCCCCCATTGCAACCTTGGATTATTTTGAAGCAAAACCCAGACATTACATCATTTCACTCACAGTGTACTCATTTTTTCTTTTTTTTAATCTGTTGTGTATCTATACACTAGCAATTCTTTTTTTTTTTTTATTAATTTATTTATTTATTAATTTTTGGCTGCGTTGGGTCTTTGTTGCTGCACTCCAGCTTTCTCTAGTTGCGGCGAACAGGGGCTACTCTTTGTTGCGGTGTACAAGCTTCTCATTGCGGTGGCTTCTCTTGTTGCGGAGCACGGGCTCTAAGCACGCGAGCTTCAGTAGTTGTGGCACACGGGCCTAGTTGCTCCGTGGCTTGTGGGATCTTCCCGGACCAGGGCTCAAACCCATGTCCCCTACATTGGCAGGCAGATTCTTAACCACTGTGCCACCAGGGAAGCCCATGTACACGTTTTTTGATGTGAGATATTATATATATTTTAAGAATTATGTCTTTGCATGATGTGTAGCAGTTAATCTGTGGTCAGATTTATTCTCAGCCTTTTGTAACTAATCACTTATTAGTTTAGTGAGTAACCTCTCAGACTTTTTTCTCTTCTATGTAAGTGTATAAATGTAAATACACATATAGTTATGTTTTATTTGTTTTGTTCAAAAAAGAGGGGGATCCTACCATAGACTTTATTATAAAACTGCCTTTTTCACTTATAAATAAATTATAGAAGTCTTTCTGTGACAAAACAGAGATCTGCTTCATTCTTTTGAACAGCAGCAGGGCATTCCATTGGGTGTATGTGTCATAATTTTTTATCCACTCTGATAGATACTTAGGTTTCTTTTGGTTTTTTTCTGTTACAAGCAGAGCTGAATGAACGTCACTGTACCTCATCTTTGCAGGCCTGTGTATGTCTGTAGGACAGGGTTAGAAAAGGAATTGCTGGATCAAGGATCTTTTAGGATAAAATGGAACTTTTATAAGAAGAATGGCTCTACCCTATTGTTGCATACTGATAGCTTGCTCTAACCTGTGCTCAGAGCTGCTGAGTGCAGCTTTGAGGATCAGATTAGGTGAGCAATGGTGTTTCAATTTAATGCTTGAGGAAAATAGGGAACAACATATTTATTTTGAAAACGTAAAAAGTAAATGGGTGTGTTAGAATGCTGGGCAATGATGGTTTTTATGCATAATTGACATCTCTGAGACCTTGCAGAAGCGGGAAAACCAATGAGAGAGATTGTTGCCAGGCTAAAAACTCCATCAGAAGGCAGAAGAGATGGGTGGACAGGCGGGGGTGTTGGGCTATGGGTAAAGGACAATATAATAACAGTAATAATCCTTTACTTTTGTACAACACTTCACAGTTTACACAGGGCTCTTACATCCGTTTTCTAATTTAAGCCTCACAATAACCCTGTGCAAAAATATGAGCAGCCAAAAATATACCATAGAATTTCTGTGGGTGGACATTCTAGATTCTAAAATAATGAAAACATGGGAATAGTGTTAGCCTATAAATCACTGGACAAGATCCACTGACCGAACCAAAATGTTAAGTAAGACCAAAGAAGGTGCAGCAGTAGATTAGCTCCTCCCTAGGCAGAAGTGGTGGACAGCTTCCACCAGCCACGTGCTGATACACATCTCCCTAGGAACGTGGAACGCATCAGCGCCAAACTAGCCATGGGAGAGCCACGTGGAGAACTTGTCAATGTGCACACTCACTGACCTTACCCCCAGAGATTCTGATTCAGTGGGTTTGAGGTGGAGCCCAGAAGTCAGGCATTTTAATAAGCTGTCCTCGTGAGGCGGATATGCAGCCAAGTTTGTGAACCACTGTTCTAGAAGAGTCTCTGGGGACTGCAGCTAGAGAGTTTTACTCTATGAGTTTATAGTAAATTAAGGTTACTAAACGCACATAAGTCAGTGGACCTGGGTAGAAGAAAGAAGACCAACCAATCTAGTTGGGTACTCTGGTGGATAAGTGTTTTGACAGAGGGAGAGCTTCCTATGAATATAACTTCTAAATACTTAAAAAAAAAATTTACAAAGTTCCAGAACAAAGGCTGTTTTTAAATTTTGTGAATTGGCATGGGGGGCTTGTGTTGCTGTGGACAGAGAGTCCTGGCCTAGAGAGGCAGCCACTTTAGAAACAACCAAACCCTGGACTTCAAGCTGGAGGACCCTGGGTAGGGACCCAGCTTAACCGTCTCCCAGTGTTAGGACCTTAGACTGACCTCATCTCTCTGAGGTTCACTTTCCTCCTCTGAAAAATGTACTTCTTCTAACACTGTGATGGCCGTGACATTCTCATTTTTCCTCTTTCTGCTGTCCCCATCCATCCTCCTCTTGTAGTCTGAGCTAGCTCTTAGCCTCTGATTGAATTTCTCCTCCTTTATCAACCTTTCCTTTACATTCCCAGATTGCCCACAGAAGCCAAGACTGTAAGCTTTTGTGTGAATGTGTATGTTTGCATGAGTAAGTGCAACATATTTGGAAGACATACATAGGTGTTCAAAACGTGGATATGTACATGAACTTCCTACTTACCATTCTTACCAGGAAATTTTTAAGCTCTTCATTGTTTCCTTTCTATCATCTCTTTTTTACTTTCCTGGAAAATGGATTTATGAACTAGCCTTGCATCTAAGCACTCACAGTAACCCACAAAAATGTTCACCAGACTGCATGTTCACATTTATATGTGTCCTTTCATGCCACAACATTCAAATTTTTAATTTTAATTGTTCTTGTTGTTTAATGTTCTTGTTGTCCTTTGCCATAACTTTGTAATCACCTTAGTTGTAAATATTGATGCTTGCCCTTGAAGCTGAAATGTTGTAAAGTAAAAAGTAGAGCACATGGACATAAGAAGGAATTGCTACTAGGCTGTCACAGAGATTGAGATTCCAGACTTTTCTACATCTGTAACTAAGTTGATTTTTAATCCAATGGGGAATATGGTTGTACTTGGGGACTTCCCTTACTCAATGTCCATAAGTGCACCATGTTAAAAATGATAACCACGGAACCCCTTTTTCACTCCTTTGTAGTAAAAACACTGTTCAACCCAGCGCCCGCCATTGCTGACCTAGACCCCCAGTTCTACACTCTCTCAGATGTGTTCTGCTGCAATGAAAGTGAGGTAAGGATGGAAGGTTTTGCTCATTCCTTGAGAAACCAAGAGACTTTCATGTACGTGGATAAAGCAAAGAATCAGGCCTTACCTCATCAACTTGATTGCATGTGAATTCTTGGGCATAATGAAAACAGATTTTTTTGAATGACTGGGATGTAGAGAAAAGGAAACTAGTGAGTCCTAGAAGAAAAAGGATTCCCTTAGTCATACCCATAATTGGGCATTTATCAAACCTCAGCTAATTTTAGTCCCCACCCTGCCCTCATACTATTAGTTTCTGTTTTCTTTTTTAATCACCATAGTCTATGGACTAATTACTGTTAGTATTAGAGTTGCCAGAGATAGCAAACAAAAATACAGGATGCCCAATTAAACTTGAATTTCAGGTAAATAAGGAATAATATACTAAACATACCATAAAATTATTTGTTGTTTATCTGAAAGTCAAGTTTAACTGAGAGTCCTGTATTTTATCAAGCAATGCTAACTAATGTACAACCCTGGAGCATTTGCATTCTGTTGTGAAGACCCTGTGATTGCACTGGTGGACAGACAGGTTCTCCATTGATGCCGTGGGAAGCCCTGGTGGCCACTCCGCTAGGGGAGCACCGTCTCAGTCCACCTGAGGGTCATAATGTATATATCTGCATAAAATCTCCATCAATATATTCATATCGTGCCATTCTAAAGCATTTTAGGAAGAAAATTTCAATATTTTCCCTCTTATAGGCCAAACAGTATTAGACCAGCACTCTCATCCAACATTGGGAGGCAAGACATATTATACAATGCAACATACAGAGAAAGAAAGTTTATAATTAACGAACTATTAGTTTTTCATTTGGTGCAAAGGCTGAATGAAGGTTTCTAGGATTTCCTGACCTGCCTTTTTATTAACTTCACCTCTCAGAACATAAAGGAAATAAGAAAGAAGACTGCAACAAGGAAACTAATTTTAAGAAGCCACAATAGGTTATGCAATATTTTTGAGCAACCGCCATGGCCAGGCATTGTGCTAGGAAAAAGGAATTGTGGGAGAGAGTGACCATTTCACAATAAGAAGTTAGATTACCCTCAACTGCCAAACTGGCTTAGATTTCCCTGCTAGATACTTACAGAGCATCTCTAATGATTCTTCAAACACTCATCACAGCTCGGACTGCTTGTTCAATACCTCTGTCTTCTCCTGGGAGAGAACAGACATCTCTTATTCACTATTGTATCCCAATGGCTATCTATTGCTGCATAATAAATTACCCCCAAATCTAGTAGCTTACAACAACAGGAATTATTTATTGTCTGTCATGGTTTCTGTGCATCAGGAATTGAGACAGGACACAGCATGGCTTGTTTCTCCTCTACGATATCTGGGGTCCCAGCTGGAAGACTCAAAGACTGGAATCATCTGAACCTTCTTTCACTCACATGCTTGCTAGTTGATGCGGCCGTTGGCCAGAACACTTACACATGGCTTCTCCTTGTGGCCTGGGCTTCCTCACAATATGGAAGCTGGGTTCCAACAAGATCCAGTCTCCTGAGAAAGGGTGAGGGAGAGAGAGCGCAAGAGCCTGGCAGAAGACATGGTGGCTTTTATGACTTAGCTTTGGAAGTCACACAGCATCTCTTCTGGCCCATTCTATTGATTGACATAGGAAAGTCCACCCTGGTACCCCACCTCTCAATAGAAGATTGTCATTGTCACAGTGTGAAAAGAGCATGTATGATGTGATATATATTGATAGTTATCTTTGGAAATTATCATCTGTTATATTGTACTCGGCACATAGTTGGCACCTAGTAAATGCTTATTGAATGAACGAATAAATGAATGAACTCTGGTCGTTAAGGAAATTGATCTCAAAGGGAACTCTATTCAATACTCTGTGATGACCTATATGGGAATAGAATCTAAAAATAGTGTATATATGTATATGTGTGGCTGATTCACTTTGCTGTACAGCAGAAACTGACACAGCACTGTGAATCAACTATACTCCAATAAAAATTAATTTAAAAAAATTAATAGAAAAAAGAAAAATTTTTAAAGCTTAACATTCTCATAGATGACTTCTAATCATGATAACAGTGTAAATTCATGCTTTAAGATATTCCCTCTGTGCCACACACAAACCATTGGTATATAAATACAAAAAGAGACAATGAAAATATACTCACAAGCTCAAAAACAAGATAAATAACTCCACAGATCAGAAATGGAACAAAATCACAGAGATTCAGCCTTGGGTGTGCTGTACTCCAGTCCCAGAAGCTGGCATAGGTGTGTGGAAGTTTGCCTCCAATGGGTAATGGGCACTGAAAGTGTGCCACTCATGGGAGACTGGAGCAGTGCCCAGGCTAGAAACCAGAGGTGCTGGGCTAAGGCTTCCCTGCTAAGGAAAAAGAGTGGAGAAAGCTGCTATGCCTGCTGCTTGAGGCTACAACATATAGAAAGCTCCCAACCTGCAGAGACAGGAGGACAGAGAGACTGCCTCTGATCAGGAAGAAAACCAAGCCAACTGATGACTTAGCGACTGGATTGGCAGTTAGTGCCAATACCCCCAGAACAGGAACTCTCTGTTGCCGACCTAACACCTGGCTCTGGTTTAGAGACCCTTGGGGACCTAGTGGCTGCAGCTGTAAAGCCACTAGAAAGGCAGGGATAAACCTGATGGGAGTGAAATGTGCAGACTCTCCAACTCACTGCGAGCAGAGTGAGCCTGCAGGTGAAGAAATGTACTGATGCTAGAGATCCAGCAGAATCAACAATCTGAAGAGAAATGTGCCCAAGATGAAATGCAAATAATAAAACAATGCAAAAAGACTTTAAAATAAGTATGATTAAGATTCTCATTCTTTAAAAAAGGAGAAGAAATTGTGAAAGAGAAACAGAATCAAAGCAACAGTCTGTGAATATGAAAACCAACCAATTAGAAGTCCTGAAAATGAAAAACAGTCATTGAAAAATTTTTAAAGCACTCATTAGAAAGATAAACATCAGACTGGAATGAAGAATTTGTGAACTGAAAGTGAATCTTGATCAATTCACCTGGAGGTAGAAAACTCAATTCACCTAGAAAATAGCACGGAAAGAAAAATAGTTTTAACTGTTAAAGAGGAAGTTATTAGCAGCTTGAGAGGCTTCAACATGTGTCAAATTGGAATGAAGGAAGAAGAGAATGGAGGGAACTGAAGAGAAGCTATGTTAGAGGAAACACTGCAAGGTGTTTTCTAGAACTGAGAAAAGGCATGAGCCCTCAAAAGATGAGAAGCGTGTTAGAAGTACCACATAAGATAAATAAATATCACTTTCTACTAACATACATTTTAGTGGAACTGCATAACATCAAGGGGTTGAATAAAGATAAAAATATTTTTAGGGCTTCCTTGGTGGCGCAGTGGTTGAGAGTCTGCCTGCCGGTGCAGGGGACACGGGTTCGAGCCCTGGTCTGGGAAGATCCCACATGCCGCGGAGCAGCTGGACCCGTGAGCCACAATTACTGAGCCTGCGCGTCTGGAGCCTGTGCTGCGCAACAAGCGAGGCCGCGACAGTGAGAGGCCCGCGCACCGCGATGAAGAGTGGCCCCCACTTGCTGCAACTAGAGAAAGCCCTCGCACAGAAACGAAGACCCAACACAGTCAAAAATAAAATAAATTAATTAATTAATTAAAAAAAATATATTTTTAAATAGCCAGAGGAAGAAGGAGTACATGCCTGTAAAAGGGGAAAATGGAAAAAACCAAAGTGTCCATGAAAAAGAGAACAGATTTTGTTCAAACTGTAGCATATATCTGCAGTATGGAATACAGTGCAGTTTTTTTTAGAAAGCTACATATATCAACACAAATTTTAAAATGTTAAGGTGAAAAGCACAATGCTAAATAATATATCTGGAAGATATCATTTAACTTCTTTAAAGAAAAATATTGGAAGCAAATAAAGTAAAATTTAATAAAGTAAAATGTATTAAAGGTGGGTGGTATGTACATGGGTGTGCATTATTTTTCATGTTCAAGATTTTTCGTTAAAGAACAGCTGTTTAAAACGTTTTTAAAAACCACAAGAAATCGATATTTCTGAATATAAACTATCCAACTCAACACAAATATCCCAGTAATGAAGATCAATGCAAAACTTATAAAAAGAAAAAAGAAAGTGGCCTCACAGTATAACCCACACACACTGAAAGAAAGGGTCTATGGAAAAGATGGTAAGGGGGGGCTGGGGGCTACATGGTCAAGTTAATGAAACACATGCTCCTGGGAAGACTGACACCAAGAATGAGCAGACACTGTGGAATGATTTACAGGCACCAAGAAGGGTTAGTCTGGGCACATTCAGGGCAAGCAAAGGAAGGGATACACCCATTCTTAGGAAGAGATAGTATATGATTAAACTGTAATAGAGAAAAGACAAAATTTGGTTATAAACTTTCTAAGTCAAAAAGTATCATATAATTCATCTAGTCCAGTGAATTTTCAGCTGCCAATCCCAGAACCATAAAGGTTCCCTGGATGAGGAAGCAGGGCTGCAGCCCCTCACCCCTACTTCATCCAGAGGATTTTTTATATTCTAGGAGGAAACTACTGATCCTGTCCAAGCCCTACATTTTACAGACTTTATGTGACTTGGGGAAGTTTCCAGAGTTAGTGAGTAGTGGAGGTCTCTGAACATCAGCACGTTGCTTTTTCTGCTGTATATCAGAGCCTCTCCTACTCTGCTTCCATCTACTCAAGCAAAACAAACAGAAGAAATGAGTGGTCTGCAAACTAGTAATATGCAAAAGGCATTATGGCCCAAGAGAAGCCTGAAAGAATTTAGGTGTGAAATGTATGGGTATGATTTATACCAAAAATCATTGGCAGTGGCCCCTTCCTTTCTTCTTTTCCTCCCTCCCCACTTCCCTTATTTCTTTTGTAAAACTCTCTTTGTTCCTCCTAACTCTTTATTATGAAAATCATCACAAATAAGGAAAAGCTGAATGGGCAATACAGTGAATACTCATATCCTCTCCACCCAAACAGTTGTTAACATTTTGCTGCACTGGCTTCCCCTCTCCCCTGTGTGTATTTATTTTTGTTTTGGTTGAATTATTTGAAAGTTGCAGGCATGATCCCTCACCCCTAAATACTTCAGCTTGCATCTCCTAAGAGGAACCACAATACCATTATCACACCTAGGAAAATTACCAGTAATTCTATACCGTCATCTGATATTCAGGCCACATTCAAATTTCCCCAGTTGTCTCAAGAATGTCTTTTATAGCTTTTTTGTTGTCATTGTTATTATTGTTTTATTTTATTTATTTTCCTGAGCCAGTACCTACCAAAGTTCCCCACTGCATTGGTTGTTATGAAAAAGAAGGGAGACATCGCCTAGAAAAACAGATCTAATCTAGAAGCAGACCCAGTTACTTATTCTCACCACAGTTTCTTTTCTTTTTGTATGTATTTCAGGCTGAGATTCTGACCAGCCTTGAGGTCGGTAGCCCCTCGGATGCTGGGAAGGCTGCGTTGGTGCTCATGGAAAGGGGCTGCCGGGTTGTAATCATCACCTTAGGTGCTGAAGGATGTGTGATGCTGTCACAGACAGAGCCTGTCCCAAAGCACATTCCCACAGAGAATGTCAAAGCTGTGGATACTACGGTAGGTTTTTCAATTTCAGAATCCTTTTTGGCCCTTGAAAATCATCATTTAGTAACTAAGATACTGCACCTGAATTTTCGGATCACGCGGTAGAGGCCCTTAGAGGTAATATGGGGGAAGAGGACAATCAGGCAGGAGAACTGTATCTTAACCTTTTCTAACCCACTGTAGGACTTTATACAAGTCACTTAACCTCTCTGAGTCAGTTTTCTCGTCCATAAAATTG
The DNA here is from genome assembly GCF_028021215.1 of Eschrichtius robustus. NCBI lineage: Eukaryota > Metazoa > Chordata > Mammalia > Artiodactyla > Eschrichtiidae > Eschrichtius > Eschrichtius robustus. The sequence continues at coordinate 21,991,512 of NC_090838.1, read as the reverse complement.
GAATATCAGTAAAATTATACCCATATTACCTATATTCATTCATTCATTCATTAAATAAGTATTTATTAAATACCTATTATATGCCAGTCATATATTAGGTGCATATGTATAGTGATGAACAAGACAAAGTCTCTGCCCTCATGGGGCCTAGATTTTGAACAGTAAACACATCGCCGGGTCTTACAAGCCTCTTGCGTGGAATGAAATCACAAGGACCACTGGTTATTATATCGTAGTAATAATAGCGTTACTACGTGCTTACTGTGTCTCTTTCACATACCTCTCATTGAATCTTTACAACAACCATATGAGGCAGGTACTATTATTATCCTCATTTTACAGATTTAGAAACTTGCTCTAGATCCTAATGCAAGGAAGTAACAGAGCTGGAGGTTCAAAACTGAGACACTTGTGTGAGGTGCTGTGTTAAGGACAAGCAGGTTAAGTGGACAAGGCACGGCTACAGAGCAGCGACGGAAAGGAAACAAGTTAGGAAAAGGCTCAGTCTTCCTCTAAAGCTGGGGAAATAAAAGTTATTTGCTTATGGCCTAGACTAGAAAAGTAAGTAAACGTCAAGGACAAGAAATTAGAGTTGGGGAAGAATAAAAATTTTAGGGTTTTTACCTATAAGAAACTGACATATTATTATTTATAAAATATGTTTATTTCTTTGCTTAGAAAAGACTTTAAAATGTGGGTCATTTATCAAAAAAAGAAGCCTAAGGGCATCTGATGAAGTTTTAGTTAAGAATATGCATTGAAATAGATAAGTGCAAGGAATGCTTCTATTACATGAAATTACATCCTGATTGCCTTTGTGTGTGTGTGTGTGTGTGTGTGTCTTTTTTTTTTCAGTTACTTACTTACTTACTTACTTATTTATTTTGGCTGCGTTGGGTCTCCGTTGCTGCATGCAGGCTTACCCTAGTTGAGGCGAGCGGGGGCTACTCTTCGCTGCAGTGCGCGGGCTTCTTGCTGCGGTGGCTTCTCTTGTTGCGAAGCACGGGCTCTAGGCGCATGGGCTTCAGTAGTTGTGGCACACAGGTTTAGTTGCTCCATGGCATGTGGGATCTTCCCGGCCCAGGGCTCTAACCCGTGTTCCCTGCATTGGCAGGCAGATTCTTAACCACTGCACCACCAGGGAAGCCCCTGATTGCCTTTTAAAATGTGCTTTATCAGGAATTTGATAAACTATACTTGGCGATGTTATTCTCATCATATTTACTTATTTCTGAAACCATTAGTTTTTCTGTTTTGTCAAGGACAGTAACCTGAATTTGAGAGATTCCTTATTAGTTCTGAAGTCAATCCTGCATTAGACTAAAACTATTCCAGGTCCTGAACTAAAGCAGAAGAGTTTGTTCTTCTTTTGCTAAATATAAAACAAAGGGTCCTCATGAAGCTATTGGACCTCTGTGACTGCCCAGAAGTGGCTCAGCCTCTGCCTTCAAAGTCTGTGTCAGTCACGACTCCTTTTGCTCATAAGCACCAGGAACACAACTCAAACGGCTTACACAGAACAAGGGATTTATTTGGTGCACATAAGTGGAAGGTTCAAAGGTACAGCAGAATGCAGAAGCTAAACCGTGTCATCAAGACTCACTTGCTCACCCTCTCCCTGTCAGCTCTGCTTGCCTTTGGTGGGCTTTGAGCTCAGACAGGTGCCCTCCAGGTGGTGGTCCCTGGCAGCAGCCTACTCACACTGTGCCTCACATCATGTCCCCATCCCCAGTGTCAAATAAAAATCAAAGAGCTCTTATAAGAGGATGGGAAATAGATACTGATCAGAGTAAAACCACCCATGCCCACCATAGAACACTCATGTGGAAATGCACTGCTTGGGCAGAGGATTAAAGGATGGAGAAACTAGCCTTGGAAATGTTCAAATTGGAATCAGCAGTAATAATCCTCAATAATTTCATGTTGAAGGACTGGATTTCACAGATCATGACGGATTATAACTTTGAGCATCTTATGTACAGCGATGTGCACCAAGGAGGTTTTCACACTTTGTTGATACAGTTTTGTGCTCTTTCATTTGGTTTCTTAGCACTTGCAGTTAATTTCTAGGTTTCAGGAAAGGTGAAACACAGTGAGAGTTCAGCGAGAACAGATTGCTTAATGCTTGGAGGCAGGAGAGAGAAAATGGGATCGGGAAGATCAGGACGCTGGATCAGGGTCAGCAGGTTTTTTCTGTAAAGGGCCAGATGGTAAAGTTTTAGGCTTTACAGGCCATATGCATACATGCTCTGTTACAGCTACTCAGCTCTACCGTGGTAGCATGAAAGCATCCATGAACAACTTTGTATGCTGCTGAAATTAAGTTAGTATTAATCTAAACTAGATTAAGGTGTTAACTGGAATCACCAGTGCAATCACTAAGAAAAGAACCAAAAAAAGAAAAAAAACACCTAAAAGAAACAAGACGATTAAAATGGTACACTAGAAAATATTTAACAAAAACAAGATGGTAATGGAGGAAGAGAGGAATAAAGAAGCTACTGGAAGATACGCTATTGTAAACTGGGATAAAACTAAGACAGGAAGATATGAGATCCAGGAAACAGGTGATGCAACTTAAGAGAGAAGTCAGTGACGATGAAGGAAAGTTCCAGGACAATAGCTATGCAGGAAGCCCGTGCCCAGTCAGTTCAGATTAGAGCAGGAGCATGGCGGGCTCTGGAAGGAACGTCTCCCAGAAACAAAAACGAAAAAAGGAAAAAGAAAGAAATAGTGGAATATCCAGATATCCTGTGTGTTTGAATATGCACAAAGATTTTTAGCTCTTGTAGAATTTGAGGATGAAGTAGTAATGAATATGTAGAAAACTGAGGAAATGAAAAAAAAAAAAACAGCAAATTTTGTCCTCTAGGTCATCTGGAGTCTAAGGGGAAAAGGTATGATTAAGTAAATATAAATTTTGTACACCACATGGCTATGAATGCATAGTCATAACAATGTAAGTGCCAATTATTGATTTAACCAAAAAGAGAGATTATAATCATACTGTGAAAATGGAAAGATAAAGTGAGTGTGTATTTGTGTACACATAGGGGAAGATAAGAGAATTAAATGCTCATTTTCCATTGTTGGAATTCAAGAGATAATATCTAAAACAGATTTTTTTTAAAAGACAACAGTATAAGCATACTACCAGAAATAGAAGATAAAATCAGAAGAAACCAGTAAAAGAATTTAAAGTATTTGCCTCATAGAAATAGGAGTGGAGAGGGATGGGGCATTTACACTTTCAGCTTTGTCTTTTTGAACTATGAATACAGATGGCTTGGATTTTTTTTTTAAAGGCAAAACACAATGAGATACCATTTCACACCACTAGGATGGCTATAATCAAAAACAGATAATAGCAACTGTTGACTAGGATGTGGAGAAATCAGGACCCTCAAACACTGCTGATAGGAATGTAAGATGGTGTAGCCACTTCGGAAAATGCTCTGGAAGTGCTTCAAAAAGTTAAATTTAGAGTTACAACAGACTCAGCACTTCTACTTCCAGGTATATAGCCAAGAGAAATAAAAAAACATATGTTACACAAAACCTTATACGGAAATGTTCACACAGCATTATTCATAATAGCCCCAAATTGAAAACAAACCAAATTTTCATCAACAGATAAATGGATAAACAAATTGTGGTATATACATATGATAGAACATTATTCAGCCATAAAAAGGAATACTGATACATGATACGGCATGGATGAACATCCAAAACATTATACTAGGTGAAAGAAGTCGGACATAAAAGGCCACATATTGTATGCTTCCATTTATATGAAATATCCAGCGTAGGTAAATCTATCGAAACAGAAAGTAAATTGACAGTTAGCAGAGGCTGGAGAGAGGGTAGAATGAGAAGTGACTGCTAATGTACCCAGGGTTGCTCTTTGGGGTGACGAAAGTGTCCTAGAATTAGATAGTGGTGATGGTTGTACAACCTTGTAGATATACTCAGAACCACTGAATTGTGCACTTTTTTAAGGGTGAATTTTAGGGCATGTGTATGATATCTCAATTGAGAAGACAAAGGACAAACAAAAACAACAAAAAGCACTTCACTAATGAGTGGATACTCCTTCGATAAAGAATCTTCCACTTAATTGCTGTACTGAATCTACTGACTGGACGCTTAACATCCCCCCAGGGGAACCGAGGTGACACAGGAAACAAGGGTAGTTATTTTCTGGCTGTAGAGTCTCCCTCAGCTTTTTCATGCTGTCTTCCTCCTCTCATCCAGCACTCATTATTAAAATTCTTGCCTGTCCTGCACACAACTGTTCAGCTTCTTCATAAGTCTGGTAAAGAGGAGCTAATTCACCTGGGGAGGTGAGGAACTCCCAGGGAGGCATTTTCTTCTGAACAGATGGGCTCCTTCACTTTCCTGTCAGGAGGGTATTACTTGCTCTCGGGCAGTTTGTAACCTTCTCGCTTTTCTCCTCCTCCTCATCCCTTATGATGTTACACCTTAACAAAAAAATCCTGCTGTGCAACCTAAATATAGCTAGTTTTTATTTGCCAATCATGCTGGCATGGATGGCGGAAACCTCTTTAGTTAGTTGGCACGTTGTCCACTGGAGACAGCCTGCCCTAGCAGGAGCCATCGCCTGCTCTACGCTGTGCCTCTGCAGACTGCTATATCCAGTTTTGCCTCAGTGTTAATAGTTGGATGTATCGCCTCTATTTTTACATCTGTTTTTCCCCTTGTACTAAAGTGAGATGGTGGCAGTAGCTGCAGATGTCCTCGGCTCAGTTTGGAAGACATGACAGATTTGTCTCTTTTCCCATCTCTGGCGCTCATGTCCTCACTCAAGTCCTTCCAACCTGAAGGTCAGGGGCTTTGCCTTCTTGTGTCCATGACTGCACTGAATAATTCGCTCCATAGTCAGAGTTACACACATATAAGCATGGTGACACTTTAGGATTACTGTGATAGCGTGATATATTGTAACCTTAATTATCCTTGGCCTATAAAGCTCTGTAAAATTCCCGATTTATAAATTTCCTCATGTAAATGGTTAAGTCCTAAAATCTACATTGACACTCTTAATTTCAAGAATTCAGCCCCTAAGCTAAATCTGTCTTCTCAAGAATCACTCACTTTGTAATAAATCATCATAATTCAGGATATGTAAGTAAGCGAGAGTAACCAAAGGCGAGGGGCAGGGGGGACTCGTCTTCCCTATTTTTTATTCCTCTTTCTTTCTATCCGTTGCATTTGAGTCCTGTAGTCTTCACGGTTATTGGTGAGGCATGAGACAGCATCAGCCCAGCTGCATGGATGCCCCCAAGGGACAACTCGGGGCTGGAGACGCAGCTCCAAACTAGAGACCGCACCAGTAGGAAGTGGAATCATTTCTGTTACAGTTGGCGTGGAAGCACTCATGAGGGCGGGGTGATTGCTGGGGCTGGTGGATTACCCACAGTTTTCCAAGGTAACTCCTCCTTGGTGTGTCCCCCCATCCTGGGGTCTGGCCTTCTGCCATCCAGGCTGCTCACAAGCATAGGCTCCCATTAATCCACTTCTGAGGTACCATCCAGAATGACAGTTCAGTCTTTGAAAATCCAACATCTGAAGGGCCGTTATTTCCATCTTGGTGTGACCTTCCCCCCAGCCTACACCCTCTTCCCATCCCCAGCCGCCTGGCCACTGGAAAGCCAAACTAATTTTGTCAGATGTAAGTAGAACGATTGAATTTGGGTGCTCTCAAGAGATGTTTCTCAACTCCGGCAAACTCAGACACTGTTTCCTGCTGAGCCACAGTCTTGCTGAGAGGACTGAGTACTCACCAGGTCTCCCACGGCACTGCCAGTGGTAGTCTTTGTGACGCTCCTTAAACTGTGGTTCCCCAGCAAACCATTCTTTCTTTCTCCCACCTCCTTCTTTCTGATCAACATGTACATTCCTTGCATTTGTTAATAATTGGTGGAGTCGCTGAGGGGACTTTGTAGCTCAGCAGCCATTTTGTCCTTGAATAGAGATTTTGCACATTTCTGTCCAGAAGCTTCTGTTATAGCCAGAATGTTTGAGTGCCCCTCACTGTTGATTGCCAATACTTCAGAAAGGGTTGGGCCATAAAATACAGTGGGTAAAGAATGATAGAATCTTGGGTGCTAAAGAGGTAACTATAAAATAATAAGACTAACTGTATCTCCATATCAATTTATTATCCAAGAAGTGACTGTTGTTTCCTTCAAAGTTTGACCTTAGGAGAATTAAGTATATATTGATACTGCCAATACTCAAAGTACCTTGGGAAATGCTCTTTTAGAATTGCTTTGAGAGCCTTCATCACCTTTACCCCACCAATCACTCTATTATTTTTTTTACTTTCTACTCATGAAATTAATACATGCTTAGTGTTCAAGAGGAGAAAAGAGCAGACAACACAGAAAGGTATAAAAAAGTCAGATATTCATGATCCTATCACTTAGATGTAACCACTGTTAACATTTTAGTGTAAATCCGCCTAGATTTTTCTATGCATAATTTTGAATATCTGTACTTTTGAATATCTGTTAACAGCAAACTTGAATATTTGCAACAGCAGAGGATTAATATGTGTCATTATGGGAAGGCTCTACATCCCCAAAAATAAATGAAACATTTCTTTAGAATAAAGTAAGTAGGCAAGTCACTGAAGAAGAAATACGAAAGATAAAGAAATGAGACACTGTTCAACCCTACAAGAAATCAGGAATATGCAAATCAAAATAACAGTGAGATTGCCTTCACTGCCCATCAGGTCAACAAAAAATAAAGACTGATAATGTCAAAGTCCAAATAAATTGGAAAAACACATGCTCTCATATAATTCTGGTGGGAGTATAAATTCATAGAATGTTTTTGGAAGGCAATTTGACAATACCAATTTTTAAAATATGTTTTCCCTTTGACCCAGTATATCTCTTTCTAAGAATCTGTCCTACAGAAGTGTTCACATATATCAATATTTGTACAAGAATGTTTATTTCAGCTTTGTTTGTAATAACCAAAAAATCGGTTAGACAGGTCTATATAATCATCAGTAGGAGAAGGTCAAATGATAATAGTATGGTGCCATTGATTTAAAAATAACTCTAAAAAAATAAAATAACTCTAGCTATCTGTAAGTAAAAGTATAATTTAAAATCCAAAACAAACAAACAAAACCACCAGACTTTCCCATTACTCATGGGAAGGGGAACAGGATGGGGGATAGGAAAGTGTTATAAAGGAGGACCTCTACGTTCTGCTCCATATTCTTCTGAATTGTTTGCATTTTTCACGTATTACTTTGAAATTTGGAGTAAAGATGATTTGGGGACATAGCAAAAAACTATTTGGAGCCATGTCTAGCAAGTAAGATAGGTGATATCCTTTCTCAAAGGGCAACTGGGCATTATTTTCACAAAGGAGCCGAATTAGCCACTGTTCACTCTTGATCTCATAAAGAACCTCTCAAGCTTTCCCAAATCTCTATATGTGGAGGCTGAGTAGCCCTTTGACTTAGGATGACCTCTGAATGGAATAGAGTCCTGATGCCAAAGAAATAGATCCACATGCCTTTCAGAGCCACAGCACTTCAGCCTCTGTAAATCTGGATATTTCACTACACACTTCTGACAGTTTTTTTCTTAATCTTTCTAAAGAAAAAATTTCCCTCAAAAACATGTTATTTTATACAGTTTCCTTTGGAAATATCAGAATAAATGTCAAAGCTGCACTGTTTCTGTTCATCACTCAAATGCACGGCAGATCTTCAGAGAAACTTCACTCATGTTCAAGTTTTCTTTCTGAATGAGTCTGTTTATATATTTCGGTTTAACTCTTCAACCCTCATTCTCTCAACTGATAACAGAATGAATGATCTAGACTTTGGCTTTGCCACATTTCTTGGTCTTTGGCTAATGAATGACCTGGAGGAGCTATAAAAGGGGCCAGGCCATAGGAGATGCCTCATGTTGAGGTACTTACTTAATAGTTCATGTACTTCGTCGTTCATATACCTCTGATTTGAAACAGACCTGAATGGAAGGGCTCATGAGGGATGAAGGAACATATGTAACACAAGCCCTTGGACTGAATTGTGCTTCCCCTAAAAGTTATATGTTGAAGCCCTAACCCCCAAAGTTACTGTATTTGGAGATAGGACCTATAAGGAGGTAATTAAGATGCAATGGGTTATAAGGGTGAAGCCCTGATCCCAATAGGATTAGTGTCCTTATAAGAAGAGACAGCAGAGAGCTCAGTCTCTCTGTATGTGCATTCAGAAAGTTCATGGGAGCACATAGCAAGGCGGTGGCCTCCTGCAAGCCAGGAGAGGAGGCCTCAGAATGAAACTTATCTTGCCAGCACCTCGATCTTGGACTTCTAGCCTCCAGAACTGTGAGGAGTACATTTCTGTTGTTTAAGCCACCTAGTCTGTGGTATTTTGTTATGGTGGCCCAAGTAGACTAACACATGCAAGAAAGCCAATCAGCATGCTTCAGAAGTGACCTAAAGTGAATGCTGAAAAATCAGCTGTTCTGTGAGAAAATAAGCTGAGGCAAATGAACAGGATCAGCCTAAATCACCTTTCTAGTGAAATATCTCAAGAGTTTTTCGTATGGTTCAACTGTAATCATCGGTCCTGGTGGCTAAGGGCAGATGATGTCCTGGGTTCTAATCCTGATTTAACTAATAACTAGCAGACAGTTTTGGGCAAATGACTCATTATGTTTGGGGCTCAGGTTGTGCATCCAAACATGATGTGTCTGGAGTGGGTGATCTCTGAGTCGTCTTCAACCTCTGAAATTCCTTGATTCTTACAGATTCTTGGGGACATAAGGATCCTTTGGCTAATAATGAAAAGCAGGGCACTACACTAGGCCAGGCATTGTGCTGGACTATTTATGCATTTTCTCACACGCTCAGAACAACCCTGCAAGACAGGCTAATGCCCACTTTAGAGAGGAGGAAGTTATACCCCCAAAGGTAAACAACCTGCCCAGAGTTATCCAGCTGGTAAGTCGGCAGAGCCAGGAATTGATTCTAGGTCTGTCTGCCTGTCTGCCTGACCCTGACATCCATGTCCTCCTTACCACACCCTCTTGATTTGGTGGCAGTCTGCCTAGCGTCCAGTCCCTTCTATTTGGCATTCCAGCACCGACTCCTTGCCACTTGTCATGCTATAGGCTTCTGTAAGTTGCTCCATTTCTCTAGATTTTCAGATGCTTCCACTCTTGCTTTGTGCAGTACAGTGCAGCCTCACTTAAATGCAATAACTCATGTGTAGTCTAAGAACAGTGCCTGGCTCATGTAAGCACTCAGTACATCTTAGCACTCATTAGTAGGTCCCTGTGTGCCTAAATGTTCACTTTACCTGGATATCTGCGGGGCGGGGTTGGGGGGGGGGGTGCGGTGGCATAACCAGGTAGCACGTACCAGGAGCTTGCACTACTCACCATCACACAGGGTGGGTATGACCTTGGCTCTGTACATTACTGGAGAGAAACCCAGGTCCCACTGCCATTCAACTCCAGCACCTTCCTGTACAGGGCAAGGAGCAGAATTGCATGGCTGGCAATGTGGCAGGATGGTGCCAGCCCAGATGTCAAAGATTCAGGCACAGATCACTTCATTCATTCTTGTCTTTGAATGATCAAGGAGGAGAGGTGCACCACTCCTAGAGTCTGTAACCAAAATATCTTTTCATTAAACTTCTTTTTTTTTTTTTTATTTATTTATGGCTGTGTTGGGTCTTCGTTTCCGTGCGAGGGCTTTCTCTAGTTGTGGCAAGTGGGGGCCACTCTTCATCGCGGTGCGCGGGCCTCTCACTATCACGGCCTCTCTTGTTGCGGAGCACAGGCTCCAGACGCGCAGGCTCAGTAATTGTGGCTCATGGGCCTAGTTGCTCCGCGGCATGTGGGATCTTCCCAGACCAGGGCTCGAACCCGTGTCCCCCGCACTGGCAGGCAGATTCTCAACCACTGCGCCACCAGGGAAGCCCAAACTTCTTTAAGTAAGGGTCTGAACCACTAACTAGAGAGGCTAAGGAAAATGTAATTCTTCTTTTTTAATCTTCCCAAACTAGTTCTCCAGTTTAAGGAAAGAAAAAACACTACTCTTTCCCTGCCTAGCAGACTCCTACCCATCCTCAAGGTCCAGCTCAGAGAGTTCTTTTTGGGCAACCCCAATGCTTAATACAGTGCTTTGCATATAATAACAGGTCCTCCTGAAATAACGAAAGAGTTCCAGTTCCTTCTGGGAAAATAACTAGTATGTGTGTTACAGTCACTTAGCCTCACTGAGCTCCAGTGTTCTCAGGGCACTAGAAGATCTACAGGACTCCTTATAGTCCTTCAGTGCCACGCTGAATGTGCCAAGGGAAACAATCAATCTCAGATACAAATGCTCTTTTTTAATGATTTGCAAACAAAATAATTACACAGTTTCCCATTTTTTTAACAGCTGTTCATAGTATCTTTATTTGTAATATTTACAAATAGTTAATTTGTAAAACAAAAAATAACCTAAATGTCCATCCAAGTGAATGGGTAAAACAATTGTGCTATGTCAATACAATGGAACACTACTCAACAATAAAAAGGAATTAACTGGGCTTCCCTGGTGGTGCAGTGGTTGAGAGTCTGCCTGCTAATGCAGGGGACACGGGTTCGAGCCCTGGTCTGGGAAGACCCCACATGCCGCGGAGCAACTAGGCCCATGAGCCACAACTACTGAGCCTGCGCGTCTGGAGCCTGTGCTCTACAACAAGAGAGGCCACGATAGTGAGAGGCCCGCGCACCACGATGAAGAGTGGCCCCCGCTTGCCGCAACTAGAGAAAGCCCTCACAGAAACGAAGACCCAACACAACCAAAAATAAATAAATAAATAAATAAATTTAAAATATGGAGGAAAAAAAAGTCATTAAAAAAAACATGACTTGGGCTTCCCTGGTGGCGCAGTGGTTGAGAATCTGCCTGCTAATGCAGGGGACACGGGTTCGAGCCCTGGTCTGGGAAGATCCCACATGCCACGGAGCAGCTGGGCCCGTGAGCCACAACTACTGAGCCTGCGCGTCTGGAGCCTGTGCCCCGCAACGGGAGGGGCCGCGATAGTGAAAGGCCTGCGCACCGCGATGAAGAGCGGTCCCCGCACCGCGATGAAGAGTGGCCCCCGCTTGCCGCAACTAGAGAAAGCCCTCGCACGAACCGAAGACCCAACACAGCCAAAAATAAATAAATAAATAAATAAATAAATAAATAAATAAAGTAACTATTAAAAAAAAAAAAAAAAATGACTTGATGTTTAAAAAAAAAAAAAAGGAATTAACTATTTATACAGCAATAAAATAGATGAATTCAAAATAATTACACCGAGCAGGAGCCAGACAATAAAGAGTACGTATATCATGATTCCATTTATATAAAAATCTAGGAAACACAAATTTGTCTATAATGAACAGAAGCAAGCCAGTGACTGCCTAGGGACAGAGCAGGATTGGGGGAGGAAGTTTTGGATTACAAAGGGTCACATAGGCACTTTTACCCAGTTTCCCATTTTAAAACATATCCTAGGATTGTTTTCCCTGGAGTCATAGAAAGGCCAGGCCAGAAAAAAAAAAAAGAAAAGAAAACTTACAGAGGGTAAATGACATCTCTGAAATTGGCATCATAGAATAAAGAAAATCCATATCCAAATGAGGCTCTGAAATAGCCAACTTTTTTCTTTTTTTTTGGCCGCGTTGGGTCTTCGTTGCTGCGCGTGGGATTTCTCTAGTTGTGGCGAGCGGGGGTACTCTTTGTTGCGGTGCATGGGCTTCTCATTGCGGTGGCTTCTCTTGTTGCAGAGCACGGGCTCTAGGCGCACGGGCTTCAGTAGTTGTGGCACACGGGCTCAGTAGTTGTGGCTTGTGGGCTCTAGAGCTCAGCCTCAGTAGTTGTGGTGCACAGGCTTAGTTGCTCCGTGGCATGTGGGATCTTACCGGACCAGGGCTCGAACCCGTGTCCCCTGCATTGGCAGGCGGATTCTTAACCACTGTGCCACCAGGGAAGCCCTGAAATAGCCATCTAAAACTTAGGAATGATACCAATAAATGGGCATGATGTCTGTGCGAAGTCTGCTGACTCTGGCTGCCAGAAAGGATGAAGATGACAAAAAGAAGTTCACTGACTATTAAAAAAGAAAAAAAAAGGACAGAGGACAAGGTAATTGCTAAAGAGACTGATCGACAAGGCACAAGACATCTGTCATGCCGGGGGGCATATTAACTCTATTACATTACTTCCACATCAGCAGATCACTTCAATTACCAGCTAATCAGGCAGAATTAAACATTTTAAATTATCTTTCTTAATCCTGCTTGTGATCATTTGAAAACCCAGGGCTCTAAAAATCTAATTGTAACTGCTTACCAGAAATGTCATCTTCACTTTGAGGAACTGAAGCAGGGCCAGATACAAGACTGTTTTTTTTCCGTTTTCCTAAAGTACCGTCCCATGGCCAGAACTGGACTTGCATGTACATCTGCCTAGTGCCGGGCATATTAGGGGCTCCCAAGGGGACCTGGCCCTGCTTCAGAACTCATAATGGCCAGAGACTAAAAGAAGAGCAATGGTAGGGGAGAAGGGGGGTATGGGGGTGGAGGGAGAATGGAGAGGAAAAAACAACAGTTAAAACCTTAGCAAGGGACTTCCCTGGTGGCGCAGTAGTTAAGAATCCGCCTGCCAATTCAGGGGACTCAGGTTCGAGCCCTGGTCCGGGAAGATCCCACTTGCCATGGAGCAGCTAAGTCCGTGTGCCACAACTACTGAGCCTGTGCTCTAGAGCCCACGAGCCACAACTACTGAGCCCGCATGCTGCAACTACTGAAGCCCACATGCCTAGAGCCCATGCTCCATGGCAAGAGAAGGCACTGCAATGAGAAGCCCACACACTGCAATGAAGAGTAGCCCCCGCTTGCTGCAACTAGAGGAAGCCCATGCGCAGCAACGAAGACCCAACGCAGCCAAAAAAAAAAAAAAAAAAAAAAAAAACCTTAGCAAAAGTCAGGAGAGCAAAATCTAGATTTAGAGTGTTCTGTGGGCCTCGAAGGCACCTAATTGAAGGGACAGGAAACAGTCCCTCTCCCAGTAAGAAGGGATGGTATGAAGGGATGGTATGAGGTTGTGGGAGATTGCTTACCCATCTACAGTTAAGACTTCTGAGCTTCCTATGCCTAAGCTCCTCTTCTTCCCACTCCTTCAGTGCCCTGGACATCAGTGTGATGACATGGCAGTGAGCTGGTAGTCTACTCCTTGCCCGTCTTCCTAGGATGCTGCAATAGTGTCCTCAGGAGCAGAGCTGCCAGGACTGTACTGTAGGTCTCCTAAGTGGTTTCCATTGCACGAAGATGATTCTTGGGTAGGCCTAGAATTATATGGAGGTGAAAAAACGTTTGGAGCCAAAGTGTAGAGCCCCGTGAGTTAGAGCCTTGCCCATTGCCCTCAGTGCCCATTGCTGCTGATAGAGGTGGACAAGGAAGTGAGAAAACAGCTATGTGGGTCATAGCTTGCTGAACGTCTGCCTGCCCTTTGCGTGAAAGTATGAGTATGTGTGTGTTAGGTTAGTGGTGTGTGTACTTTGTGTATTTTCAATGTGGATAATGTGTGCTCCATGTGAATGATCTGTGAGTGACATGAATGCCATGTGTTCATGTGTGCATGTGTGGGTGAGTAAATGTACTACAGGGGGACAGAGTTTAAAGGGCTAACTAGTCACTCCCACTTTCCTCCTCCTACTTCCATTCCTTTAAAATCTACAGGAGGGTGCCATACGATGGGACAACCCCTGAAAAAGCTATGTGATTTGGGACCAGAAGTTAGGTGAATTACATCTTCCCTGAAAGATTCTCTAAAAACAGGAAGTTTTATATCCTTTTCCATCCTTGGTCAAAACAAACAAAAATTGGGAAAAGAACGATCATGGTTACATTTGCGAGATGACCTCCCTGTGACTGTCCTGTTCCCAGTTAGGAAAATCCTCTTTACTGAGACTTCAACTTTTAGGTTTAGCACGTGGGAATCTAATTAGAAACACATTTGGACAGAAGAATAGTAATATTTTGTAAGAATTTCTCTTGATCTTTGCCATTCTGCAGTTTTACTGCAGTGAATTCAGATCTGAATTTATTCTTATTTTTACTGCTCATGACTCTTTGTTCCTCTTGAATCTCAGTATTTGTGTTTTTCATCAATTCTGAAAAATCCTCAACCATTCTCTCTTTTATTACTGCCTCTCCTCTATTTTCTCCATCCTCTCCTTCTGGAACCCCTATAAGGTATATCTTAGACCTTCTGTTTTCCGTGTCTTACATCTTTTAAAATTACTAGAGGGACTTCCCTGGTGGCGCAATGGTTAAGAATCCGCCTGCCAGTGCAGGGGACACGGGTTCGAGCCCTGGTCTGGGAAGATCCCACATGCCGTGGAGCAACTAAGCCCGTGCACCACAACTACTGAGCCTGTGCACCACAACTACTGAGCCTGTGCTCTAGAGCCCGTGAGCCACAACTACTGAGCCCGCGTGCCGCAACTACTGACGCCCATGCACCTAAGAGCCTGTGCTCTGCAGCAAGAGAAGCCACCACAATGAGAAGCCTGTGCACTGCAACGAAGGCCCAATGCAGCCAAAAATAAATAAATGTATAAATGTATTTTTTTAAAAAAACTACTAGAGAGAGAATCCTAAATAGGGTTTCTTCGTAGTCAGGATCCTGGGGCTGCCTGGCACTTTATTCTCGTAGTTCCAGGGCTGATGAAGCAAAAGTGCCCTCTAGAACTGAAATCAGTTCTTTAAGAAATGGAAAAGACTCCTGTGGAAAATGATGGCAGAAGGGGTGAGGAGCACCCCACTGTGCACTCATCTCCTCGCGCATGACCTGAATTTTCTGCGTGGGGGGGGGGACATGCTGCTGTGATAAGACAGACCCTGGCCACACAGCGCTTCCGTCTAGGAGGGTGTGTAGCCCACACAGGATGAGAAGTGCCGTGATAGGGAGGCTCCCGAGGTGCCGCGGGCGTGCAGCTGAGGGGTCCGCCTGGCCCGAGGCGCCCAGCGAACCTGCTTCGAGGGCCAGGGAAGGAGATGAGCGGAGGGCTGTCTTCACCTTAGTGAAAGTAACCCAGGCAGAGGCAGGAGCTCATGAAAAGGCCCAGAGGCAAGACAGCAGGTCATGTCTGTGCCTTTTCAATTAGTTCTGATTGGAAAGAGCTTAGAGTACAGGAAGAGTGGGAAAGGATGAGGGACAGCTGGAACAGGGATGGGTCGTGAAGGGCTTCGTTTGCCACTCCTGGGAGTTTGCACTTTCTCCTGCGGGCAGTGGGGAGCCACTGATAAGAGGTTAAGCAAGGGATAGATTTGATCAGATCTATACTTTATAAAAGATTAACATGGCTGCTGTGTGAAGAATAAATTGGAGATCATAATACTGGAGGCAGGAAGAACCATCCAGAGACTGTTACATTGAAACAGATAGCTAGTGGGAAGCAGCCACACAGCACGGGAGATCAGCTCGGTGCTGTGTGACCACCTAGAGGGGTGGGATAGGGAGGGTGGGAGGGAGACGTAAGAGGCAGGGGATATGGGCATATATGTATACATAGAGCTAATTCACTTTGTTATACAGCAGAAACTAACACACCATTGTAAAGCAATTATACTCCAATAAAGATGTTAAAAAAAAAAAAGTTACATTGATCTGAGAGATCATAGCAGCCTCGACTAGGGACGTGGCAACAGGGATGTGGAGAAGTGGCTTTAAGAATTCTTAAGAATTCAGAAGACACCCCAACCCCCCCACCAAAAAAAAGAATTCAGAGGACATAATGGTAGTCCATTTCCTTTTTTAAAAAATTGGGGGGGGGGGCCTACGTTAGATGCTTATTTCATAGTCAAAACAAATAGCTCATTCTATCAGCCTCCATGGTTTTCAGCATTTTTTGGAGCCCTGACTTACCTAAGCGCTAAGACCTACTCCCATTAGAAACAGTTCACATCATCAGTGATTCTCTGCAGGTGGAACAGGAAGATGCCCGTGTAATTTACAAAAAAGAAAATGAAATGAAATACCCTGATGATTCCTATGTGCCCTTCTATTAGGCATGCCGGGCTGCCTGCCACCATTTGGGGGAAGCACTGATCTATGCAACAGAGAAACATCTGGAGCAGAAACTTATCCTTCATGTAAAGTAAATAACATTTGAAGGAAACTCTTGTGCAACATAGCGCTAGTTCAGATATCTCGCCCTACCACCTGTGCCCAAGACACTAGCTTACTCCTGATAGAGACAGAGCCTTCACGAAACTACACACTCTCCCCCTGATGAAGTGACGAATCAGCCAATATGTGATGAATTTGGGTTGTGTAGACAAAAATACCAGATATTCCAGCCAAGGCACACACAGTGTGCTGTGAATCATCCCCACCAGCTTTCAGCAGTTAGATTAGCGGAACAATTGCTCAGTTCCTTCCTTCGTCTTCACAGTGTAGACCTGGCCCAAGACCCAAGAGTGAAGCAGCAACTGTAAGGAAGCAGAAACATTATAAATAACCTAAAGAACCCTTTTATAACAGCAACTGCCTGCTGATTTTGTGGCCTAACAGCTCAAGCAAAAAAGGATATAAATATAATATTGTGCAATGACTGATTACTCAAAATGTTGTGCATCAGCAGAAGTGGGACCTGTGGTTGGTGCTAATATTATCAGATGCCTTTGCTGTTTAATAATCTGGTAGCTCTGTATTATTTAGCATGCAGTTTTCACAGAGAACAATGATTTTATTTCAAGTACCTCTCACTGAAATAAAAAAGCAGCTGTTAGAAGATGAACATTTGGCAGAAAATGTTTTAGTGGAATCTTTTGTGAGATACTAAATCATATTGGATTAACTGTTTTCTGTCTAGAATAGTGGAGTCACAAAGAAAAAAGATCGCTGACCACAGAAGGCAAGGGCAGTCTTTAGAACCCAGTGAATCACTAACAGACATTTTAGTTTTAAGTGCCATTTATTCACCAGTATATAAAGTTATTTATATACAAAGCTTCCATTAATAGTGCCTGGAGAATGGGCCTTTTTTATTCCAGTTTTAGCTCATACTCAGGATTCTACTTCTCTTTCATTAATAATGGAATTCTTTAAATTATAGAATAAATTAATACACCACAGACATTTTGGGCAGAATGGGGTTTTTAACCAGTCTTAAGTCTCCACAGGCCATTCTGTGTGGCTAGCCTGCTGTGCGCATGCTGGCCCTGCCCCTGAAGAGGCACCGAGGCAGCCCGCTGGGCTCCTGGGCTCCTGGCCCACCCACTCCCAGGTTGCTAGAGCAGGGCCGAACCCCAGGTTGACAATAGACCCTCACAGGTTCTTCAGGCTGGCCGGCCACTGTCAAACTAGGGCTCTGCTGGAGAGGAAGTGACATCATGACGTAGCTACTGGGCATAGCCGTTTTCAGCCAGAGAACATGATCGAGCTGCTTTCATGAGGCCATATTGACTCAGGAACATTTTTCACATGAAATTATTATCACTAAAACATAAAATTCTCTTTTCTAAACTATCAAGCAATGTATAGAGCAAAGACTTTCACTTTACTCCCAATTCCCACTCTTGGGATGGAGTGGGTGATGGGTAAAGATTAAAAATGGAGGGTTTTCAGAAATAGCTGAGGATTGCTTATAGGATAAAACTAGCTCAAAACAGATTCATCAGAATGTCCATTTCAATACTGGTGTGACTGGCCAACCCAGAACCCATCAAACACCTGAAGCTGAGAATGGACTCCGAGACGCTGAGTTGGGCCCCAGATGGAGCCAGCAAATGACCTGTCAGTATGGACCACTGGCTGACTTGGACCAGGAATTTGTCACCAATAATGGAACCAGACCAGTTCATGGTGCTAAGCTCTGAGGTAGAACACCTCAACCATGTACGTTCAGGTGGTGAGGCTGGGATAGGTGAAACGTGGCATCAGGCTGGCAACTTCTTTTGCCTTTGATTCAATTTTAGATCAAATCAAGGTGATGCAGTTATTATGATCACTGTACTCTTGCAAATTGTTATTAAATACTAGTAGGGTACCAATAAATAAAAAATCTAGCAGTTCTGGGATGAAGGTTGGTAGAGTTTTTCTTGTTCTTTAGTAGTTGAATTTTAATCAATATGTTGAAAATTGGAAGACCAGAGTCATTTTTTAATACCCCTTACAATCTTTTGGGGCAGTAATATGCTGCCTTGAACATATATCTCCCAACCTTACTTTGACTTTGCACTCGACTCCCCATTGATCCCTCTCTGTTTTCATCCATCTAAATGAAAGAAGGCTTTGGCCCCATAAACCTCATTCCAGATGGAAATGCATAATTCAAGAGAAATACTGATGTCAAAGAAGAGAAGGCACACCAATTTGTGTCAGCAGTTGCTGTAAATTAAAGGAGTACATGGAGAGTTTAATGTAATGTAGAATTGAAAATAAAATTAGAACCAATATTTAGGCAGTTCTCCACCTCTTTTTTCCCTACTGTGACATGAAGGATTGACTCCCAGCTTAAGTACCTAATGTAGTTCATTTTTCTTTTCTGCTAGAATTTTTTTCCCCATAAAATGTTGCATGTTTATCTTTGGCATCCAAAATTAGATCTCTTCACTTTTTCCATTCTAATCTCAACAGAAAAGTCAGGGTAGGAAGAGTCAAAATTTTCCCCTCATCTTCCACACCCATCATGTTTGCAGCATTTCTGAAAGGACCCCACTCTACCAGTCTGACTAGTTCAGCTGCTGTAAATAGCTATTAATCCTTCCTTAATATTGTTTCTCTGTAATGTGGATGTCACCTACATGGTTTCTTTTGTTTTTCTAAAGCTGGAAAACAAAAGGTTGATAATGAGCATCTCAGACATGTACGACTGCACAATGTGTTCCTAAACACTCAGGAGAAGCATTCTTGAGCACGCATCCAAAGGGATTAGTCTGATCAACTGCCATTATTCAGAACCTTTTTGGAGCTCTTTATTCAGATTTCCCCCAGAGCCAGTGTTGTTCTTGATAGTCACCCATTGTTTTGGCCACTGGTGGAATTTCCTAGCTTGATCCCCCCACCTTAATCACTAGACGGTTTTAAATGATTCACTCTTTCCAGAAATAAATTTCTTAGGATAGTGGTTCTCAAAGTGTGGCCAGGGACCAGTAACATCAAGATCACCTGGGAACTCTTTAGAAACACAAATCCTGGGCCCCACCCCAGATTTAATGGATCAGAAACTTTGGGGGTGGAGCCCAGCAATGTGCATTTAACAAGCCCTCCAGGCAATTCTGAGGCACAATCTAGTTTGAGAACCACTGACTTAGAAGATGAAATATTGCCTTCATTGAGGATATTCAAAGATGTGCTACTGATTTTTAAGGCATTCCAAAGAACAAGTTTCCAAAAGTTTTTGAGCAAAGTTGTAGTACATGTATGGCCTCTCCGGGGGACTGCTTTAAGAGAGACTGGCCTTCCTGAGACATCCCGGTTCTGCCACCTAGTCATTTGACCTTGAGCAAGTTCTTACACTTGGTTTCTCATCTGGAAAATGAAAGACCCACCCTTACCTACCTCACAGAATTGTAATGAGATTCAAAGCGAGTCACATCTACAAATATGCTCTGTAAACCAGAAAGTACTAAAAAAAGTGAAAAGTGAAAGTCGTGTCATTCTGCAGACAGGATTCTGGTAGTCTGAGCATTATGTCAGGGCAGAGAGTTGGAGAAAGGCCTGTATTTATCATTCCTTTGGCCAGATCCACCTTTTTGTTTATATAATGACCGATTCATCACCTTGGTGGATGTGTCTAAGATTCTGCCATTTCAGCCCACCAATTTATTTGGTGCTAAGAAAGGAAAACCATTGCCTGACTGGTGGCTACAAGGGGCTAGGAAGATGTATTCATTTTCAGACATGCTATTTTCTATGGAAAGCTTAGCGATGGTGAGTAAGGATGGACTGTGTATGTGGGCACTGTACTCTCGTGCCCAGAACTTGTCACACACTAGCAGTGAAAGGGTCTGTACTGAAACCACCCATTTCAGCCCTGTGCAAGGGAGTCATGACCTTCAGCAAGGAAGCGAGAGTGTTCATTGCCATATACTAGTCATTGCAGAGAGGCCCAAAAACAAAATCCCTCGAGCAAACCAAATCTATAGAAACTGAGATTTTAAGACCGACCAGTTAATGTGTCTGTGCTTGAGAAGAATGTGGGTGGATTTTCCCTCAGAGGTTAGGCTTTACTAACAACTTCACCATAGGAATTCTTAAAACACCAAGCTCCTGGTGCATTTGTAACTTAACTTTAAAGCTTTACAGACTGTTGAGTGAACATATCTGGGCAGGAAGGAAGCTAAATCTGTTGCCTTAGTGCTTATTGGGAATGCAGTTTTAGTAACACAGAAAACAGTTCCCACTAGGCCAACATCAACTTCACTTTTCACACAAAGTGGCAGCTAAAATCAAGAGACTCAATAAGAATCTAATTGGTTAATTATGATTAAATTATTGGTTAATTATGGGAAAATAAGCTGTTGGTTAATTATGGAATTAGAATAGGAAATTATTTTGCTCAAAATGTGTGCCTATTTAACAAATCTGTAGAGACAGAAGTAGATTAGTGGTTCCTAGGCCTGGGGGGAGTGGGGAGGAATGAGGAGTAACTGTTAATGGGTCCGAGGTTTCTTTTAGGGGGGATTAAATTTCCTAAAATTAGACTGTGGTGATGGTTGCTCAACCCTGTGAATATACTAAAGAACACTGAACTGTATACTTTAAATGGGCGGATTATTTGGCATATGAATTATATCTCAATCAAGCTGTTTTTTTAAAAAGTCAAATTGCTAATAAATTGTAGAGCCAAGGAATACATTATGCCTGTTTAAAAGACAAATAAAAATCACATCAAAACTTTGCTACATGTGGTTTCGGATCGATATGAAATAGTGATCATTTGAAATATATTAAGGCAGAAAATATTTGCTTTCTTTTAGTCAGAGTATTTTAAAAGCAGACTATCTTAGCCAAATAATTGAAATTTAAATGTAATAAATTAAGGTGGCTAATAGTTGAAGCCAAAGTCATGGACATTTATGACATAATGAGTAGTCTATGTTCCCTACAGATTTATTTAGAATAAAAATCAGCAGCACTTACACAATAATGATAAGAAAACTGGATTCTCACTGTCCATCGTGTTGCCCTAAACTGATCTGGTTAGGGAAGGCTGGAAGGTTGAAGTTGGAAAGGATATGATCTCATCCTTATGATGTGAATATGCGCTGATAAGAGAAGATAGAAATATTCAGATTCAAGCTGTGAAACGGGGCTCTTGTATAAGCAGCATTGTATCTCGTGGTATGTTTATCAGACGGACTACTCAGTTTTGTCTGCCCAGGAGAGAACTTTTGCCCTTTCCTGCCTCGGCAAGATAGGGCCTCGGCAAGATAGGCCAGGCCACGCTAGCTCTAATCTCCTGGTTAAAGTCCTGGCTCCAGGGCTTGGGGCTTGCCTACGGCTCACTGGTGGCCATGGAGACTGTAGATTGAAGTAAACAGGAAGGGAACTGGCTGGGAGATGTAGGAATTTCTGGCTCAGTGGAAAGAAAGCAGGGAGCTACCAACACCTGCCTAGCGAGCCTTGTAATTTGGAGGCTGCTGGTTAGGGCTTCTTAATGCACCGGAAGACCCTGACTGGGCCACTGGCAGTTCTTTGCGGCAAGAGGCCCTACTTTGGTGTTTCTCAAACACCTTTCTTTCATTTATCACCACCCACTCACCCACCTCAAGGAGCCTTTTAAGAGATTTTTTTCCTAACTGTCCTCTTCTTCCATGAAATTTTAATACCACAGATATTCATTCATATTCTGTGTGTGTGTGTGTGTGTGTGTGTGTGTGTGTGTGTGTGTGTATCTGTCTGTTTACATACTGTGGTCGTCCCTCACACACAAGAATGAATTTTCACCCCCGAGAATGCATGCCCTGGATGGAATGAAGGGTCTGCTCACATTTGGAGTGAGTGGTGAGGTCAGTCACATGGAGAAGGTGGAGAGGGTGGCCCATGCCCATCACTAACCATGAGAAGCCCTGACTTCGGGTTCCAGCATGGCTAGAGGAGTGTCCTCTCAAGTCACCTTGTCCCCGCCCCATCTGTTCAGCCTGCCTGTCATCCTCCGGGCTCTGCCACCACCTCCTCTCCCTGGCAGGAGCCCTCTGCCCAGTGGTTGGCTGACTGTGATGGAAAGCAGGGTCCTCCATCAAAGCAGCAGCACAGGTAGAGGTGCATAGCTTTCCCCGCCAGCAGGTCACTTCCTTCCCATGCTGTCCTGCAGCCCTTCCCAGCTCTAGGCCTCTCCCCAAACCCTCACTCACTGTTCTCCCTCTGTTCCTTCACCCAAATGAAAGCGTGAGATTTATCAGGTTCCCCAGTCTTGCACTGACCTTTATACTCTTCACTTCACATTTCTTTAATATCCTGCTCACAAACTCTGAAGTTCTCAGAAAGTACCTCCCCTGCCCTCACAGTGAAATGGGTTTCAGAGACCCCAGCACATACAGATGGCCACTGCTAGAACTCTCTGAAACCTGGCTTCCTTGTAATTAAGAGCTACAGGACATGCTTCTACCTCCTCTGCCTTTCCAGACTGAGAGCATTCCTAATGCCCTCTTCTACTTGGAGCTGGGAACATGAAGCCAGGCACAGCATAAACCCCTTGGCCCTGGGATCCGCAGGATCATGACCCTCTTTGTTCCTTAGAACCCTCTGACTTAGATCATGGGCTTTTATTTTCCAAAAAAGTTAGCAAGTTAAGGGGCGTCTAAGATGGTACCATCGAGTCTCCCCCACCTTTGTTGAACACCTGCTCTGCTCCAGGCACTGTGCTAGGCCTTTTCACATACATTATCCAATTCAGTATTTACCTCCTATGAGGTAGGTTCCCATATTACAGATAAATAGTCACAAGAGAGGTCACACAAGAGGCTGAGTCACTTGCCTAAGTGGTGAAATCAGGGCTTAAAGTCAGGCCCGTTTAACTCCACACCACTTACTGCATTGTCCCAGGGGAGAAAACATGTTCCCACTTGAGAAAAACATTTTTCCCAGCTGTGTACAGAGGGGCTTCACTGTAGTTTACCATTCTCAAAAGATGACACAGTTAAAAGGGAAGAAGGTGGGATTCAATTCCAGGTGTGTGTTCCCTCGGTGCTTCTTCCCCAAGATCCATGTCTCCTGCCCCTCCATGATTAGCCCTTTAAGGACAAAGAATGACTTTTCCTCTCCCAGGCCCCACCAGCTGTTCATGCCTCAACCTCCTGCAAACAGGAAAGAGGCAGAAGCCCCATTCTTAGAACTTGGAAGCAGGAGCAAAGCAGAAATTGCCACCAAGTTAGCCTGAGGGTAAAGCCACCTCAGCGCCACCTCAGCGGCCCTGCCTGCACGGGGGTGGAAAGTAGCAGGGAGCCTGGTGGGTTTGCACTGATCCTGTCCCTTTCCTGAGCCCCTTGCAATATTCTTTTTTATGAAGAAGAAATAGCACATTGACTTGGGATTTAGTCATATTTCATCCCATTTGCCTTTTCCCTGGCCTCTAAAACCACGAGCCTGGCTGAGGAATTCAGGTCCACAGTGTAGGCTTTGAACAGCTTTGTGTAGGGAGAGGTTTTGAAAAGAAAGGAAAGTGGTATCTACTTGTCAGATGGAATGTGTTAACAAATCAGGGAGGAATGCAAGGACTTTAACTGTTAGGGTCCCTTGGCAGTTTGGGTGATGAATCATCCAGCGTGGGTACAGATTCCTAACAAATGAAGCCTCATGATGACATCATTCTTGCAAGATCATCTGGGTTTCTGTTGTAGGCGCCTGACAAGTTCTTACCTTGGGGATTTTCACCACATGGCGTTTGTTGTTTTTTTTTTTTCCCCCAGCCACAATTAATACCCATCATGCCTTACCATTCACCCACTTTTCTATCAACTGGAATTTGGCAAACTAGGACTTTCACAAGTCTGTCTCATTATCATCCCTCCTACAGGGCATTCTTGGGACACCGTGTGCTTCTCACCTAATCACTCAACACCCAGCCTCCTGATGGTCCTTGATTCAGTCAGCATGTATTTCAGCGGCGAGCCTGGCCTTGCACTAGTCTGAGGGCGTGGACGTGATGAAGATCACAGAGGAGAGCAGGGGCATCTAGGACGGTACCTAATCCAGACTCCTGGGATCAGGGAAAACACAGTGCTTTGAATATGGTGCCAGTCAGCAAATATAAGATGACTAAGTTAATAACTGAGTTGAGTCTTAGGAGAGGAGTAGGAGTCAGTCTAAGGATGAGTTCAAGGGGAGATATCTCAATGAATGAAGACCTGTGGTTACATGCGTGAGTAGGAAAAAGTAAGAGATGAAACTGGGTAGGTGGGCGGCAGCGCCTCATGTGCCATGCTAAGGAACTAAAATGTTATCCTAAGAAAGATGAGAAATGATCAAAGGGCTTTGGGCATGGAAGTAAGGTGGCCTGATTTACAGCAGTATGAAGGATGGAGTGGAAGGGGCCAGACTGGAGACAGAGAGACTAGTTAGGAAGTTAACGTGGTCCTTTAGAGGTGATGTGAGCATGAAGTAGGGCAATGGGGTAGGGATGAAATGAGAGGACAGATTAGCAAAATATTTAGAATTTAAACTTGGCAACTGGTGATTATCCAGAAGATCCCCCAGATTTTCAGGGTAGAGTTGCCACAGACTGAAAAGATAAGAAGAGGCCCATGTTCAGCCAGAGTTATGAGTTCGATTCGGGTATGTTGAGTTAGAACTGCCTGCAAGAGACCTGCAGCTGGTCGAGCTGACTCACAGGTAGTTAAGATACACGAATCCCAAGATAGAGGAGAGTGTGGGCTAAAGATAATGACTTAGGACGCCTCATATTCATAGCAGTCAAAACCATAACAGCACAGTATTTGACACACCCAGGAAATTAGGGGAAATGAGAAGGGCAGTGGGTGAAGGACAGAACCTGAGGAAATACCAATACGGATGGTGGGGGAGAAGGAAGAGAGACCATGGCAGAGACAAAGAAGGAGGGTCAGAGAGACACAGGGACCCAGGAGGGTGCCTTACTGCTCTGTGCTTCTCTCCCCTCTAAACCTTATGGTTGTCCTGTTCCTCATAAGTAAGCTCTTTTACATCCTTACCTCCCCATACAGCCCTTATAGGTGAAAGCGGCTCCTGATCCCAAAGCACATTCTTGCAGCTTCCAGCCATCCCTCCTCTACCCCCCTGAAGAGATTCCTGCATCTTCGTGGCTCATACAATTCAGTTATAAAGGCTCAACCTCCTTTCCTGGTCATTCTCTGTTTATCTAAGCCTGGCATCTACATCACCATTTCTCTCTCCACACCTCCCCCCCCCAGTGCTACCATCATAGGACGACTTCAGTACCATGAGGATGAACCATCACCAAGACTCACAGTTCCTAGATGCCCTCACCTCCAGGGACTCTTCACCTCCACTCCAGCCTCCCATTCCCATGACGACTCCCAGGAAATGGTTAATACCTGGCACTGCTTCAGTTCTGTGGGAATAAACCTCACATCCCACTCTGACCACAACCAGCTCTCTCACCTCTTCTCCTACACTTGTGTTCTCACTTTCCTTAGTTCCCTCCATTTTCTTCTGGCCTGTTGACCCCCTCCTGACCTCTCTTCCTTCTTTACCCGGGTTAGACTCTCCAGTTATTCATCTGGTTATTCTTTTTTTTTATAAATTTATTTATTTATTTTTTTATTTTTGGCTGTGTTGGGTCTTTGCTGCACGGGGGCTTTCTCTAGTTGCTGCGAGCAGAGGCTGCACTTCGTTTTGCGGTGCACAGGCTCTAGGCATGTGGGCTCAGTAGTTGTGGCACGTGGGCTCAGTAGCTGTGGCTCACGGGCTCAGTAGTTGTGGCTCGCGGGCTCTAGAGGGCAGGCTCAGTAGCTGTGGCACACGGGCTTAGTTGCTCCGCGGCATGTGGGATCTACCCGGACCAGGGATCGAACCCGTGTCCCCTGCATTGGCAGGCGGATTCTTACCCACTGCGCCACCAGGGAAGCCCCATCTGGTTATTCTTTCCTGAAATCTTTACTCCCTTTGTACCTTCCCTGTTCCCCCACACCTGCCCAGGGCAACTCTGGTTCCCATTCTCTTCTCTGCTCCTGCCCCAAGCACGCAGTGGGAAACGGGATCCCATACAGAGGGACATCATTAAAGATTCACGGTCTTCACTCTCATCCCTGTAATTCTTCATCGCTATAGAAACCATAAGCCCCTCCCATGGGGAAATAGGAAAAATTGAGCAGTAGCCAGAAGCCCAATCTCTCTCCCAAAATAGCTTCTCCACCTGCTCTATTGCTAGATTTCCACACAGATGTCCTTGGTACAATCTTGACTGCCATTTACCACCTTTATTCTTACCTTGGGCGAGTTACTTAACCTCCTTAAATCCTAGTTTCCTCAGTTTTAAAATAAGGATCCCCCAGGCTTGCTGCCAGCCTCCATGGCACATTGTGCAAATTAGAAGGCGCCTCTCTGAATAGGCGCAGCTTGGGGAGCTGAGCACGGCCTGCAGACCCACAGTCACCCCATCACCGGGGCACCCTCGTGCAGAGCCACCTTGTATGACCAGACACTGCAGCCCCAGCTACGCCCACCTCCACAGGGTTCTTAGGAAACAAAGGCGATAACCTGCACAGTGCCCAGCAGAGAGGAGGACTCTGAGCAGAACCTCAGACAGAAGAGCCCTTGCGGACCACCTGGACTTGGCTCAGCATGTAGGCATGCTCTGCTGGGGTGGCACCTGCAGCCATTTGCAGGCATTGCCTGCCAGCTCCAAGAGGTTTATCACTGTGCTCCCCTCTGTCGTCAGAGAGCAGACCCCTGAGAGACTGGGACGTGAGCTGCTAAGTTCAGTGAGAGAGCAGACCGGGGTCACGGTCAAGGGCTCAGGCAGGCAAGGGGCAGTGGGAGGGAACAGGGAGTGCGGGCAGCTGCACAGAGAGGATGGTCTGAAAGGGAGGAGAAGGGAAATGAGCAGCCAGACTCCCCAGGGCCACACTGCCTCCCCGCAACCCCACACCCCAGCTCTAGGTGCTGTCCTTAGGAGCACCCACCTCTCAGATTCTCCCCTTGGGGTCCTCTCACCAGCTGCTGATGAGTGTCATCCCTACGCCACCAGCCCTGCAGAGTGCCTCGCCCTCCCCCAGGCCCCCACCAGAGGGCTCAGGTATTCCATAGGGTGTGTTTTGCTCCTTCCACTTCACTGTTCCTGCATCTGCCTCCCGGGTCCCACAGGCCAGAACCCCTCAGGACCCAGGAGTGTGCAGGCCCTCAGGAGAGCAGGAATTTCAGAATGCTACATCCATTCTCTAAGAGCGGCTCTTCCTTAAGAGGCAATTATTGTGAGAAGGCAATGAATAGTAGCCACGTGGGTATTTTTATTGAAGAAAGATGAATTATGCCATCACCCCTTTTGGCACAAAAATAATTTTCAGTAAAAGGTTAAAGCCATCATGTTGTATCAATGAGAACTATTCCATTATTCCAAGAATGATTGATTGGAAAGTACTTTACTTACAGGAAAATCACAGTGATACAATACAGCTTCTACTTTTAAAGCACTTTCCATTAAAAAAAAATTATAACCAGTGTATAAAAATAGTTATACTGAAGATGTGAATCAACAGCCGAGTAATTTATTGGCACTTGAAAGCCCTGTGGTATAAATAGATTCAACAATGAGACTATCAAGTAACTCTGGGCTGTGGCAACCTAACCTCCATTTTCACTGACACAAAAGAAAGTCACATGTAGTTCAGAAAGGGACATCTGGCCCCCTTGGAAGAGATCACTGGAAGAGAAAAACACGATGGAACTAGGACCATGAGTCAGGCCAACTCAAAGCACTGGGTGAGGCAGTGGAAGAGACACAGGGGACAGAGATATGGTCTCTGCCCTCAGAGAGTTTTCAGGTTGTCCCAGACTGTAGGCCTGTACACACAATCGTCAGTACAATGTTTTAAATGCCTAAGAGAAGTGCAAATGAATATATATCACTCCCTTTCTTTCCCTTACACTCTTTGGTGAAAGTTAAGTAGTACTTTTCTACCTTTTCACTCTTAAATTTCAAAGAGCTTTTCCACTGTTGGATGTAATGTGACTTTTAAAATAGTATTCACTGGCCTTCACATCTTTGAGCTGATGGCCCCAGGAGTCTCCCTACTTCCCTGTGTTTGGGGAATGAGGCCAGACTGCTGCCCTCTTTGTGAAGAAGCATGTGGACCACCACCCCTACCCCCACCATCTCACTTCCGGTGAGAAGGTGGAGACTGGGGCAGCTGAGAGTTGGCCCATCAGCAGTCATATAATTGAGCATATACTACTTTTAAGGACTGTATAACTCTGGGGAGTCATCAGATAGGAAAGAACTAGACAAGATTTCTGGCCTCTCAGAGGAGTTTAATACACGGGATTGCCTCAATCAAGGTTCTTGGTTGAAAACAAATCGACCAGCTGTGTTACTGACGTGGGGCACTGGACACCATCACAACGCTGCCACTAACATCCCAGAATTCAGTTTTTCTGCAACCACTGTCACAGCCAGAAAATGTTCCTCCCAGTCCCCTGGACTTTCAGGAGGGCGTCACTGCCTAGTCCTTAGTTGCAAAGGAAATTGCCTCAATGAGATGGGGTATCTCCAAATGCAGGCAAGAGGTTCTCTCAGTTCAGTTCACCCCGACTTGTAGTAGATGTCCACTTAACTAAGAAAAAGAGGGAAATCATTCAGAGGCTGAAATTGGCCCATTTGCAAATTCACACCGTGACCGATCCTGATTTTTTTTTTAACTTCGTTAGTAAAATTTCCTTTGTTAAAAACTTCTCGGGACTTCCCTGGTGGTCCAGTGGTAAAGAATCCGCCTTACAATGCAGGGGACGCGGGTTCGATCCCTGGTCAGGGAACTAAGATCACACATGTCGCGGGGCGACTAAGCCCGCGCGACACAACTACTGAGCTCGCGCGCCTCAACGAGAGAGCCTGCGTGCCACAAACTACGGGGCCTACGCGCTCTGGAACCCGCGCACCACAACTACAGAGCCCACGGGCCCTGGAGCCCGTGCGCCACAGCTAGAGAAGAGAAAACCCACACGCCACAACTAGAGAGAAGCCCGCGCACCGCAACGAGGAGACTGCGTGCCGCAACTAAGACCCGACGCAGCCGAATAAACTAATTAAAAAAACAATTTGATACAAATCCTTCTTCATTTTTCTCTGTATTCTTAAAAAAAAATACACACATATTCATAGACACAGGTGTTCTCTTTCCTCTCTCTTCCATTCCCCCCCCCACCCCCGCAACCTCCTATCCATCATGATGCTGAAATCTTTTTTGGCTTAACTAATGGACATTTCTCCAGGTATGTGCATGTATTGCTAACCTTTTCGTATTAATAGCTGCATATTTTTCCATAATACAAATGTACGAGATTATTCATCCATTCTCCTATTTGATAGAAAATCACATTATTTCCAGTGTTTTGCCTTTGGAAACAATGCAGCAATAAGCATCTTTGAGCACATAGCCCAATATTATAGGAGTTTTCACTTCTGTAGATTTCCAGAAGCAGGACTGCTAAATCAAAGGACACACACATTTTTTAACAAACACTGTATTACTCTTCCACATTCCTACCAACAATATATGAGAGTATCATTGTCCTCTCCATCTTCATCTTGCTGCTCTTGCTATCAATCTTACTATTTTATCAATCTGATGGGTAAAAAATATTATTTTAATTTGCATTTTACTTAACAGCTGATAACGTAGTATCTTTTCATGTTTGTTTACTGGCCATTTACATTTCCTTTTCTGAAATTGCAGACCTATATCCTTTGTCCATTTTTATCCTGCATTTGTCTTTTCTCCAGCAATTTGAAGGTGTTCTTTGAGTATTAGGAGTATGTCATATGTATTAACAAGAATTTTCACCACATTTGTGCTTTTTAACTTGGATCTTTTTTTTTTTTTTTTTTTTTTGCCGCACAGCGCGGCATGCGGGATATTGGTTCCCCGACCAGGGCTTGTACACGCACCCACTGCAGCAGAAGCACGGAGTCTTAACCACTGGACCACCAGGGA
This sequence comes from Eschrichtius robustus, assembly GCF_028021215.1. Taxonomy (NCBI): domain Eukaryota; kingdom Metazoa; phylum Chordata; class Mammalia; order Artiodactyla; family Eschrichtiidae; genus Eschrichtius; species Eschrichtius robustus. The sequence goes on along the minus strand of NC_090838.1, from coordinate 21,961,309 downwards.
AGTCCATTTGGCTTTATTTACAGTGTCTTTGGACATATATTTTTAAATTTTTTTTAATTAAAATCTAATCTTTTTTTCATTATGGCTTTTGGGTTTACTGACTGGCTCGTGGTTTCCCTGCTTGCAATTATTCAAATATTCATCTAAATTTTCATACTATGTTACTGTTTTGTTTTGTTTTGTTTTGTTTTTTGGCTGTGTTGGGTCTTCGTTTCTGTGCGAGGGCTTTCTCTAGTTGCGGCGAGCGGGGGCCACTCTTCATCGCGGTGCGCGGGCCTCTCACTGTCGCGGCCTCTCTTGTTGCGGAGCACAGGCTCCAGATGCGCAGGCTCAGTAGGTGTGGCTCACGGGCCCAGTTGCTCCGCGGCATGTGGGATCTTCCCAGACCAGGGCTGGAACCCGTGTCCCCTGCATCGGCAGGCAGATTCTCAACCACTGCGCCACCAGGGAAGCCCCCTGTTTTATTTTTTACATTCAAGCCTTTAACCTACCTGGAATTTAATTTTGTGTATGATGTAAGGAGGAATCAAGACTTGAAATCTTAGAGTTTGCCATAACTCTTCATATACTGTAGTATTTTCCATGTTTTCATAATACACCCTCCACCCAGCTCATAATTTCTCTGGTTTCAGACCTTTCTCTTGTCACATTGCTGTGTTGTGAACTGAGGGAGGGCATGCCTGTCTGTCTCTTTCTTTCTCCGTTGTTTCCCTCAGGAAACACTTAATAATAAACAATTGCAAGGCACCTAGCATAGAGCTTGACATATTTTAGGTACTCAGAAAACATTTATGGGAGGAAGGAAAGTGTTGAGTTCACACCTGAGTTACTATGACTCCTTGGCAAGTTGAATATTGACTGCTTATCTGTGTAAACAAGGGGAAATGTCATTCTCCTTAAAGCCATTCACTGTCTCATGAGCTCACTCTGTTCCTTCCTCCTCCTATATCTTTATTCTTTGAGGCCTTCCTTCTCTCTATAAATCTGTCTCATTTCATAAGGATTCCCCTTAGGCAGGCTTTCTTCAACCCTTCCTTAAAATTCAACAGTATTTATAAACTCTGCCACACTATTTAGCATTTAATCCACAATTGATTTTATTCTTTTTCAAGTACCCATCACTGTGCTAGGCACACAGCTTAGTAAATACTTAAACTGCAACTGAAACAATCGTGCATACCAAGGTATAGCCTCAATATTTGTTATGAAAGCTCTTGGGACTAAGGAAGCAACAAACTGGGAAAAACTGGAAAATGACCCTGAAAGCTGTTAAATACCAGAATGATTTTTCAAGTGAAATTGTATCATCATATTTATTTTAAATACATTTGTTGGATGAACACATGACTAGGTACTGCCCTACCTGAAGGCAGAGGTCAACAGACTTTCTTTGGTATTTTCTATTTCCATGGGTCCCTACATGGCCTTCACCAATTTGGGCCTATGGAGATTCAGGGGAAATGGAACTAAGCCTTATATGACCCTACATTTAGTTTGAAAATAACATCTGAATGGCTCTCACCACATTCTGCATGAATTTGTAATGGAGAAACAGCTAATTCTAGGGCTAGGGCAGAGAATATACAAGATGAGCCTGGAGCATCTTATAATGTCAGAAAATAAGAAAGTGCTCAAAAAATAAAATGATGGAAGTATGTCAAAGGGACACAAGTACCAACTGAAAGAACTCCCAACTGCCAAAGCTGGAACAATTTGAGCAGCAAAATAAATAATGTAGTGCTGGATTATAGCCTAAGGAATAAAATAAATATCCCTGAGTTCATACTGATATAAATGAGCAGCTGAATAAATAAATGAGGGAGAAGAAACAAATCTCCCATAGAGAAGAATTCCAAATAATTTATGGAGATACTCCACCCTCAGGGAGGTAGAGCACAACTCCCCACCCCTCAAGTGTGGACTATACTGTGATTTGCTTCCAAAGAGCAAGTATAAAAAGAGAAAGTAACTTTACTATGGTGAAACCTGGCAAAGACTACCTTAGCCAAGTGCTCAAGATTAACATCATCAGTGATAAGTCATGTTGACAGTATGTACCCTTGATACGAGATGATGAGAATGACACTTCACCTTTGTGGTCTTCCTCCCCAAAACCGTAAACACAGTTTAATCATGAGAAAAACAGACAAATCCCAATTGAGGTACATTCTACAAAATACTCAACCAGTCCTCAAAACTATCAAGGTCATCAAAAACAAAATGTCTAAGACACTGTCACAGCCTACAGCAGTCGAAGGAGATATGACAACTAAATGTAATCCAGGTATCCTGGATGAGATCTTGGAACAGAAAAAACACATTAAGCAAAACTAGTGAAATCCGAATAAAGTATGTAGTTAAATTAATACGATAATGCTATTATTTCGTTAGTGGTGACAAATGTACCATAATAATGTAAGATGTTTACAGAACTAGATGTGGGGTATATGGAAATTCTCTACTATCCTTGTACCTTTTCTGTACATCTAAAACTATTTTAAGATAAAAAGTGTACTTATATATTTTGAAAATACAGTTTGGGCAACAGATGGCCACATGCTTATCTCTACAACTGTGCTTTTAATTACAGGGCGCTGGTGACAGTTTTGTGGGAGCGTTGGCCTTCTACCTGGCTTACTACCCTAATCTGTCCTTGGAAGAAATGCTCAAGAGATCCAATTTCATCGCAGCAGTCAGTGTCCAGGCTATAGGAACACAGTCATCTTATCCGTACAAAAAAGACCTGCCCCTTGATCTGTTTTGATTGCTATTAACTCCAAAATAAATATACCTGGAAATAAAGTGTACTTGGGGATGGCCACTCTTAACTAGCAACTTACTGTCATCTTCTCCTTTCTTTGCAAATACTATTTTCATTTACTAAGTCATCCTCAAGCCTTCATTCATTTCTTTATAATGATGATTTCTTTGCTTTTCATGCAGACGTCAACTAGACAGAATTAAGGATTCCACAACGAAGACTTGTACAAACAATACTACTATTCAGGAACCAGCAAACTCTACTGCCAACACATCATGATACTATAATGTACACCATACAGCAGAGGTTGCATACAACGGCGTCTAGAGTCAGAGCAGAGAATGTTAAATAAGGGAAGGAGGCATATGAATTGGGCCACTCAAGCAGTTCCTTAGCGGGGCGCTGACATTCAGCTTTGCCTTTAGTGTTGTCAAAGCTTCTGGTTTTGCAAGGGAAGCCAGAAGTTTGGATGTTTATTGAAATCTTTCAACATTTAAGTATCAGCAACTGATTTTTTTTAATTGTAAATACCACCTGTGGGCTGCTTTCAGCCCATGTGCTGAATAGACAAGTCATTTGCTAAGCCAGATTCTAAGTTTTTTGAAAAGTGATTCATGCATGTCACAGACCCTTTACACTGGGCTTAGGTAGGATCAGGTGAAGGATTTTTCTTGTAACCCAAGACCACAATGTAGTTTCCATCTAAAAACAGCCAAGATCTCACCTAGTATTGCTTTGAATTAGAGCTTTAACAAAAGATGCCAGAAAAATAGCTGATTGACTATAATGCCACAAGCCTCTAAGATTCAACAACTGTCTTAATTTCATTTCCAGAGAGCTGCGCTCACATTTCCTCAGGAGACAGATTGGGCCACAGGGAGGAACACCTGTTATTTTGGAACAACATTGGTTTCTTAATGCTTGTGGTCATGGTGAACACTCTATCCTTCTCCCCTATAAATGCAGTAGGATACGTACCAGCAGAGCTCAAAATGTGAGCTGATCCTTACCTTCAACCAGAAATTTGACAAGTAAAGGAGAAAATGGGCAATTTTGAAAATCTGTAGTAAACAATAGCTTGAGTGGCAAAGTGTACAGATCTGGGTAGGGCAGGAGTCCTTATCTGATAGGGATTTCCAAGCTGATTAGCTGTGTGGTACCACTGCCCCAGAAGCCCTAGCCATTAGCTTTATGGAAATATACTATAGCACCTCTTATTTAAAAAAAAAAAAAAAAAAAAAAATCTAGGAGTTAAAGCAGTCCAAAGCTGTCCTAGAAAATCCTAGATACTACTTTGGAGACATGAGTTTGAGAATATGGACCAATGGCATTTTTCTAATTATATAAGCACAAAGCAAAAATAGCAGTTCTCTTGGTTTCTTCTGTGTTACAGCTGGCTCCCTTCTTGCCATTCCTGCTCACTGCTGCCATCTCTGCTACTGCACGGGAGTTCTTTCAAGATCACTCTGGACTGTGACTGCCTTTTCTGTGAAGTACAAGAAAGAGCAGACTGGAAACTCCTGCACAAATCTCACTATGGAAAATTTTCTTTTCTTATATGAAACAATGGTTATTTTTTAGGAATGTAGTTTTTAAAATTTCAAATAGTGGGGGAAAACACCACTAAGAGACAATAGTACAGGCTATTTTAATATTTTTATTAAGGGCTATAAAAATATCCAGAAAGATAAATAAATGTGATGCAATGATGTATGTCCTAATATGAAGAACTTTCTTTCACTGCATTGTTTTCCTTCACAATGGCCTTCAAATCACAGGAGGCAGTGATTCCATGCCATTTCCTCTTCTTTCATTACACGCTGCAGAATTTCTGAATCAGTATCCCGCCCTCAGTCTTCTCATTTATAAATCAAATTCATTTTCAATCCATTGTTTAGAGGGAGCGTATTTTTTTCTGTTCCACAAAGAGGACTTTTTTTTTCACTGTCGGAGGAGAAAAAAGGATTGTAGCAGAAAACTAAAAAGTATCGTCACCATTTTTTAATAAAAATACATATCAGACCATGAGCCCTCTCTTCTTTTACTTTCCTTTGTCATGAGGATGGAGCTGACTTGCTAACTCAGTTCCTCAATCCCAGAGATCAGAGAAGACTGGAGAAAATGGTAAGGAAAACAAGGGAAGGTGCACCAGCCAATCAGTGGCATCCTTGGTACCCCACAAGGTCACATTTCAACCAATGTGAAATAATCAAATTTAAAAAAAGAAAATTACAAGCAAAAAAATGAAAAACAATGTCTTCACCCAGCTAATGTCCACTCTTGTAGGAAGTAAAGCAAGAGCTAGACTCCAGAAAAAAAGCAGTAAAAACTGAGCAGACCACAGAAGAAAAGGAAGCCTGGCTGAAAGAGTAAATACACATTAAACCTTGTACTTTCCAGAAATGGTTTCATATACCCAAATATAAATTTTCAAGTTTGGTAATAGATTTAACATCATAACCCAAATCTTATTATTTTAAACATCGTAACAGAGTACAGTTCTCTGAAACACGCAAAACAAAAATTCTAACTGCCTGGGTGAAAGATTAGAGACTAGATGCTAGGCAATAAGGTTTTCATAGTTCCTGTAACGCCCTATTATAGCACTCCATTAACATCACACATCTCTCCCTCCCTCTCTCTCTCTCTCTCTCTCTCTCTCTCACACACACACACACAAACCACCTGAATTCTTCTTTGCCAAAAAACCAAAAACAGTGCATCCAGGAAGATCCAGGAACTCAAAAGACTAAGACACAACAGCAACTCACTTGTCCCTACCACATAAAGAGATTTTAGCCTTGTTTTTTTGTTATTCTTCTGTATCAATATGGATACCCTGTATATGAGATTCCCAAACTGTCTATGATTAAGAATTAGCTAGAGAGCTTATTTAAATACACTCCTACTTCTTACCTCCACCTCTACCCTAATTCTGGTTCTGTACAACTAGAGGGGGACTGGAAGTCTGTATTTTTTCAAAACCCTCAGATGATTCTGATGGGCAGCTGAAATTAATAACCATTAACCAGTCAACAGAATTTTATCTATAAATTTAAAATACATATTTTATTACTTTGTATATAGGGATATTTTTAATATACTTCAAATCATCTAATATCAAACATAAGTAGGACTGATGCTCCTTCAAAGTCCAAGGAAGACTACAAAGCACTGTAAGACAGTAGTAAAGAACCCAAACAGCTTCCCATCAGACAATGTTATTCATTGCAAGAAATATTTCCCCCATGTTTTTCTACATGGAACTAAAAAATGGATTAAAAAAAGAATTTGTCTCATGGATAGCCAGTCAGGAGATGATTTAAATGACCTTGAACAGAAGTAACTGATGAATATTAGTAAAGCAAGGCTTTATTCATAAAAATTTTGATTTACTTGCTGCATTCCTTCCCTTAATTCAAAGAACAGATATTTAAGTTCACAAAACTGTGCTAGGCAAAGTGGAATTTACGAAAGCGTAAAAGTCCCTGCTTCAATACCAGTATATCATGAGGTGCCTGTATGGATGTCCAGTAAGCCCCACAGGAACCTAAAGATCAAAGGGGACTGGAATGGTGAGGGAAACGCCTCACAGAGAGGGTCAAGTTTAGCCTCTAAAGCAGCAGCAGCATCTGGATGAGCTAAAACAGGAAAGGGCATATAGTGTAGAGAAATGGTGATAAGAGGTTAAGAATGACAGTGTTGACCGCAGGGGAAGGTCCCGATTAAAAAAAAAAAAAAAAAAGAAAACAGACTAATTTGGCTCCATGTAATAGAAAAAATATGGGGCCTGGAGTCAAAAAGACTGGGTTCAAACCTTGGCTCCACCATTTATCTACTGTGAGTCCTTGGGCAAATTTCTCAAAATACTTTTCCTTCAGCTTTCTTCCCTATGAGAGGGATAACTCCATCTCCCTCACAGGTTGCCAGACAGCAAACACTCAGTATGTGTTAGATGAGTTGAAATGACACACTGCTATCCACAATCATAAACATAAATTAATTTTCTGTCAAAATATTTGCTGCTTAATTCACAGAAGAATGAATCTGTCAAGTTCTTTCCCTACATCTAATTTAAATCTATTCTGCTTCAATTAAAGTCTATATTGTCTTGTTTAGTCATCCAAGGAATTAAAACTGACAAGTTTTCATTTTCTTTATAATAAACCTTCATATATTTAACAAAGTTTAATAAGCTTATGCCTCAGCCTTTAATCCTTCCTCCTTGGAAATTTGCATCTAGCTTTATATGAGGAAAAGGAGTTTGAAAGGACTTAGGCTGGTTCTAGCCATAGAGTATACCATAAAGTACTCAAATAATTGGGAATTTTTCCATGTTTCCTTGCCTGATTTCCTTCATAAAGCAGACAAGCAAAACATTACCCTTAAACTAACCATTTATTCACTGCAGTAAAATATGCTGGGAGAACTGCCAAGCTATTTGGTACCCTGGGCAATGGGGCAGGCCGCAAGGCAAACATCACGCAAGCCCCCACGGCATTCAGTAAGTGGGCAGAAAGCCAATCGCTCTGCTATCCCAGAACATTCTCTTCTTCAGAAGAGACAAAGTTGTGCTGTCATGGCTCCAACCATTCCTTATCAGAAAAGCTCTAATCATCTGTTTGAAAGTAATATATGAATCTTTTCTTCCACTTTCAACTTACAGTCAGAACTGTTTATGGTTGTATCCTTTCCCAATCTCAAAACTTAAAATCAGTCTGACAAATAATAAGTTCCTAACACCTCCACACTAACAGTGAAAATTCCAATACATTTTCACACTTAAAATATCAGAGAAGGTTATTCAATCAACATTTATTAATGTTGTACAAGTTCCTAAAAAACTCTGAAGGAGCTAAAATGCTAGAAAAACAGCTACTTTCTTGTAAAGTTCATCACTTCGGGTTTTCACCAGCTGATACAAAGAAATCAGAGGGAGAAAACCACCACACCAATCCAATATCACATTGCTATGGTCTGAATGTCTGCGCTCCCCCAAATTTACATCGAAATCCTAACCTCCAAAGATGATGGTATTAGGAGGTAGGGCCTTGGGGAGGTGCTTTGGTCATGAGGGTGGAGCCTTCATGAATGCGATTCATTCTCTTATAGAAGAGACTCCAGAGCTTGCCTGCCCCTCCACCATGTGAGAACACAGCAAGAAGAACCCCTTCCTATGAACTAGGAAGAGGGCCCTCGCCAGAAAGCGACCATACTGGCACCTTGATCTCGGACGTCCCAGGTCCCAGAACTCTGAGAAAGAAAGATCTGTTGTTTATGAGTCACCCAGTCTGTGGTACTTTGTTATATCAACGCAGACTAAAACATATACCTTATCATTCTAATAATTTTTCCACCATATGAGATATCATCTTGAAATTCAGACTCCTAATTATCAGGTACAAACCTAGAATCCCCTTTTTATTATAATAAAGAATGACCAGAAATCTTAACACCAAAAAAACAGCAGGAAATTTTATTTCTGTTAAAGAATGGAATTTATACCAATTTTAGGCTGACAACTGGGCTTCTCAGAGCCTTTTTTAAATGCCTCCTTACATTGGTACAGCCCTCATTTTTTTTTTAAGGTGGTATTATTTTTGTTTTTCTTAGACATTGACGAATGCAGCATAAAGAACAGTGGTTGTGAGACCTTCCGTACAAACTCTGAAAGCAGCTAGTAACATAGCTGTCAGCCAGATTCGCATTAATGCCCAACCACAGTTCATGCACCAGTAAGTGAGTTTTCGCCTCCTATGAAATCTCTCGATAACAGGTCCATACGTAGTGATTCAGGGCCTAGGCTTGGAGTCAGACAGTCCTGAGTTCAAATTTGTATTTTGTCACATATTTTAGCTGTGTGTCCTTGATTAAGATCCTTGGTACCAGATTCCTAACCTATAACATGCGGTTCAGATTGCCCGGAGAGTATGGGTGCTTATGTTACTATGCATTCACATATCTGAAGACCTGAAGACTTGTGTAGGTAAACAAAGAAGACAGAATTTTCCATTTGGTCTGGTTATTCACAAGCACTAGTTTGTTTCCTTTCTCTCAAGGATCACTGTTTTTGTTGCCTATATTGTCCTTTTGTTGTTGTTGAGTTTCAAGTGGGAAAGTAAATTCGGTCCCATTGCTCCTTCTTGGCCACAAGTGAGTCTAGCAGGTCTTGTTCTTAGTTAAAGAAAAAGTTGATTATGACATTAAGTGCCTATCTTTCATTATATCATGGATTAATTTGGATAAATAAGATTCTAGCACCAGTTTCAACTCTGATCACCAACCAGGTGTCTCACAATTCAACTCAACTCTGACACTATCCGCCTGGAGACAGTAACTCAGGAACAGCCAGATGGAAGTGACGCACAGGGCAAGGTACGGGGAAGGGGAGTGAAGCTTCTGTGCCCTCTCTGAGCATGCCAGTCTCCCAGAATCCCCACGTGATTACCAACCCAGAAGCTCTGGCACAGCCATTATTAAGAGGCAATTATAAAGGGGCTGTTTAGAAGCAAAGGCACAAAAATGAGATGAATGGCCTGCAGTTTTGTTTGCTAGTTAATTTTGCATAAATTGGCTCATGAAATCCAAAAACAGGATAGGCTACCACCAACAGTAATCAGGGTGCTGACCCTTTTTATCTGGACTTGGGAACATTTGTCTTTTTCAGACAAATGTTTCTATCCACTGAGGCCATTTGTCACTTACTATGTCATTTTAGCAGATGGTACAAAACAGCAAATGAAATTTCCTACCCTCCTACTCTAATATATAGACAGCATACTCCTTTAACTTGAATCTGGACCTAATTACTTGCCACTGTTGGGCAGACGACCCCAGCAGAACATTCCCTCCCTTTTTCAAGACTCTTCTCTGTTTCCAGAACAATATCCCCTATTCTATTTACATGGCTGCTTTCTCACCTTCAAATCTTTGGTTAACTATCTCCTACTGGATAGACTTTCCCTGAACCATCCTATCTAAAGGATAAAGGTAGGCTCCACCTCCCCCCAACGTCATCCTGTATCTCAGCATCCTGCTTGTTTCTCTCATAGCACTTAGCATAATTTGTCAATTTTCCTTTCTCTCCCTTCCAAAACCAGACTGTAAGTGCCAAAGCCACAGGTACTGAGTCTATCTTGTGTCTTCGCATATCCCAGCACCTGGGATACTAACTAGCACCACGGTAAACTTTCAATATGTACTTGGAATGAATGCTATAGTGACAAAGGGGCCGCAAAACTGCCAAAGATGTTCAGCATCAATCTGAAAGGGGCATCAGGCCTTGAAAGCATTTGAATTTATTATGGAGTAACTTCTCTGAATCTTACCTACTGGATCATAATGCAAGAGAGTCAGTTTCTCCCGTAGTCGGCTTCTCTTAGTGTTGAAGGAAAAACCTGTTCCAGCTTGGCTCAACATTTTCACCAGAATTGTTCTAAGATTTAAAAGCAAGTTGTTACAAGCTGAGGAAACAGAACAAAATCAGTCATGGGGGGATGGCACATTCTGAGAACCCTATTCAGCAGTATTACTTGTGAGACATCACTTAAGCCTTAAGTTCAGTTCTAAGACAGCCCATTTTTCCATATATCACAGCTTGAAAGGTTCTGATTCCCAAGGTTTGTTCCATTACACAGCGTGCCTTGGTAATGACCTGACCAAAGCAACAAGAACAATCAAACCACACTGTGGGAACAGACTCAGACACCCACCTTTTAGAAAGAGCAGAAGTCAGGAGTGGGGAAAATACGCAAGTACTGGTAACCCTAGCTGGCCAGTCAGGAAGATGGCTGTCTCAGAAGAGCCCTATCTTCCAGGGATGAGTAATAAGAGTAAAATCAGGAAAGGACTGAATAAAGGTATTGGAACTTTTACATTGACAATGTGCAAAACCTTGTTCCCCTTCATATTTTGTTTAAGTTCTAGTCATCCAAAGCATTAAAGTTCATATTTTGCCTCACTGGACCTTTTAATACCTCATACTATTTGTTACTCTTGCACATGTCTTATCTCCCTATGTAGATCATGCTATTTGATTTCTCATCTAATTCCAAAAAAGAATTTGAAGCATTCAAATATACAATATAGCTAAGATATATTACACATCTTTGCATCCCTTTCAATGTACAGCACAGTGCCTCATACTAAGAGGGATATAATATCTGTTGATTAAGATAGACGATAATTAGTCATTCATTCAAAAAGATTCAACAAATATCTATTAAGTGCTTACTCTGTGGAAAGCACTACAGGAAATGCAAAGCCCTGTAAGTCCACATCTGCACCTTGAAGAACTAACAGTAATAGTATGGAAGGTGAGTTGTGTACACAAGGTCTGTAAGGCAAGACATATATGACAAATGGCACAAGGATTCAAACATGACAGGCAGGGAGCATCTCTAAAGAAACTGAAGGCATGGGAGATTCCTACAGAACCTGAAAGTGGGAAATAAATAACTGGATTGTGGGAAAAGCTATAATAATCAATAAAAAATATTGAGGGTAAAACACTAACATACATGTTTTTCATTAACTTTAATCCAAAAAACCTAGTTTTAAGGATTTGTGATGTGTCTTGGGTTGTAAACAAAGGCTGCTTTAGAATTTTTCTATTTTTAACGCAGAAAATCTTACTTCGGTTACTGTCTACAAAATTTATTTTGAAATACCAGTTTGGTATTTATAGTCTCTCTGGTACAGCATGGAATCTTTAGCCTTTGCTATTTTTGAAATGCTTACACCATGAAGGCAAAGGATTACAAAACTCAATAAAACAGGCTCTGTCGATTAATCAAATCACAGCTTGCTCTGCTAGATTCCTGTAGTGGGCTCCAGACAAACTTCCCTTGGTCCTCAATTTGAGGAAACAGAATTGCAGTGGTAGTCCAAAGAGAGCACGGGGACCCTGATGATTTGTTTAGGAACAAGACAGCAAGAGCAACTTTTAGTAAATTATTTGAATGTTCACTTAAGTAGGTCAGTTGGGAAGGAGGGAAAATATTTTTTGAAACAGTTCATAGGGCCAAAATAATTCATCAAGTAACTAATCCTCAAATCAACTTTTAGAAAATTGAAGCCAAATGCTTAATTTAACATAAGGATTCATTGGCAGCAGTGGGACTAATGAATCTAACATAAACAAGTGAAGTTTAAAAAGAGAAAAACTTTTACTTACTTTGACTTGGTCTTGGCAACTTTTTTGTAGGGAGGAAAGAGAAAAGAAAAATAACGATTTATTATCTTGCTTATGCAAAGCTCATATAATGTCAGGATAATCAAAATTATTTAAATCATGAAGTAGGCCATAAATTGTCACTCAAGTAACTACTCCCTAGCTATTAGGGATCCCGTTAGGATTTTACAGAAGCTTTTTAAAAATCCAATCAGACCACCACAGTTCTGGATGTAATGCTATGCAGTCTCTTTTCAGTTGGACTGGTTACCTTTTAAATCTTCCTAAACTAAGATCTGCTCCACTTGCTCCTCTTCTAAGGTGCAAACACTTGCACTAGAACAAGCCTCTTGTTTGGTAAGGTAACCTGTGCAAACTCCAACAACCATCACATCAGGTGGAGAAGTGAAACTAACTCTAACCGGGAAGTCAGCCTGGTGCATGGAAGAACACTGTCTTGGGAGCCAGAGGGCTTCTTTCCCAGCCCAGCTGTATGACCTAGAGTCAATCACTGCTCCTCATTTTTAGAGTTCTAAACGACTGAACTAGAGGTTTTCCCCAGTTAGCACGTCCGGAGATTCTACTGACACACCGCTACAGAGGCCGGGGGAAAGCGCCCCACTCCTGCCGGGCTGACTCTACAGTCCGAACGAACCGCAACTGATCCAAAACCAGCGCCCCAGACCCCCGAGACCCACTAGCCCCGCCGTGAGCGCGGCGCGGGGCATGCCGGGCGCTGTAGTCCTGAAGGCCTGGGAAGTCGCAGCGGCAGCTTCCCGGCCGACGCGCGCACCCCACCCCGCAACTTCCCGGGGCCCGCCTGTCACGGCCTCCCGACCCCGCTGCAGGCCCTGCCGCCGCCTCCAGCCCCACTTACAGGTGACCGCGGACAGGAACATTTCGACAGCAGCCTCGGTAACAGGTCCGAATTCCCGCAACGAATAACTGCTTCCGGGGCACAGGCCTGTTCCGGAAGAGGATTCCGGGAGTGCTCCGAAGCCACGCCCCCTGTGTAAATCTCAGGGCTGAACCCGCCTCTAAGCTGTGTTCTTTACACTCCAGGTGTCTCTTTTGTGGTGCTGGAGTGTGGAGTCCCCTCCCCTTTTGGAGAGGGACTTTGTTATCGCTCGGGGTTCGCGACCCAGACCCTGACTCCTACTTCTGGGTCAGAGTTAGGTGCTTTCCATACATGTTTCATAAATAATCGCAGCCGCCTACATTAAAGCCACAGCAACTCCCTATGTTCCTCAGCCGCTTCAGGCTATCGGGCTCCCGCGTTATTTCCTTAAATTTGTTGCCTTCTTTTGCCTCCTCTGGCCCATCTCCATCTCCACCTAGTTAACATCTACTCTCAGTCCCTCCAGAATTGAGAACTCCACCCGAATATCCCTATTCCTTAATTATATGTTGGATTTCTAGGAGGGCAGGGCCCTGTGCATCTTGTTAACTGCTGTATCTAAGCACCTGCGTGGCAATAGGGACCGAATAGCTGAGATTGGGAGCGCTGACATAACTTGCTTAATGTCACAAAACTAGTAAACGGCAGAGTCAGAATTTGAACCCAGATTTTGTCTGACTGCAAAGACTCATGCCTTTCCCTCTAGACATTGGGACCTAACCACTTTGCCATCTTCCAATCTTCACCTCTCTGCAAGGAACCTGGGCTCCTTCAACACCAGGTACTTCAGCCGAAACCTCATTTCCCAATAATCAGGACTTTAGGATTTTTTCTAATCTGTGATTTTACCTATATATTAAATTTTACAAACATGTGAAAGATTTATTCTCATGGATCATCCTCACTGCAAGTAATAAAATTATTAAAAAGACAAAATGGGGACTTCCCTGGTGGCGCAGTGGTTGAGAATCTGCCTGCCAATGCAGGGGACACGGGTTCGAGCCCTGGTCTGGGAAGATCCCACATGCCGCGGAGCAACTAGGCCCGTGAGCCGCAACTACTGAGCCTGCGCGTCAGGAGCCTGTGCTCCGCAACAAGAGAGGCCGCGACAGTGAGAGGCCCGCGCACCGCAATGAAGAGTGGCCCCCGCTTGCCGCAACTGGAAAAAACCCTCGCACAGAAACGAAGACCCAACACAGCCATAAATAAATAAATAAATAAATAAAAGTTAAAAAAAAAAAAAAAAAAAAAAGACAAAATGTAGCTCTCCAATACAACACAATTTTTAAAATTAGGACTCTCCTTGCCCTTAGTACCTCTAATGGGTTTTTTCCCCCATAACTTAATTCCAGCAACTGAGCACCCTCTAGGTCCCCAAACCCTTCCTTACCTTGTGCAGTTCAGCTGCTGACAAACAAGAGCTTCAGGTGTTCAGGAAGGTAAGGTTTCTTATTTAGGAAATTCCTTTTGGGGATCTATAAGAAAGGAACACAGGACTGGAAGCCAAGGAACGTGAATTCTAGTCTTTGTTCTGTCCCTTAGAAAGTCATTTCAACTCTTCAGACCTCAGTTTCAGGCTCAGTGTGGGCACTGGATCAGTGATTCTCATTCCTGAAGGTATATCAGTCATCTAGGGTCTTTTAAAAGACCTGGATGCCAGAGGAGAGGCCCAGAGTCTGTACAGTATTTCTTCCCCCTCCCCAATTTTCTATGAAGAAGCATTTCGAATATATCAAAAAGTAGAAAGGATAGTATAATGAACAAACTATATACCCAATTCAACAAATGTTAAGATTCTGCTATGTATATTGATGTATATGGAATTTTTTTAAATATGCATATGTATATGCCTACATATATGGTTAGGGCTTTTGGCTAAGCTGTGTTAAAGCAAATTGGAGACATAACCTTGCACTCCTAAATATTTAAGTATCTCTCAAGAATAAGATCATTATAACTACAATAGTGTTTTTATTCCTTAAAAAATTAATAGTTTGGGGGAGAAGCTGGGTAAGAGGGAGCAGTGTGTCCATGGAAGTCCCTGAGGACTTCCAGCCTCTGAGGAGGAGCAGAAGGAAATGGAAGACAAAGTGACTAGTGCAGAGAAAGCTGAAGAAGCAAAATTAAAAGCAAGATACCCTCATCTGGGACAAAAGCCTGGAGGTTCAGGTATTTTAAGGAAAGACTGCAGAAAGGGCAAAAATATTTTGATTCTGGGGATTACAACATGGCCAAAGCAAAAATGAAGAACAAGCAACTTCCTACTGCAGCCCGGATCAGACAGAGGTCACTGGTGACCACGTTCCCACTCCACAGGACCTTCCTCAAAGGAAACCATCTCTTGTTGCTAGCAAGCTGGCTGGCTAATTAAAAGAGCTGAACTGCATGAATCTTCTAATTCCCATTATTTCTCCTTAATATGTTACTTCTCCGCTTTTTATTTCCTTTCACTCACTAAGCCATTTGAGAATTATGGCTTTGCAGGTAGTGGTAGTGTGTATGTAAGGGAATATACATGTGTAGAGTTTTGATTAGTTTAACAGTGCACTGATAAAAAGAACATGTTAGAGCAACATAAAGTAATCTACTTGAAAATAATTGTATATATTACCTAACTCCTAGTGTAGGGCTGGTTCCAACAAGTAACAAGCAAGTTTTACAATTTTAATGTTTTGGCTTTCTTTAATTCATCTTAGTTATAGCTTTGTATGTTACTCTTATTTAATATAACCTCTGTTGTATTGATTTCGTCTGTATTTTCCTTTTGGATTTTGTAAAACAGAAGTTTAAGACCGCAAGTTAGAAGAAAGGTCACATATTTCAAACACAAATAGATGGGGCTTCAAAAGATTTGTATCCTGTGCTTGAACTTGAATGGCCTTAAATCTGTTTCAGCTTTAACAATAGAATTTTACTTGGGCAATATTTGCCCATTCTGGTGTAACTTATGTGACTCTAATGCTTAATAGCTGCTGTTGAAGCTACTATTCCTATTCAGTTTTATAGTGTTAGAATACCTTTTGTTGTTGAAGATGTGAATGAAGTGTGCACGTGCATTGACAGTTGAATTCACTTTTGTGCCATTTTTGTAAATACAGTAGTTTTGCACAACCTCTCAAAAAATAATTAATAGTTTCCTAATCTCTAAGCCAGAGGCAAATTGTCTTTTATGACTGGTTTCTTCAAAAGCAGTGTCCAGTCTGGGACTTCCCTGGCCGTCCAGTGGTTAAGACTCCGTGCTTCCAATGCAGGGGGTGCAGGTTCAATCCCTGGTTGGGGAATTAAGATCCTGCATGCCATGTGGCATGGCCAAAAAATTTTAAAAAATAAAATTGCAAAAAAAAATGTCCAGTCAAGGATCATACATTATCTTTAGTTGTCATAAATCTTTAATCTCTTTCAAATCTAAAACAAAACCCCTCACTTTTTCTTTTTTGTGATACTGAATTTTTAAAGAGACTGAGCTAGTTTCTTGTGGAGTGCCTTGAATACTGAATTTGTCTGATTGTTTTCTTATGTGGTCATTTTACTTATTCTTCTATCCCCTGCATTTCCTGTAAATTGGAAGGTAAGTCTAAAGGCTTGAGTAGATTTCATTTAAAACACTTTTGACAAGAGGACACGATGCTCTCAGCTTCATATCCCAACATATCAGGAGGTCCAGAATGTCAGGCTGTCCCCCTGCTAGTGCTAGGTTGGGTGATCTCTAGATCTCTCCGTTGTAAAAGTAGATTTTCTTTCTCTTTGCAGTTTTCTGTAGGGTGGTACTTTGGCATATGAGAATATCCTGCTCCCCAAGAACCTTTCCTCATGGTTTTAGCATCCATTGATGATCTTTTTATGACTCAGGAATTACATTTGGGGGTACACAATGGTAATTTTTCTAACATTTAACTTCTTATTCATTTGCTAGCTTTCTTCTGTAAAGAAGAGCTTTCTAGGGACTTCCCTGGTGGTCCAGTGGTTAAAACTCTGTGCTTCCACTGCAGGGGATTCTGGTTTGATCCCTGGTCGGGGAACTAAGATCCTGCATTTTGCATGCCTGTGCAGCACGACCAAAAATTTTTTTTAATTAAATAAATAAATAAATAAAAGCAGAGTTTTCTATAACCAGCTGAGGCTGAATTATAGTTCCTCCTAAAAAGTCAGGGTAAATGCTAGTTATTTTCTCTTTAATTACTAACATTCAGAGTAAGAACTTAGCATGAGTCACTTCCAGTGGTGACAAAGAGGTTTTCCCCTTTCTGTAATTTTCTTTAACTTTTTAGTATCACTTTAATGGATTTTTAATCATTGTTTTATAATCAAACATGGTCATTATTATTTTTGATGTTTGAATTTTCCCAAAGTAGGTCATTAGGCGTCCCTTCAAGTTGGTCCAATGTTTTGGGTTTTTTTAAATAAATTTATTAATTAATTTATTTTTCTCTGTGTTGGGTCTTCGTTGCTGCGCGCAGGCTTTCTCTAGTTGCAGCAAGCAGGGCATGCTCTTCATTGTGGTGCGCGGGCTTCTCTTGTTGCACAGCACGGGCTCTAGGCGCATGGGCTACAGTAGTTGTGGCACGTGGGCTCAGTACTTGTGGCTCACGGGCTCTAGAGTGCAGGCTCAGTATTTGTGGCGCACGGGCTTAGTTGCTCTGTGGCATGTGGGATCTTCCCGGACCAGGGCTCGAACCCATGTCCCTTGCCTTGGCAGAAGGATTCTTAACCACTGCGTCACCAGGGAAGTCCCCAGTGTTCTTCTGACACACTTCCTTCCCTGCTTTCTGTCACCAGCTGTCTCAGGTTAACCTTGTACTTTCCCTGGCCCAAACCTGGAATCAGCCATTTCTCCAAGGTGCTCTGATTCCTTTTTGTAGAAGCCACAATCTGATGCACAGCCACTGGACTAGATTTTAGTGGATTTCAAGCTTTATTTTAAACCATAGAATCTTCATGCAAATGAAATCTGTCTCCGGAGCTCACAGTGTAATATAAAGCTTCATCTCTTGAGGGATGTCCTCAGAATCTTAGACTCCACAGGTCACAGAAACTCTGGACTATGGAATGGCCACATTCTCTTCCAGAGCTGTTGCTCTGGATTCCAGTTTGAGGTTTCAAACCCCACCCACAGGCCCTGCAGCCTTTTGTCATACTTCCCATTACGTACTTCCTTCTCACACTGTCTGACCATGCAGAGGACTGGTCCAGCTAGGAGAGAGCCCTGGAGACACCTTGGCAGCAGCAGGAACAGCCTGGAGCAGAAGACCACTTAAGACCTCTGCTGCCTCAGAGATAGGAAACAACACTTCAGAAACAATTTGGGACCACAGTTACAGAGTATCTGCCATAGACTGAATGTTTGTGTACACCCACCCCCCAGCCCCACACTAAATTCATGTGTTGAAACCTAATCCCCAGTGTGATGGTGTTTGCAAGTGGGGCCTTTGAGAGGTGATGAGGTCATGAAGGCAGATCCAGTCCTTGAATCTCATCTCTGTCTACACTCATTCCCTTGAAGGTCACATCTGGTTTGTTTTTAAAAATCTACAAGCTGAAGACTTTCAAATTTATGTCTCCAGTCCCAACCTTCCCTCCGAACTTCAGATTAGTGTATTTAACTGCCTACTTGACATCACATGTCCAAAATCAAATTCCCAAACTTCTGCTGCACCCCACAGGCTTCCTCTGAATCAGTATGTGACAATTCCATTTTTCCAGTTGCTCAAATAAAAACCCCGGCGGCCAACTTGACACTTCTTTCTCCTACACCGTATATCTAATCCATCAACAAATCCTGTCACTCATATGTCACCTAATCAGTGAGGCCACTCTATTTAAAAAAGCAATACACACACACCGTCCCTATTCTCCTTACTTGGCTTTATATTTTCCTACAGCACTTATCACCATTTAATATTATTTGTGTACTTGTTGATTTCCTTATTGTCTATCTTCGTTCACCAGAATGTAAACATCTTAAGATCAGGAATTTTGTCTTATTCACTCACTGCTGTAATCTGGTGCCTAAAACAATGCCTGCTGCCTCTATCAAATATCTGTTGAATAAATGAATGAATAAATCTGAGAAGAGAGGCACCATACAAATGCTAAATTACTGGGAATTCCCTGGCGGTCTAATGGTTAGGACTCCGCGATTTCACTGCCAAGGGCCCAGGTTCAATCCCTGATCGGGGAACTAAGATCCCACAAGCCGCGAGGCATAGCCAAAGACAACACAAACAAACAAAAAACAAATGTTAAATTATTAATAAATATTTACATTTAAATGGCAAACAATGGTAAGTATTTGTGTATTGTTGATTGTTTCGGGCTTCAGAACTTATGATTACTTTTTAAAAGAGATAGCATGTACACTGTTTCTTGAAATTCTTGAATGGAGTAGAAAGGAAGCAGTGGCTTTCTAGTCTCATTACTTCAACCTGCACCCACGTGTTATTTACACCTCATACTTCGTCGGCAGTTGGTAAGTGTTAATTAAAATGTTTATTAATACAGATGTAATTCATGATCTGGGGTGTGTATGTTTGCCTGAATTTACGTAATGAGCCCTCTGTGCCTTACTAAAGTGAAGAACAATTAGATCATCCTGGAAGCCCAAATGGAAAGGGTATAGTCCTTACGGGAGGGGCACTCATCCTCTTTCTGCAGCTGGGAGAAGGTACAGCCGTTTAACCTAGATTCTTAACCCAGGGAAGTAGATGGAGGAAAAGAGCAAATCTATTGAATATCTACTCTCGCGGGGCTTTAGCCACAGTGTCTGTGTTGCATTGGTCAACACCGCATTCCCAGCTCTTAGCACTGGGATTCAACCCCGAGGATCTGGATGCTGTTCCCCGCCTCCTCTGCTGTGTTAAGAGGTCCCTGACTGCCCATTGTCCAGCCCACTGTCCTACCTATGTCCTGCCTGACTTACAGTTGGGAAGTACAGCCACCGTTCTTGTCTACAGCGTCAGTGATTCTGGCTCCCTGACGTGTCCCAGGGGCCTGGGAACATGGGCATTTGAGGAGGGAGACTCTGCTGGAGAAGGCTGCAAAAAGCTGGTACCTTCACAAGCTCAGACACCTGCAGGCAGATGGGACAGCTTCAAAATTGGGTCCTCTGCTTCAACAGCTTAGTATTATAGCAAACACTTCCTGAGGCAGCAAGACTAAAAGCTGGCAGGACCTGGGGGCACCAACCAGATTCAATCTGTGAGCAGTGGGCATCCTCGGGTTGGCATTCACTGCCTTCCATAGTCTGGCCTCGCTCTCCTAGTTCAGCCCCATCTCTCTTCACTGGGGTCTGCCCTTTCTGGAAGAGTATCAGTTACTTTTTGGATGAAGTCTCTCCTGACCCTACACTCCCCATCCTACCCCACTTCTCCCTTCCACAGATTCCCTTAAGAGCACCTATTATGTTTCCTGCACCCGGATCACTGGTCTGCCTCCCTGCTGGCATCTAAGTCCCCTGAGGGCCAGAGCTTCTGAATCTCTGTATATTTCTCCCCCCCCCACCCCACCCCCCAGCAGGAGCTCCTAACACAAGGCAGCTGCCCCACTCACTTTGACAAATATGGACTGAGCACCTTCTGTACTAGGGAACCCTGCTCCAGCCGTTCTCCGTCTCTTCAATCCTACCTCCCCTCCCATGTCGACTTGAGACAGGGAGAGTGGGAGGCACCAGGAGAAGAATAGAAGCAAAGGCAGAGAGGTGTCGAAAACAATGAGCAGTGAGCATCCTTCTGGGGCTAGAGTGTGTGAAGAAATGAGCGCAATGACTAGAAAGGATGCCTGGGGCCGGGTAACCAGGAAGGAAGGAACCAGGATGTTATCGTCGGGGGTTTGGCCTTGGTTCTGTGGGCAGCAGGGGAGTTAAGTGGTGTGATCAGATCTCTGCAGTGGCAGCATCTGAAATCACACTGTTTTCCTGGCTAATTGGGAGAGAGGCAGGGACTCTCCCATCCCACCAAACACAACATTCCCAAGTGCCCTTCGCTTGAGGAGCAACAATAGGCACTTTTGCTGCTCTACACGTTGGTGCCTGTTTATTTAGTTAACACATGTATTTGGTGTTTCTGTAATAACTGGTAAGTTCTTCTTGTTTGTTATCTTAGACCAGTCACTGCGCCTTTTTTGAGGGGGAGGAAGGTAAGGAGAAAAGTATCATTGAAGACTTTCAGAATCTGCTAAAGGCTATGGCTTAGCTTTTCCACCAAATGCACATATGCCCATCCAGAAACAATTTTACCTGGACTTTCCAGTGGTTCTCAACCTTGGCTGCACATCAGAATCACCTGGGGAGAGCTGTCAACCACTGGTGCCTGCCTCCCACCACCAGAGGTTTTCATTTAATTGATCTGAGTGCAATCTGGATTTCTAAACTCCCTAGGAGATTCTAGTGTACAGTCAGGATTTTACATTATTGGGCTAGGGATCTGTGGACTCCGAAATAAGGCCTCTACCTTAGACCATAAGTTCCAGGTGTGTCCATTTAACTTTGACGGTGAGTAGCACCTACCTGTGTAGGCAGGGGAGGGGAGAACGTAGCCAGTTTGAAAGAACGAGAAAGTCGAAGCTGTAAGCAAAGAGAGGAGGTGCTCACATACATTCCAGAAGGCTGCAGGACGCTTAGCAAAAGAGGGGCTGAAACAGCAGACAAAGAGCAGGAAATTTAGTTGCCTTCCTGACAGATGGATGGAAGGCCAGCAGACAACACCTTCCCACCCACGCACTGCACCTCTCCCAAAGAGCTGAAAACATTATCGAGGGGCTGGCAGAATCAGTCTTTGGGGAAAGCCAACCAGTTAAACGTGTGGTCTGGTTGATGGGTGGGGAGAGGGTAGCAACTGTGGGTGCTGAAATAAAGCGGCCGTGAGGGTGTGGAGGTTTGGCGTTGAGGGGCTGGAGGAGAGGAAGATTGGGGGCATGGTCAAGGAGAGGTAGTCCTGGGGTGGGCGGGCCTGGGCTGCACGGCAGCAGCAGGAGAGGCGGCTGCGGTGGAAGGAGAACTTGGAGCAAGGCCCAGCGCCACCGTGTACTAGCCACGGGCCCCTGCACAAGGACCTGGCCTCAGTTTCTTACCTGGGACTTGTGTGACGATCACTTCAGAGGAGCCCGCAATCTCAGATGATTATCGTCAGATCAACTCTAAAGCTTTTTTCACTGTGAGGTCCCATGAGCCTAGGAGAGTGCCCTCTGCAAATGCTCTTTGAGGTTTTCAAACCTGGTATCCATCAGAATCACCTGGGGTGCTCACCACCCAATAATACAACTCGGTGAGGGATGGGAGGGCGGTCCCCAGGTAGTTTATAATTCTCACCTGGTGCTTCTGATGCTTGTGCTTTGGGAATCACTGTTCTAGATCATGGTTTCTCAACTCCTGGGGATCTTGTCAAGGGGCAGATTCTCAGCCGGGAGGTCTGAAGCGAGGCCTGAGATTCTGTGTTTCTAACAGACTCACTGGTGGTGCTACTGGCTGTACATCCTTGCCACTCAAAACGTAATCCAGGCAACATCCCCAGCAGCTGCAGCAGTAACATTTGGGAGCTAGTGAGTAATTCAGAATCTCAGACCCCACCCTAGACCCACTGAATCAGAATCTGCAGCTCCAAGTGATTTGTATGCATATTGAAGTTTGAGAAAGATTGTTCTAGAAGAAGTGACTTCCTGATCAGGGAACCAATGTTGAAACTTGGGAATGGTAAGACAAGACTTGGTTCCTTAAAACAGAGTATAAGTTAGAGAAAGGTGAGTATTTTCATGTTTTAGTTACTGCCATATTTGTGGGCCTGGCACATAGTAGGTGCTCAATAAATATTTGTCAAGTGAATGGATGAGGTAAGAGTCCAGTTTCTAGGGCCAGGGTATGAGGCTAGAGTGGGGCCAGTAACCATCATGACTAGATGCCAACTTCTAGGATCAAGGTCTTTCTAGCCCTCTGCCAAGGACAGGATTGGTCCTGATGTTGGCCCAGAGTAGAACTCATGGCCATGTGAGGTAGGAGTGTATTAAATTGTCTCATCTGTGAAGATTAAAAGGCTATATGGAAATGTAGCCAAGAAATACACTGGTGTTCTCAAGTAGGTCTGCTACAAGAAGCAGGGGCTGAGCCAACCAGTGGGGTATGGGTGGCCAAAGGAGCCACAGCTCCAGAAATAACTCATCTGGTCTGGAGGAGGGATTCCATGAAGCTGCCTCAAGCATGTACATAAGGGGTAGAATTTAATACAGTCAGCATCAATTCTGATACTCCCCTCTTTCCTCTGTTTAAAATAGATGTCAGGGGCTTCCCTGGTGGCGCAGTGGTTAAGAATCCGCCTGCCAATGCAGGGAACACAGGTTCGAGCCCTGGTCCGGGAAGATCCCACATGCCACGGAACAACTAAGCCTGTGTGCCGCAACTACTGAGCCTGTGCTCTAGAACCCGCGAGCCACAACTACTGAGCCCGCGTGCCACAACTACTGAAGCCCGTGCACCTAGAGCCTGTGCTCTGTATGCAACAAGAGGAGCCATTGCAATGAGAAGCCCGCGCACCACAACGAAGAGTCGCCCCCTGTCACCACAACTAGAGAAAGCCCGCACACAGCAACAAAGACCCAATGCAGCCAAAAATAAATAAATTAATTAATTTAAAAACAAAAAACAGATGTCAGTAAGACCTAGCCCAGGATCAAAGGCAACCAGTATGGCTCTTGTGGGTTGGGGAAATATTAAATCCTACAAAGGACAAACAGTGTTCATTATTAACTAGCCTTAGAGGAACAGATCAGTAATTCATAGTTGAAGTGATTTTATTCCTAGTCTTCAGGGATGCCAGTCTAGAAGAGAAAGTGTTTCTCTTTGTTTCTCCTATGTGTAGCATTATCCAAACTTTCTGCATAATCCTGACAATAGAAGTTAGGATTTCAACCGAAGTAACTCCATTCTCATCCTGTCCTAGGAACAAATTGGGCTGAAGATTTCTGACAGACTCTTCAAAACACCAGGCCCTTTTTCCTAATGATTATTTTAAATATACTGTGAACATGAGAGAATGCCTTCTAAAGCAGTGTCATTTTTATCATCAATTTCATTTGCTTGATTCCTGCAAGCGAACCAAGTAGTAATTGTGCATTCCCAAGGGCTTATCTACCTCCGCCTTGGACTGGGGTCCACGTTTAAGGTAAAATGAAATGACCACGGTAATGGCCATACCAGTCATAGCAAAGTTTCCGTGAATAAGTACTTTCAAAGGAACAATAATTTTCCATCATGGCTTCCTCCCCCATAACCTGATCTTCAACGTAATTTCTAACTGTCCCAGAGAGGCAGGTCCCACAGAGGGACAATCCTGTGAATGTCTGCAATATCTCCCAGAAGGATGGTTCCTGCCCAGCATGCAGTCCCCCAAGTTGCCAGGTGCATGTGAGGAGGGAACACGAACTCAAACACTGTACTCATTGCCTGCCAGAAAAGTGATTTAAACTCCTGTACTTGACTGTCCTGCTACAGACGGGTGTGAATGTATCATTACACCTTTCTTGGCTTGTGAAAAGAATGGCTAATTAACTTTCTCAGTTGCTTTGGAATAGCATTCAATGTCAAGTTGCCATAGTTATGCATATTCTCAGTCTTTTAGAACCATTTTTGAATGGGTCTGTGTTTCTTTTTGTTGACCGAGAGAGACAGTGAATTGTCATGTTCACAAAGATGACCTAACTTGAGTTTCTGTGGTTTGGGATCCTGCCTGCCTGTGTTTCACCCTGTTTTGCCTCCAAGGCAGAAGCCTATGTCTCTAGCCAGGATACTGTGGTTAGTTTCCTGGCCTCTGACCAAGGTGGGGACACACCTGCACCCCTGAGGGAGGGAGAGCCTGTGGAGGGTTCATGAGGCCAGGGCTGAGTCACTCGGCCGGGAGACATGTCAAACGGCATTAGAACATCAGTTTGGCACTTAAGGAGCAAGTCCCCACACAAAAATTTGTCTGTATGTTAACAATCTAGTCCATTTGCAAACTAAACCAAGGAAAGAGATTAAAGTTTTGTATCACCTATTCCAGCACTGGAGTTTGGTCATGTGAAATCACCCCAAAGGAAACCTCAGCTTCACCCACAAATCCAAGGATCCCCACCTGATAATATTTCATCACAGGCTGCTCTCTACTACTCCTACACTTCACAGTCCTGTCCAAGGACCATGCAAATTCAAAAAACCTCACTGCAAGTCATCAGCTTGAATTTTTCTACCCAAATCACTTTCCTTTCTCAGAAAATTATTTGACATGTAACTTGAATAAAATGAGCCTTCTTAAAAAAAAAAAAGAAAAAGGGAATTCCCTGGCAGTCCAGTGGTTAGGACTCCACGCTTTCACTGCCAAGGGCACAGGTTCAGTCCCTGGTTGGGGAACTAAGATCCCACAAGCCGCTGGTGGCCAAAAAAACCAAAACAAAACAAAACAACAAACAAACTGAGCCTTCTTTCTCTCTTATGAAGTTCCATCTTCACATGGTATCCAATTCAAAAGAAATGTAAGTTAAACTCCAAATGCCTTAAAAATCATGTAAATCTTTGAGAAATTTCTTGAAAAAATGGCCATTTTTCTCACCCAATATCCCACTCAACAGCGTACCCAGCCCATTCTCTCTCCAGAGAGTAGCTTCCCCCTTTTTCTTATGTAGATTAATTTAGCCTCTTTGATGTCTATCATCCTTGCATCCTAGCCACCATCTAATTCAGCCATAAGAAATGGGGGCATGGGTGGGGGGGAAGGGAGGGGTGGGAAGGCAAGCAGCTCAGAATCCTCCCATAGAAAGCTAGAAGGGAAGAAAGGCTGTAACAACCTCTGCCTCAGCATCTTGGCCCCAGAAGTAAGAAGAGGGAATGGGAAGGAAAAGGATGCCCATAGCACTGTTAGTACCTGAGAGACCTTCTCCATGCTCAAGACAGCAGCCTCCTGAACAGGGCTGGGTCCCAACATGTTGCCCTGATGCTCACCAGCAGGCAGAACGCAGGCAGTGAGATCCTCGGGACCCTCCACAGGGTCCTGGGAGGACTTTACCCAAACAGGGGCAATCACTGCAATGTGCATATGCCTGTCTCTCTGTGAAGCAAGAGCTTTTGAAGGATTCAGACTGTTTTGATGTAACATGGTGTGCGGCCAAAAGGAAAATCAGGATCCACATCAAGCTTGATTTTCATTCCAGTAAGCCATTCCAAATGAAGGAGGCAAAGCCTTTCAAAAGTTGTCTTCTGTGATTGGGAATAATTGGGTCCAGTTTAATCTGGTGCACGGTGAAGTTAAAGAGCTACGGGACTGCTTCTAGTGTGTTTTGCAGTTTCCAGAGTTACTAATTAGCTCCATGACATTAAGGTTAATGAGATAAAACATCTATAAATCAAGTTGATGGCCAATTCAAGAAGAAAGCCCCCAACTCCTGCACCACGATGAAAACACTATAATTTCACTCTTTCAGGCTGTCCATTTGATTAAATTTGATTATGTGTGAATATATACAAATGTATAATTATAAAATTCATACTTAAAGTATAACTACCTTGCCCAAACCTCCTTTCTAAATGTATTCAGTACCAATAAGACAGTAAGTCAGTTCTTAACTATTAACAGAATGAACTGATTTGATGAAAGTTCTAGGAGTGACCCTTCCCAAAGAGCAAAAGTCTATCTGTTATGTTAAAAAAATATGTTCCTTAAAATTTGGACATGAACTCCAGAAAATAAAATTATGGATTTTATTGACTGAAGCTATAGAGGAATTTGGGGTGTAGAGAACATTCTGATGAACCCTTTTGTGATCTGAAGGATTCTAACCCTCTTAAACTCTCTATTTGTAAATGTGGGTTTTTCAGATGGTTATGAGCCTAGGCTCCAGACTCAGGAGAACCAGCTTAACACCTTGGCTCTACCACTTACTAGCCCTCTGTCCTTGGGCAAGTTACTTAAACTTCTGTGCCTCAGTTTCTGCATCTGTAAGATGGGGATTATAATAGACTCTCTCATAGGGTTTTCGTGAGAATGAAATGTGAAAATTCATGTAAATCATTTAGCACAGGACCTGGAACATAGTAAGCACAAAGTAAATCATGATGATTATGAGTGACGTAGGGCCTAATTGTACTTTGACTTTCCTTCTTGAGCCATTTGCAGGGAACGTAGAGCCTTGAAACATAGGTTTAGTCAGACAAAGTTCTTTGCAATTTATGATGGAGGTATAGTTGCTCATCATCAAGCTAGTTTGAGTGCAATATTTAGCAATTTTCCTTTGTCAAAGACTTGATGCACCTTCTCTTTTTTCCCTCTCAGACTCTTTTTTTTTTTTTTTTTTTTAACTTAAAAGATTGTTAAGAGTTATTGTGTTCTGGGCGTCCAGGTCCCTGGGATATGAAAAGTAGCCCAGAGTCTCATTTATATTTGATAGATGGGGCCTTGAATAGAAATGGCATTCCCAAGGGCATGTTTTGAGGCTTTGACTATATAGAGGAAATTTCCAGATCTTCTGACACTCTCTGATCCTTCTGACTGGATCCACTTCCTCCTGGAAGAGCTCGTGGGAAGCATGGTCTGGTGGGAGCAGATTCTCAAAACAACTATCTTTCTTACCTCTGGATGACCCCACTGTGTGTGGCGGGGCCGTGGTATGTGTGTGGTGTGTGTATACACTCACGCATGTCCACATTCCTAGCGTTCAAGGATACTCTCTTCAGCTACAGGTTAAAGAGCACCAGGAGTAAATGGACAAAGTATCAGTTACTGGCTCTGATGACCAGACAGTGAACCCCATTTCAGCTCTAAGGAGAGAAGAGGAAGCTGAAGCTCTGCAAAGAGCAGGGCCTTGCAACTGCAGCCCAGGTTGGCCCAGCCCAGCCCAGCCAACTTTTGCTTAGTCTTCGAAGAATACAGGCTTGTGCCTGCCTATTGCATCAGCTGCTCCCCAGCTGCCCTTCCCTGCCCCACCCTGGAAAGTGGTGAGAGCTACGTAACAGCCTGTGAGGCAACCACTCAGGCAGGGGGGGTCTGGGGGAGACTGTCTCACTCCTTCCAGCCAGGCCCCACCCAACAGGCACTCCTCTAATCCAAGCCCATGAAGGGAAAGCACTCATCGGGCCCAGGGTCCTCCCTGCTGTCCTGACACTGCACGCATCCCTTTCTACCTCCACCTGGGCATTGTGGGGTGACGGACAGGACCTCTGAGCCTCCTCTTTTGGCCAAAGCGGGCTCCAGAATCTCAGAATGTTAGGGCTGGAAGACTTCAGAGGGCATCTGAAACAGTATTCCCATTTTACAGATGATAAAATTGAGGCCCAGAGAAGCAAAATGACTTGCCAAAGAGCCCACAGCTGGATTGCATCAGCTTGTTCAGACTATAGCTCACATCTCCTCTCTCCTGCACAACCTCAGCAACAAAGGACAGAAGTGTTTGGACTTGGCCAATCTTTGAATGGAAGACAACACCAGAAATGAGTGCTCTGCGGTCTGTGAAGTCATATAAGCTGGAGAGTAGGATGTTTAGGAGATTTTAAGGAGGTTGAAATCCTTTCTGAACATACGCAGAAGACTCCTTTAATCGAAGTCTTGCAGGAGAGCAGGCCAATTTCAGGCTGAGCTGGGACAGGAACAGACTGAGGAGACGGGAGAGGGGAGGGACTCAGCCTGGAGCAGTGCCAGAAAGCTTAACTGATGCCTGGCTCTTCCCCAGGCCTTCAAGCCCCCTGGATCCTGGGAAGTCCCAGGGCCACTGAGGCAGGTCATCAGGTTCCAGGTTAAACTCAACTACCAGGCCCACTCTGGGGGGCTCAGGATGGAAAAAGAGAGCAGCCATCAACCAAAGGTGTTAACATGGGAATCCAGGGTACTGGGTTGAAATCAATAACCACTAACAATGTATGTTGATTTAAAGGGTATATTAGAAGCTATAGCTACACACAAATCCACGTACATATTCTTTTTTTAAAAAAAAAAATCATTTTATTGAGGTATGATTGACATACAGAAAGCTGAAGATATTTAATGTACACGATCTGATGAGTTTGGAATATACACATATTCTTTATTAACGCGTAGTTCCACCGATGCCCAGTCCCAGAGGTATCCAGCTTCCCTGGGTCCCTTGCAGCTGACACGTGCAGCCTCCCTGAGCTTAAGCTGATGAAGAATCAACATTGGCTCCTGCTCTTCCTGGGACCTTGTTTAAGAACCACCTTCTTTGGCTTTTAACCCAAGGGCTGCCAGCAACACGTGATGTCCTGCAGTTTTTAGGCTTTTCACGGACTCTGGAAACCTCACGCTGAAAGTCTCTCTCTGAGTATGATGCTGATTTGACAGATACTCTGGCTGTTTATCTGGCACGTGTGGTTTTCCTGAAGGCGATATCTCCCTTGACTGACTTCTAGAACTACCCACATTCTCACAGCCCCTCCGGACCTGAGGGCTCAGCCATGTTCTCCTGCTGACACCCAGGTCCTAAGTGATTAAAATTCTTCAACCCACCTTTCTGATTCAGGGCTCTACTTTTACAATGCAATTACTTGTCTTGAATCTCCATCATCATCTCAAAGGGGCAGGAGGCATTCTTCCTTCTTTTCAGCCTGCTGTACACAGGAGGTTATCCAGCTGCCATTTAAATGCTGGGCCCCACCAGGTATGCAGGAGGCACAGCCCCACCCACTAGTAGGTGTACACCTGGGAAAGCCCTCAGGTCCACATGAAAACAGTAGGATAGGGCTTCACTGTGTCCATGGGCACCCCCATTCGGCCGCTGAGCCCCTGGTGCACCTAGGAAGTCACCCTGACACATCATCCCTCCCCCTTCCTCAGAAGGATGGTGAGTAAGCAAGGCCTGTGAATTGGGCATCCCCATGTCGAGGGGCAGGGAACGCACATGAGCTCACAGGGAGGACAGGGAGATGGTCCTGTGAGCAAGAGGGTCTGGCATAGTCACAGTGGGGAAGCAGGAGACAGGAGAGGAATCAGGGAAAGGCCCGGGGGAGGAGCCTCGGGCAACAGAAGGGGGTCCAAAGCAGTGTCATCAAACGGTTTTCTATTTTTTGCCTAATAAAGTTTCATGAGTCAACTCAAATGTTTGCTCCCACTTCCTGCCCTTAAGGAAGAAGACGGTAGAGGATAGCTCGTCCAAGGATTTGGAATTTGGAAATGTCAATTTCCAAGTATGGGAAAAATTCATGTAAAATGAGCACTCATACCCCGTCTTCATTCCACTCCTGGCATGGACAACACATTCCAAAGGAGAGCTGAATGACAGAGCATAAAGGGAAATTAGAGATGAGATCATTTCGTCAACATCCTCATTTTACAGATGAGAAAACTGAGGGCCAGAGAGGTGCTCAAAATCACTGTCAATAATTGCAGAACCGGGGCTTCCCTGATGGCGCAGTGGTTGAGAATCTGCCTGCCAATGCAGGGGACACGGGTTCGAGCCCTGGTCTGGGAAGATCCCACATGCCGCGGAGCAACTAGGCCCGTGAGCCACAACTACTGAGCCTGCGCGTCTGGAACCTGTGCTCCGCAACAAGAGAGGCCACGATAGTGAGAGGCCCGCACACCGCGATGAAGAGTGGCCCCCGCTTGCCACAACTGGAGAAAGCCCTTGCACAGAAACGAAGACCCAACACAGCCAAAAATAATAAATAAATAAATAATAATTGCAGAACCGGTGAGACTAGAACTCTGGCTCTTAACTCCCAGTCCACGCGTTTTCTTCCCTTCTACCTGGGGCTAGGTTTCCATTCCAGCTGCCATGACTATTCAGGGATAAAGGTTTGCCTTGGAGCGCCCTCCTCTGGCTCTGCGCAGCCACTGGAGTAGCTACGATGATGTAGGCCTGGGTTCTTGGACTTGAGCATGCAACAGAATCACCTGCAGGTGGTCAAAACAGGCATTGCTGAGCCCACCCTAGAAGTTTCTGATTCAGTAGGTCTGGGGTGGGACCAACAATTTGCATGAGTAACAAGTTCCCAGGTGAGGCCGATCTGCTGATTCAAAGACTCGTTATTGAGAATCTCTGGTGTAGGCAGAGATCTTGTGGCTCTTGCAGCAAGAATACCTGGGTTCAAGTTCCAGCTTTGCCATGCGTGTACTATAACATTGAACATGATGTTGCTTAATCTCTTGGCATCTCAGTCTCTTCGTCTTATGATGGTAACTGTAATAACCACCCAGCAGGTAAATGTGTAAAATAAATAAAACACATGTAAAACTATATGAGGAGTACCGTACTGATGCTGTGTGAATACACAGACTGACAGATATACGACCCTTGTCTGGAGACATAGCGCTGTGGGCCAGGAAATGTCCATGGTAACTGAAGCATTCTCTTAATACTACTCAGAAATACCACAAATCCAGCAGAAATGGTGTTCATTCTTACACAAATATTGCCTGAGGAATTATTAGGGCCCAGCACTGGTTTACAAAGGTGAATGACACAGTCTCTGCCCTAGAGGAGCAACTAGGAGGAATTTAAACATGCAAATCCTAATAATTACCCTACTGGGTGATGAGCCAGGGAAGGAACCCTATGCCTTGGAGCACAGAGCAACCAACCCTGGGGAGTCAAGTAAAGCTTTGAAGAGGCAGCTGACTTTTAGAGTAGGCTCTTGAAGGATGAATAGGAGTTCTTTAAGAAGAGAAGTGGCAGTGGGCACTCCAGACAGAGGAAACAGAATATGCAAAGTAGCCACAGAGGCATGAACATGTATAACATGTCCAGGGGAATAGTGTAGTTCTATGTAGCTACAGCTCAGTGGGTCTGGGAAGAATAGCAGAAGAAGGGGTTGGCAAAGAAGGCCAAGGCAAGATTCTGCAGAATCCAGGATGCCAGGCTGAGAAGTTTGGACCTGATCATGAGTCTGATGAGAAGCCATTAGAAGACAACCACCTCCTCCTTGGTGGAGTCCTTGGGAAAAAAATCCCTAATGAATCCCCAAGATGAGGATTTATGAGCCAAGGGCCTTCACCACCCTCCTGAGCACCCCCAGTGTCTGCGAGCCTCACCTGCCAGGAAGTCAAGCCCAGAAACGCCTCCTGAATTGGGCCGGGGCCCTCGGGAACCTGGAAGGCGTGAGGAGTAACAGGGCAGCCTCCTACCTCTTACCTTCATCAGATAGGCCGAATTTTCCCGAAGGTTTCCTCATTCCCTCTCCCCAGGGGTGTGGAGTCAGCGAGAGAACAAAAGCGTGTTATCTCAAGCTAAGAAGTTTTGGGAGGGGAGGAGGGAAGTGTAGGCGCCCTTGGAGGCGGAAGAATGAGCGCTGATGTAATCCCGGAAAAGGTCTGTGGAGACCTACACCTGGGGAGGCGGCCCCTTACCTCACTGACCTGGCTGAGGTATGGAGAGTTCGGGAGCTGGAAGGGGCCTGAGAGGTGCGCTCTCCCAGGTGCCTCCTTTGAAGATGAAATAACAAACACTCAGTGGTCAGGCAAACTGCCTGTGATTGCTGTCTGTCCCTCTCTCCCCATATCTGACTCCAAGATGTAAAGTGCCAGCCTCTGGGAAACTGGTGCTTTCTGTGTCCACTGACCTCCCACCCTCCTCCTAAGTCTCTCCCACACCCGACACCCCATCCCCCCACTCCCCACCCCCCATTCCCACCCCCCCAGCCAAGCCCCTGACCCTCTGTCAGACTCAGGCTTTTGTTTCCTAATAGGTAGATACGAAAATGTGTAGAAAGTGGTTTCTCCTGTTTTTGAAAACTGCAATGGTGAGAAAAGAGGACAAATTGCTATGCTAAACTGCGTGGGTTTGGGTTTTTAATCCCAGTTCCTCTATCTTCTGTGGAGGTGGAAGCAAATTGCTCTTGTGGGAATAATCCCTTTTGTTTTTAGGAAAATATTTTAATAGGACTTTGTGTTACGCAGGGATAAAACTTAAACCTGTTCTGGAAAAGAGACAATGCAATTCAGAACAATGTGAAACTACAGGCTCTGAGTCGTTATTATAAAAGGTGGTTTTCTTTTGGAATGAGTGGCATCTCTTCAGGGGTTATGGGGAGTTTTGTTAATGCTGCAGCCTGGCCTTGGCTGTGCTTTGGGGAGTTGAGGGTGGGGCCTGTGTCCACGGTGGGAGAGAGCAGGATTGAGCAGGCGTCTGGCAGGGAGGGCAGCCCAGTCTGTGGAGAATTCCCAGGGGTTCTCGTAAACACTGGAGGAGGGAACCCCAGGAAGAACGGGGCTGCCACTGGAGCTGTTTCTCTTTCGTTGGGGGGGTGGGAGCTGTTCCCCTCTCTGGCAGGGCTATGGAAAAAAACTACTGAGCTCCTTCTAAAATGACTACAAAGTCAAGTAAAACTGGTCCCTCTGTCCCTGGCCCTCCTGCCACTGCCAGCTGAGAACACAGCCTGTTCTTTGATGAGGCCTAGCGTCTGATGGGATGTGGACAAAACCAATAGAACCTCTCAGTTCCTAAATATTGTATTTTATTTTGAAAAATACCTTTTCATAAATACTTTACTTTGAAAAGGTAAAAAACTTTATTTTGAAAAAAGTTGTTCTAGGACACTGGATTATCCTGCGATTAAGGATGCATGTCCTACCAGGCATAGGGAACTGGGTTTGAGTCAGTAGCCAAGGGAAAGAATAGATGGACTTTAGGGGGTAAAGGACTTCTGTCTTATATTAGTGTAAAAATTACACTAATCTATTATTTAGATAACAATATATTATAAACATATTACTATGTACTTATATTTTGTAACATAAGTATATTATAAAATAATTAAAAACAATAATTTATAACAGGAAAAATCTATGTTAATATAAATGTAATATATGACTTTATAGAAAATATAAATAATACATACATGTGTAAAAACCATAAATATCACCAATTACCCTATCACCAAAAATTAATTGATGTTAACATTTTGGGATACTGTCTTCAGATCTTCTTCTATGCATATAAACAAATAAATAAGCAAACAAATAACTAGATATATTGACCATCCATTCACACTTACTGTATAATCCCAATGGAAAGAGAACACGCTTCTTTTCCAACAGTTCTAGCAATAGTCCCAGGGCCAACTCTCACTGGTCCAGCTTGGATCATGTACCTATCCCTAAATCTAGAACACACAAAAGCCAATTTAACCTATAAGATATAGGTTAAAACTAAATATATACTTTTATGAGTCATTCTACTTAATGAAATAAATGAAACCATGCATGTGCAAGTTTTTTGCAAATGTAATTATTAAAATCATTAATTATATATGTTATTAATATCATCACTGCCCTTTCTCCATTGTCCTTTTTCCTCTCCTCTTCTTGCTTTATCTGTTTTTCTGCTTTTTCCTCTTCCCACCAAGTCTCCATCATGTCTGGGTTAACTCGGCTGTGGTGGACTAGTAAGGAGACCAAGTGCTATTTATAGTGGTGTTTCCTCAGGCGGTGTGGTGTGTGGTGATATGGGAACACACCATTAAGGGATACTTCTATCTCTCGCTACAGCCAAAGTGGCTTCTGAGAACTCTGTCCATGGTGAGGAAGAATGTAGAGGACGCACTCCTCTCTCCCAGCAGAGACAAGCTCTACCTTTTACACCACCTGGTCAACGATTTAGGCATAGATTTGGTAGAATAAGAGTTTGTTACTCAGGGAATATCTGGGATGATGCATTCCTGTCAGTAGACCTACAGAAGGACATTTCAGCTGGAGAGAGACCAGAAAAAAACAATCAACCCAAATCCTGGAGAGGACATCGATGTGAGAATTGGCATTTTAGTTTGGCAAACTGAAGGTTGGCACAGGTCAGGGGCTGTAAGGACAGAGTGTCATAAAGTCCTTTATTGAACCTTGGATATGTGAAATAAGTAGTTTGGGAATAATTAAATTCCTACTTTAAAAAGTGGGTGGTTGACAACACATGTACATTGGAATTGAATAATTAAGTAAATGAATGGCACATGGTGGGAGCCAGGTTTCTTATTGTTGGAGTAGATGTTTACAGACAAGAGAAGGCTAGAACGATCCATGTGGTAATGAATTAGAATTGAAGACATAAGTGGGAAATCATGCTTAACTTAATATCGATACAGATGGTTACATATGGAAATATTTATAGATATACGTACATACATGGGTTAGTATACACATCTATTTCCTTGCTATGTCAGCTGAGAGGATGTAGAAGCAATGACATCCCAGTAGCAATGAGCACACCTAGCACCCAGATCTTGGTTTCTAATACCATTCTCCAATAAAAGGACTAGGTCACCTTGGAGAAATGGTTGATTCTAGAACTGGGGCAGGAAATACAGGATGGTCCAGGAGCATCTTATAATGCCAGAAAGTAAGGAAGTACTCAAAACTCCACAATGATGGGGGGAGGTGGTGCGGTAGAGAACACAAAGGAACACAGGAGCCAATTGAAAGAGCTCCTAATGGCTAAAGCTGTAACAATTTGAACAAGAAAATAAGATATTACCATATTATAACCCAAAGTATAAAATGAATATTCATGAGTACATACTAATATGAATAAATAATTAAATAATTAGATAAATGAGGGATAATAGATAAATCTCCCATATAGAAGAATTCCAAATAACATGTGTAGATACTCTCTGCCTTCAAGGAGGTGGGGCATAACTCCTCAATCCTTAAGTTGTAGATTGTCCATAGTGACTTCCTTCCAAAGAGAACAGTATGGAAAGGAGTGGGGGGAGTAACTTTACAGTGCAGAAACCTGTCAAATACTACCTTAGCCAGGTCATCAGGTCAAAATCAACAGTAACAAGTCATATCGATATACATACTCTTGATATGATGTGATGAGACTAGTGCTTCACCTCTGTGGTCTTCCTCCCCCAGAAATCCATACTCCAAGTCAGATCATGAGAAAAACATCAGACAAATCCCAGTTGAATGTCAGTCTACAAAATATCTGACCAGTACTCCCCCACACTATTAAAGTCATCAAAAACCAGAAAATTCTGAGAAACTGTCACAGTCAAGAGGAGCCTAAAGAAGCATGACAACTAGATAACATAGTATTCTGGATGTGATCCTACAACAGAAAAAGGAAATGAAAAAAACTGAGGAAAACTGAATAAAGATTGGACTTAGCTAATAATGGTGTACCAATATTGGTTCATTAATCATGACAAATGTGCCATACTAATGTAAGATGTTAATAATAGAAAGAATTGGGTGTGGGGTATATAAGAACTCTGTACCATCATTGTAATTTTTCTGTAATCTAAAACTTTTCTAAAATAAAAAGGTTATTTTTTAAAAAGCATCATACACCAAAATGTTAATATTGATTATTTTTGGATGGTAGGATCATAAGAGTTTGCTTTAAAGAACTGCTCAAATTTTCTACAAGGCACTATTTATATAATCTGGAAACATTTTTTTAAATAGGTATGAACTTCCAGTTAGAGATAACAAACTGACCGTGTATCTTTATCTCCTCTTCCTCCACAGACCCCACAAAATTCTTTTTAAAGTATAGACCCATGAGAATACAGAGGGTGGAAGTGAGGACATCAGTGGACAAGATTGAGTTCAGTAATTTTTGGACGATTGAAAGTGGCTGGAAGAACGGTAACAGAGTTAGCAGAGCAGAGGAAACCAAGACTTGAAGGACCTGGAGAGGAAACTGATGGTGAGGAGTGAGCAGATTCTCCCCATAGAGCCCAGAGAGGCAGGGGACTTGGAGGCAGCAGGTTCTGCAAGAAGTGAGTTTGAAGCATGGGATTAAACCCTAGGGAACTGGTTGAAAGAGATATATGGAAAAATTACAACTCTAGATCCCCTTCCAATCTCACACAGTCAGGCAACCATGCCCCACCAGAGAGTGGAGGTTTTTTCTTTAGAGAAATTGAATCAGAGCATCCCCGAATTCAGGGATTCCAGCAAGATTACAGGGCAGATGACTGATTAAGTGTAAGTACACATGATAACAGTAGGGCCCTCTGCAGCACTCTTCCCTTACCAAACTCCCAGAAAGGAACTTTCAGGCATATGTTCCCTGGATAGAAGATTCACTGGAAAAAAATTTACTAGCCCCCAAGAGAAGTCCTCTAAGTGTTGGCTTTTCATGGTTTCCCAATGAAATGGCCTGAGAGTGAGGCCCACCAGTCAAATCCCTGCCCATACACACAGCTGCCAATCATGTTGATGCTCAATGTTACCTAGGAATGGATAGCCCAGAATCACCAGGAATTTGCAGAAAGTCTCCTACATGAAAGAGAAAGACCAAAGCAAACAAATATTAAAAAAAAAAAAAGGAACTCAGAGGAAGAAGAGATAATATAAGAAGAACATTTTTAAAATTTTATGTATATATTTAATAGCCTCAGAGAGCTAAAAGAAGATGCATATCCATGAAAAAGAATAGGATGGTGTAAAAAAGGAATAATCAGAGAATGAGCAAGAGCAATTAGAAATTTAAAATGTGACAGCTAAAATAAAAGATTCAACAAAAGAGTAGGAAAATAAACTTGAAGATATCTCCCAGAAAGTAGAATAGAAAGATAGATGAAAATTAAGAGAGAAAAGAGTGTTAGAGGATTATTCAAGTTCCAACATCTGTATGCAGTTTCAGAAAACAGAGAAAGCAAAGGATAGAAAACAATTTTTAAAATAATAACAATGTAAGAAAATTTCCCAGAAATGAAAGACATAAATATCAAAATTGAAAGTACCCACTAAATGTCCAGTAGAATGGAGGGAAAATACCAAGGCAATAATTTTGAATTTCAGAATAACCAGATAAAAGAAATAACAGCATAGCTTCTAGAGAGAAAAATCACATAATATGTGAAGGAGTAAGAAGCTGTGGCATCAGACATCTCAACAGCAATATAGGATACTGGAGGATAGTGTTGGGAACCCAAAGTTCTGAGTGAAAATTATTTTAATCCTAGAATTGTGTACTTATCCAAATAAAGGCTAAGTGTAAGTGTTGAATAAAGACGTTTTCAGATTTGTAAGAACTCAAAATTTTTACCTCCCACATACCTTTTCTTAGGAAGATAGTGAAGGGTGTGATTCAGTGAAATGAAAGAACTAAGCCAAGAAGGAGGAATAAAGAAATTCCAGAAAACAGAGGAGCAATTCAAAGGAGAAGACTGATAAAAGGAAGTCCTAAAATGACACCTGAGCTCCAGGTGTAGAGAGCAACTCATTCAAAATGAAGCAAGAAGACAGAGGGTATGGGGGGTGGGGGTGGTAGAGAGAGGACAGTGACAGATTATTGGATACATTTGAATATTTGGAAAAAAAACATTGTTA
Organism: Eschrichtius robustus; assembly: GCF_028021215.1. Taxonomy (NCBI): domain Eukaryota; kingdom Metazoa; phylum Chordata; class Mammalia; order Artiodactyla; family Eschrichtiidae; genus Eschrichtius; species Eschrichtius robustus. The sequence continues at coordinate 21,923,243 of NC_090838.1, read as the reverse complement.
GATATTTAACAGATATGTAGAGAACATTTTGAATATTAGCAATAGTTATTAAAAAGAAATAAGCAAAAGAAAAACTATGGCAACTGTTAACTGCAAGAAAATCACAAAGTCAGAGGGAATATAACTATGCAATACCATTGTTCAGCAGTAAACACTATTTACAGAGTCATAATAAAATAAGCATTGACTATTGATTTAATTTTTTAAATCATGCTACACTTACATGGGAACATGAGAAAAGGGGAAATGTTAAGAAAACTAAAACCTCAGTTACCATGGAGGAAATCAACAGAAAATATCTGTCAAGCTCAAGCATACAAGGCAAAGCAAAGTCAAGCCCTAACTGATTTAACCAGTAAAGATACAATTAGCCACCTTTAGACTTAGACAATTTTTTACTCACATAGGTAGCAAAGGGAAGAAGCCAAAGATGCCAGCTCCCTGTGATCCTGGTCCCATACACCAAAAAACAAACAAACAAATACACTGAAACAAAAGGGGCTGGATGACTGAAACATGAGTTGTGGGATACATGTTACTGCGGAGCCAGTTCTAGACTGTGGCTAAGCAGTTTTATATTCTGCAGCTCTATTCTGAGGTATGGGGCTTTAATGATTTGGAAAACAGAAGTAAGGAAGTCTCCTAGGTCATAACCAGAAAGATCAAAGAGATGGAAAGATGGGATAAGAAAGAAGTGGCAAGAGTCCTATAATAAGAATTCTGGGAGAAAGTGAAAAGGGTGACAAAAAGTAATTTTTTTCAAAGAATATGTGAGAATTTTCCAGAAATGAGATAATATTAAAAACATTATAGTGAAACTAGAGAATATCAAGAATAAATTTTAAAGTTTTAAAGCCAAGAGAGAAAAAGAACTGATTACCTAAAGCCCGGGGGTATGGGGGCAGGGTAGAAAACCCTGTATCTCATCAAAACCCAAAGGCAATGAGAACCTGTCTCGTGACAGCCTTCGAGGGAAGATAGGGAGGTGAGTGGAGATAGCTTCTTAGTAACTCCTTACAAGTCTCCCATCCTCTCATCTTCTGGGAGGATCACAAGGCATTCCACCAAGACTTACACTAGCTGTGGTTCAACCTTTTGCTTTTGTAGCCTATTTGGATATGTGCAAGGTCACAAGGATGCCATGGCAGAGTTGGTCCATGCAGTATCAAGAAATATCAGTATAAGCATATTTTTTAAAAAAAAAGCAGAAATCATCAGAAGAAAACAGCTAGAAGAGTTGGAAGTAACTATCTCTTCGTAGGCAGACTACAAACAGGGAGGGAGGGGCAGAGGGCTGATGCTTTTATATAAAAGATTTTAATATAGAAGGTTCTATTTGATTCTTTTCTATATACTTTGATAAAAATAGAAGTTAGTTTATTTTAAAGAGGTAGTAGGTACAGGGATAGGTCACTGGCCCCTTGAATCTTTGACCTATCACCTGGTACGTGTTGTTGGACATCTCAAGCTACAGCTCATGAAGCTTCATACCCCATCTCATCCTTCTCACTTACCAAAGCCTAAAACTTACTCGCCTAGAAGTAGAAGTCCCGAAACTCCAGCCTGGCAAAATAAAGGATGAAAAACGCTCATTGAAGTATCATGAAGTTTCATAGCAACAGGGAAAAGAGGAGATCCTTAAACTTTCAGAAAGAAAAAAGTGAGTTTAAAAAGTCCTAGGAATCAGAATTACAGTTGACACCGCAAAACAATACTGTATCCCAGAAGACAATGACTCCAAAATTCTGAGGGAAGATGATTTTACCCCAAAATTCATGGGCTCTAGAGTGCAGGCTCAGTAGTTGTGGCGCACGGGCTTAGTTGCTCCACAGCATGTGGGATCTTCCCAGACCAGGGCCCGAACCCATGTTCCCTACATTGGCAGGCGGATTCTTAACCACTGCGTCACCATGGAAGCCCCCAACATTCTTATAATAAGAATTCTGGGGGGAAAGTGGAGAGTTTAGCAAAAGGCATTTTTCTAAAAGATAATGGTTGAGGATTTTTCAGAAATGAGGAAATACAGAAGCATTATAGTGAAACCAGGGACCATTAGTAAAGAAGAAATTCTAAAAGTAAAAGAAAGAACTGATGACCTAAAAAGGAAAAACAATCAACCTGATAATAGACTTCTCCTGTACCACAACAGAGACTAAGAGACAATGAAGTAATAGCATCAAAGTTCTAATGGAAAATCACTGTGAACCTGGAATTCTGTACTAAACGAAACTATAGTTTAAGACGGAAGGTGAGGGACTTCCCTGGTGGTCCAGTGGTTAAGACTTTGCCTTCAATGCAGGGGGTGCAGATTCAATCCCTGGTTGGGGAGCTAAGATCCCACATGCCATGGGGCCAAAAAACCAAAACAAAGCTGAAGCAATACTGTAACAAATTCAATAAAGACTTTAAAAATGGTCTACATCAAAAAAAAAATCTTAAAAAAAAATAAGAGTGAAGGTGAAACAAGGATAATTTAAAACATACAAGCACTTAGAAATATTACTACTCACAGACAATGCTTTTGCAAAAAGAAAACTGAACCCAGAAGGTAGGAATCAGAAGAATCTATGGTGAGGAAAAAGAAACACTAAAACATTGTAGTAAATATAATTAAGTGCTGTGTACAAATAGTAAGAATAAGAAGACTAATAATTGTGGCTTTGAAATAAGAAAGAGAGTTCTGAGGGAGGGTACATCAAGCTTAGATCCTTGTCTGACTTGAGAGCAGGCTAGAAGTAGGAATTAATTTAGGCTTTGTTAGAAAAAACATAAATTTGCTGTTATGTTGGGAAATAGAATATATAATTTCAATACTAGTAGAGGAAAACAAAGGGAATAAGTCATTTGCCATGTTTTCACGGTCAGATCCCACATCCCCACCCATCTTGTTCCACCAAAATTGCCATGTAAAACAAAGACTTGGGTTAAGGGGTGCTCACGAAATACTGAGCTGATTACATGGACATTTTAATTTCAAAAGTATCAATAAATTCACAATCTAAGGGTAAAATTGGTTACCTGAACAGGTTTTCATTTATCTGGTCATTAGTTCAACAACAGCATGTATTTCCTGAGACACTCCCATGGGTCAGGCAGCATGTTGGAAACGGATGAGATGAATAACATCAGTTATTCCTTTTAGAGTCTAGGAAAGTAGGGGAGGAAGAAACACCACTAAAGCAACTAACTTGTTTAAAAAAAACTCTAAATAGAATGAGGTGGTCCCCCAGTAAATCCTTTCAGTTGGATACAAAAGAGATTATGGACAGGATTCCACAGAAGCAGATTAACTCAAAATATCTATGATGAAATCTAGAATGAGACACAAGTCTCCAAAAGAATTATGGGTACAATGATGGACACACAAAGTTGACTGAACTCAAATAGTTAAAAAAAAAAAAAAGACAAAGTTTTTGAGAGAATTATATCATCAAAAGAACCACCAACCTGTACAAAAGGAAACAGTGACAGTTTGAGATGTGAAAAGACCTTTGAGCCCCAATCCCACACCCAAGAGTGAGTGCCTCCCTAAACTTTGTTAATGAGATTTAAAGGATTGTTAGCACAGAAAAGCTGACTAATACATTATGGAAATGTTCTAACATAAGCAAAATATTGAAAATAGTATCATGATGCTCCACATACCCATTATAGAAACTTCAATAACTATCAGCATGTAGGTAATGTTATTTCAACTCTAACCCCACTTACTCCCCCATCTTTGTCTTAGATTATTTTGAAGCAAGTCCAAGATATCTTATCATTTAAACTGTGAATATTTCAGTATGTGTCCATAACAGCTAAGGACTCTCCTTAAAAATAAACACAATGTTGTTATCACACAATTTTTTTTTTTTTGCCTTGAACCTATTCTTTTTTAAAATTGTGGTAAGAAAGTACATAACATAAAATTTACTATCTTAACTGTTTTTAAGCATACAGTTCAGTAGTGTTATTTTCACGTTGTTATAAACAGATCTCCAGAACTTTTTCACCTTGCAAAACTGAAATTCTCTACCCATTAAACAACACCTCATCCCTGGTAACACCAGTCTATTTTCTGTCTCTATGAATTTGACTATATTAGATACTTCCACACTCATCCTGTACATTATCCTATCCTGTAATCAGTTATTTCCCCTAAGGAGTCCTGGTCCTTTTAGTGGGACATGGTACTTAGAAATCACAGTCTAGGTCTAGAGGTGCTCATTGTCACCAGGCTGGTAATGGTTTCTAGACCTTCTCAGTGGACCTCACTAGAAAGCAGATTATTTTACTGATTGTAAGTCCATATTTTCAATTCAAATTTAGGATTTTACTTAATTTAGTTGATTTTTATATTTATATCTCTTTTCTCATTCACTGAAAACCTTGGATCCTAATGACGTTAACATAATTTCTTATTTGCATCATTCTACCTATATATAATAATTTCAGAATATTCATAATATTACTAACAATATGATTACAAAAAGAAGTTTCATATTTTTACAGGGTTTTTTGTAATCATTTCATAAGGTATGTTCCTCTACGGTCACATACTCAAATTACTGTGTTTTTAAGTCTCTTGAAATAATTCCTTAAGTTTTGCCACCAATTTGACACGTAATTAGTATCATTTCTTTTTCTTTCTTTTTTTTTTTCTCTTTTTCTTTTTAAGAATTGCTTTTTTCTATGCTAATTATTTTGTAATTGTGTATAGTAGTTATATGGCTCACAAGTCAAGTCCATGAAATTGTTTACTCAGAGAAGTCTAGCTTCTGTCAATGACCTCTCTGCTTGGTCTCTCTCCCAGACAGAACTTTTTTTTTTTTTTAATGTTATGATTTATTCTTCTCCTTTTTAAAATATAAGCAAACACACACATGTAGATGAATGTTTTTTCCCAAATAAACAGTAGCATACAATACTTGTTTTCTCCACCCTGCTTTTTTCATCTTATATTTCATATGTGCTAGAAATCACTCAATAGGAACGTACGGAGATGCCCCTCATTCTTTCTCACAACTTCATAGTACTCCTTTGTATAGATATACCATGATCAATTCGACTAGTCCCTTATTGATGGACAAAATAAAATAGAATTTAAGGTAAAAACATTATAAGGGTCAAAGTGGGACATTTCATACTGATAAAAGGAACAATTCACCAAGAAGATATAATAACTGGGAATTTGAATGTTTTCAACAGCACAGCCTTGACATATATAAAGCAAAATCCAAAAGAGTTACAGAGAGAATTTTACAAATCCATAAAGATATTTTCTTGACTTGTATCATAAAAAATGTTTAGCAGTATCTCGCCCAGGGTCTCAGAATGCTTTTGAGATGCAGCCATTGCATACCTGACCTTCCTACTTCCAGTCTTACCCCATCCAATCCATTCTCCACACTGCAGCCAGAGTGATTTCTCCAGAGCACACGTTGGACCATGCTTAAAACACTGCAGTGATTCCATTAGGTGCTAAAAGGCCTTTGCTGCTCTGGCCCCACGCTTGTCTCCAGCCACCTTTCTCACCACTCCTGCTCTCCCTGTCTTCCTGTCAGTCATGCTGCACTGGTTTGCAGATCCTCAGTATGAACCGTGGTTTCTCCTGCCTTGGGCTTTTACATATGCTATTTCCTCTACCTGGACACTGCTCATCTTTCCTCTTCTCCTTCTCCTCTTTCTTTTTCTTCTTCCTCAAGATAACACCTTCTAATCACTTAGGACTTAATTCAGGCATGACCTCCTCCAGGGAGCC